>NC_062263.1:17292324-17602158 GCF_916048215.2 Malus sylvestris
AGCAAGCAGAAAACTTGTGTTATCAAATCCTTGATATGTTCTATGTGCTCAGAAACATATGGTTGATGGGTTGGAAAAAGGCACTGGATTATGCTCAGAAACATATGGTTAATGGGTTTATTGATAAATTTTAGTTTTATTCTTAATTTCATCTTGCACTTGATGGTAAGTATGCATTAGGATAAAATAGACAATTCACATTTAGAATTTAAGTTGGGTGTAGAAAGAGGTTAGATGGGTTCAAATAAAATTTCCCTAAATAAAAAGTTAGACATCCCTATTTTCAACCCAGCCGTTCTCTCTCTCTCTTTCTCCTCCCTGCGCTCAACTCCTCTCCTCCTCCCTAACCCTAGCTCCCTAACCCTTTTGATAGAATCGACGGCTCAGTGTGGGATTCGGTGAAAGGAAGGCATGCGGCTTACAGAGAGGAGGAGAGATAGAGGGCGAGGGAAAGAGCGAGAGGGATTCGGTGAAGGGAAGGCATGCGGTTTGTTGAGAGGAGGGAGGGAGGGAGGAGAAGACGAAAAGCAACTGTAGCAAGTTCATGGACAAGGTCGCAGCAATGAAGACCCCTCGGCAGCAGATTCAAGTCAATCTTGGTTTTCTGGTGAGTTCTCCGGCCGATTTGAAGTAGGTAATTTTGTGATTTGTAGTTTATTTTGAGAAATGATTGAAGGATTTGCAGTTCACTTTATCATTTCTAGAATATTTGCAATTTATTTTGGGGGGTTTACACTAAAATTAAGAAAGCACATATGAACACAAAGGCTTGAGGATGTACAACAACTTGGAAAAGGTAACTCTCAAAGATGTCAGGTTTGAGAAGGGAAAAGGTGAAGTCTCGTACTTTAGTGTTTGATCCTGAAATTAATTTGTGTGTTTGTGTAAAATTCAATGACTTGATCTTTTCTAATGCCTTTTTATTTTCTATTTTTGTCTTTGAGCTTCTGCTTTTTGGGCATTTTGGGTTCTATTTTTCTATTTCCCAGTCGACTGGAAATATTGAGGGGAGGGAGAGAGAAATTGCTCTGCTATAATTATGCTTCTATATTTCCTACGGGTTGGTATATTTGATAATTAGAAATGACAGCTTTACTTGATTGATGTTCTATTTTTCTGTATTCAATTTAAGGTACGATGAATTGGGACCCGACAATCCACCATACGCTGCCAAGTTCTACAACTGTTGTGGGGCTGCACTACCAGTTTCCATGTTTCATATGATGGCGATTGATCCATGTAATATCTCTCGTTTAAGTTTCATCATTTCATTCAGTCTTGCTCCTGCACTCTAACCAAGCTTCTGTATCTCCAATAATTTCATCTCTTTTATATAAAAATGAAGTTGATGCGTAATTGGGTTTTTGTCTACGTTTGGGGTTCTTTTGCCCTAACATTGTTTTGAATTCATATAGAATTTTGTTTCTGTTTGGGGTTGTCATGTTCATGTATTTAATTTGGTGTGTGGTAGTTTATGTTACAATTTGTTTGTACCATACTTGACCAATCTCGGAACTACCGAGCACCGGTCAATGTTATACCATCAAGGACCCAGAAGAGTTCCCTCCGACCAAGAGGCCAATCACAGCGCGACACGTGTCGACATCAGAAGCCAATGATAACGCGACACTTGTCGACATCAGAAGCCAATCACAACACGACAAGTGTCAATGTCAGAATGAAACTAGAAACTCTTTTCTATAAATAGAGATCATTCTCTCACAATATTTCTGAATGCCATTTGTACTAGATCATTCATTAATACTCACAAAAGGAGAGCTTAAACCTATGTACTTGTGTAAACCCTTCACAATTAATGAGAACTCTTCTACTCTGTGGACGTAGCCAATCTGGGTGAACCACGTACATCTTGTGTTTGTTTCCCTATCTCTATCCATTTACATACTTATCCACACTAGTGACCGGAGCAATCTAGCGAAGGTCACAAACTTAACACTTTCTGTTGTACCAAAGTCCTCGCTGATTTTGTGCATCAACATTTGGCGCTGTCTGTAGGAATGACACTTATTCCCATTCTCTTCAGCTTTTCCAAGCTGGTTTCCACCATTCGTACACTCTCTTTTGACCAGACATCCCTTTCTAACATGGGGAGCGAAGGAAGCCACAACACACAGAATGACACCTCTCTTGCACCTAGTGCGAAGCAACGAAAGAAGGAAGGAAAGAGGGTTGCTCTTCAAGCTAAAGTCAATGAGCTAGAAGCTCAGAACAACAAGATAGCAATGAAGAATGAGGTCATCCAGAAGCAGTATGAGAAGCTCTTTGAGATGCTCCATGAAACTAGACGTACTCAAACACGCGAGCTCGTTGCCCTTGTGGACATCAACCGTCATCTGGGTGCCCCCCAACACGGAGGGTCACCTCCCTTCAACATGGGTATCCCTGATTAGGAACGAGCTAATCATCAAAACATTGATCAACATGAGACTTCTCTCAGCCCATATGCTTTGACCCGAAGTAGAAGAAGTGGAGGAAGACACGTCCTTGCAGAAGGGTTGGAAGGATCGAAAGTCGTTTATCGTGATTGCCGAGACTTCCTAAAGCAACGTCGAGAGAATCCCCTCCACATATGCTCGAAGATCAATGACCCAAGGGTTTTCGAAAGACTTGGTCCCGCTAGCTGCAAATCTAGGGAAGGAACGATAGATCCTAGAGGCACATGAAGGTATGGGGGATCTGAGGTATTCCGACAGACTCGCCCTAGAAGTCAGTACGGTGAGTTCAAGAAAAAACCACATGCCCTTGCTTAAGCTTTCCTACTTCCAAGAGGCGATGGAGACTTACGAAAGAAAATTTCAGTGGTACATGACTCCATTCAGGACCCTCTTATCCTACAGCTCCTTGAGGAAGTAAACAAGTTGAAGGCCGAGATACCTGACTGGAACCAACCCAGGCCTGGCCCTCTCGCAAGAAGGATCCTCGACATCCCCTTCAAGCGAAGACAAAACAAAAGCTTGGTTTACAACTCTATACTGGAAGAGATGACCCAATTGAACACCTTAACCTCTTTGAGTCCACCATGGCATATAGAATGCTGACGAAGAGCGATGTTTTCTCTTCCCTTCCACTTTCTCTGGCGGAGCTCTAAACTGGTATTGCCGTCTTCCACCTGAAATAGTAAACTCATTTGAGGAATTGAGGAAACTGTTTGTCTCTCAACACATCTTCCAGACCGATCACTTGCATTCTGCAAATGACTAGTACACTATTCGTCAGAAGCCGGACGAGTCACTACGAGAGTATGCTGGTCGCTTTAGCCATGAGTATTCTCGCTGCACTGAGGCAGATGACAAGACCGCCCTTAAGGCCTTTATGGCAGGCCTACGTGATTGTTTCTTCAAGTACATGATCAATGCCAACACTTGGAAGACTTACTCTGAGGTGATGGCATAAGCTTACAACCACGCATCTGCCGAAGCAAGGACATACCTAGGGAACCCCTATATGGTTAACCCCTATCAACAAATGGGAAGTGGAAGTCAAGTTCTACCAAGTGAGGAGATATTGGCCATTAAGACACCTATTGCATCATCTCTTGCCTCATTTAGCTACTCGCTAAGTCACCAAACGTATCTGTCTCTTGGTAAGAGGAAAGATTTTTACTCTCAGCAAGCCCATTACAACAAGAGGGATACAAGTTCGTATCAAGAAAACTAGGGGTGAACGTACCGTCGACTATTATGACTATAGAGCCAAGCCTTACTCTTTCAAAGTGGAGGACTAGGTACTGAAGGAAATGCTATTATAAGAAGGCATACACATTACCAATGTTTTGACTCTCAATCGCTTGAGATTTTTTGTCACACAAGCCATTCGGCAAATATTTAAAGAAGAGGGAATTCAGACAACTTCTTCCGAGTTTTTTGCGTTCCTAGCACTGGAACACTTGGTCTACGCTGACCTACCCTTATACTCCACCTCAAAGCTTTAACATGCGTACTTTGACACAAACTATGTGATACTAAGTGTTACAACTAACATGGTTCACATATCAAAAGCATGGATCCCTTCATGCATAGCAAAACATTCATAAGCATCACTCATATCAATCAACATAAACATTCTACATTCCAACACATTCATACATAAACATCATACATTCCAACACATCCATACATAAGCCAACTGTGTTTCGAAAGGGTTCAACATACTTTGTGCTTCGACACTTGCTACAATGTGCCTCAACACCCTTCCCTTATTCTTACCAACCAGGTGATGAAATGTGAAGAAAGAACTCATCTTCATGCCACTAACCAGGTGATGAAATATACAACCTGTACTCTTCTTCATGCCACCAACCAGGTGATGAACTGTACATCCCGTACTCTAATATCATTTGGCAACTTGCCATTCATGCCACCAACCAGGTGAAGAATGAACTCATCTTCATGCCACAAACCAGGTGATGAAATGTACAACCTGTACTCTCCTTCATGCCACCAACCAAGTGATGAACTGTACAACCCATACTCTAATATCATTTGGCAACTTGACACTCATGCCACCAACCAGGTGAAGAAGGAACTCATCTTTATGCCACCAACCTGATGATGAAATGTACAACCCGTACTCTCCTTCATGCCACCAACCAGGTGATGAAATGTACAACCCGTACTCTAATATCATTTGGCAACTTGCCACTCATGCCACCAACCAAGTGAAGAAGGAACGCATCTTCATACCACAAACCAGGTGATGAAATGTACAACTCGTACTCTCTTTCCTGCCATTAACCAGGTGATGAAATGTACAACCAGTACTCTAATATCATTTGGCAACTTGCCACTCATGCCACCAACCAGGTGAAGAAGGAACTCATCTTCTTGCCACTAACCAGGTGATGAGATGTACAACCTGTATTCTAATATCATTTGGCAACTTGCCATTCATGCCATCAACCAGGTGAAGAATGAACTCATTCTCGTGCCACTAACCAGGTGATGAAATGTGATGAAAGATGATGAAGGAACTCACCTTCACACCACCAACCAAGTGATGAAAGCAACTCACCATTCATTCCACTTACCAGAAGACAAGTGGTACAACTTGTACACGTGAACTCCTAGCATTCACAAATAATCAAAAACCCTCAAGCTTGACAACTCAACTAGGGGAGCACATATGCCCAACAAGAGCTTCATTGAATGAGTTCAACCACAATTCTCAAAAGCTTCACACTCTTGATCAAGACAGTGTGAAGCAACACCAATTTATAGTGCCAACAAGAGCTTCATCAATGGAGGGCAACCACAATTCTCAAAAGCTTCACACTCTTGATCAAGACATTGTGAAGCAAAACCAATTTATGGTGCCAATAAAAGCTTCATTAATGGAAGGCAACCACAATTCTCAAAAGCTTAACACACTTTTAATCAAGACAGTGTAAAGCAAAACCAATTTATGGTACCAACAAGAGCTTCATCAATGGAGGGCAACCATAATTCTCAAAAACTTCACACTCTTGATCAGGACTGTGTGAAGCAAAACCAATTTATGGTGCCAATAAAAGCTTTATCAAAGGAGTTCAACCACAATTCTCAAAAGCTTCACACACTCTTAATCAAGACAGTGTGAAGCAAAACCAATTTATGGTGCCAACAAGAGCTTCATCAATGGAGGGCAACCACAATTCTCAAAAGTTTCACACACTCATGATCAAGACAGTGTGAAGCAAAACCAATTTATGGTGCCAACAAAAGCTTCATCAAAGGGGTTCAACCACAATTCTCAAAAGCTTCACTCTTGATCAAGATAGTGTGAAGCAAAACCAATTTATGTGCTAACAAAAGCTTCATCAATGGAGGGCAACTACAATTCTCAAACCTTCGAAGCAAATTCAAGACTGTTCGAAGCAAATTCAATTTATATGGTTAATCCAAACTTTCGACTACTACAAGATGTGGCTAGCATCACAATCTCTTGCTCAATAGTGTGGAAGCAAAATTTGTATATGTTGTCTCTCCCACATTTTCAAATTTCTAGTTTCCTAAAAAAAAAAAAAAGGGAAATTCAACAAAGCTTCATCAATGGAGGACAACTATAAATTCTCAAAAGCTTCACCAACAAAAGCTTCATCAATGGAGGACAACTACAAATTCTCAAAAACTTCACACTATCTTGATCAAGATAGTGTGAAGCAAAATCAATTCATGGTACCCAACAAAAGCTTCAACTCCAAATCTTCATCAACAAAAGCTTCATCAATGGAGGACAACTACAAATTCTCAAAAGCTTCACACTATCTTGATCAAGATAGTATGAAGCAAAATTAATTCATGGTACCCAACAAAAGCTTCAATTCCAAAGCTTCACCTACAAAGCTTCAACTCCAAAGCTTCACCTACACAAGCTTCACTCACAATAGCTTCACCTAAAAAAGCTTCACCTATAAAAGTTTCACCAACAAAAGCTTCACCCACAAAAGCTTCACCCACCACAAAAGCTTCACCAACAAAAGCTTCACCAACAAAAGCTTCACCCACAAAAGCTTCCCCCACCACAAAGGCTTCACCCATAAAAGCTTCACCCACCACAAAAGCTTCACCTACAAAGTTTCAACACAAAAGCTTTACCTACAAAAGCTTCACACTATCTTGATCAAGATAGTGTGAAGCAAAATCAATTCATAGTACCTAACAAAGCTTCAACCTCAAAGTTTCACCTACAAAGCTTCACCTACAAAGTTTTAAAATATATATTCTTTTTTTTTTTGGAAATTCAAAAATTCGGAAATTCGGAAATTCGGAAATTCAAAAAAACGAAAAATGGAAAAAAAATAAAAATAAAAAATTATCTAGGCCTCATCTTCTTTGGGCCTAACAACTTTCATAACAAATATATATGAAGAAGGAGTTTTGGGCTACCACTTAGAAAGGAAATGCCTTATTCGTCAACTCCCTTGACCCGAGACTTGGGGAACTCCTACCATATGCTACTGCACCTTGATACTCGGATGTCTCACGACCACTCTGTGACTTGGATTTTTTCAAAGCCTCCAACCGAGAAGTTTTCCTCACTCGGGAAATTAAGGGAGCACTACCTCAACCTACATGCTTTACTCACAAAGCTTCAACATACAAGATTCAACAAAAGGAAAATTTCAAAGAACTTAGTGGTGAAAGCCTTGGTGTATTTAACACAATACGTTGAAATGAAGTAAAACTTGTTTATTGATATCTTCGATAAGTTACAAATATGTACATATACATGAATCAAAATAAACAAATAAAAGGGAACATTCACAAAGGTTGCTCAAGAGAAGTCTTAGCAATCGGCAGAGCCCCAGAAAGAAGAGGCACCAGATGGTGATTATTCGGAGCCTCAGTACTAGGCAGAACCCCATAAGGAGGAGGCACCGAAGGTTGATCATTTGGAGCTTCATTACGCGGTACAGCCCCAAAAGACGAAGGCAATAAATACCTTTGGAACAAACCCACAAACCTCATATTTCTACAGCTGGTCGAGCTTCATTTTCATGTTTGTAGCATAGTCATGTGTGAGCCTGTGCAACTTTTATTCTCATGCTTAAGCCCTCTGATCTCCTGTTTGAGACTTATCACTTCAGTTGCCAATGATTCAACTTGGCGGGTTCAAGCAAATAGGCGTTGGGCTATATTAGACACAGAACCTGCATACTGAACACTGAGAGCCAACTCATCAGACCGTTTGGAAAGTAGTCTATTATCTTTGGGAGTGAGAAGGTTCCTAGCCACCACCGTAGCGGTCATATCATTCTTCATCACAGAGTCCCCAACGGTAAGAGGACTAGTAGGGGATAAGAAGGATGGGCGCCATATGTTGTCTTGAAAAGCCATGGCTGCCTCTTCACTAAAGTTCAAGTCAAAACGATGGTCGAATGGGCCAGACATTCTTAGAAATGATGAAGGAGAAATAAGGTGCAATAAATCTCTGAATGTACTTCTTGCACACAATTGGTGCCCTTATAAAAGAAAGGGCAACAAGGCCATTGGTTCAAAAATCGAAGAGGCACCACTCTCCGGATTCCGAAGAGGCACCACTTTCCACACGCAACATCAGCTCCTCGGGTACCACATATAACTTTGCCAAAGATCTCTGACAAAGTTTAGGCACATAAATTTTAAAGGTCCAGCTACCATACTATTACCCACAAGGATAAAGGAACAGCGCCACTGCTTGATAACTAGAAAGTCCCAATGTGTGTCAACCTCTGTGCTCCGTGGCAAGGCATACTAGCAAAAATGCCCAACCTTTACTCATATTCGAGAAAACACTCCCAACAAGATTGCTTGCTCAAAAATCGAAGAGGCACCGCCATCCGAATCTCGAGAGCTAGACTCCCAATAGGATTACTTTGTCAAAAATCGAAGAGACACTGCTCTCCGAATCTCAAGAGTCAGACTCCTAACAGGATTGTTTTCTCAAAAATAAAAGAGGCACCGCTCTCCGAATCTCGAGAGCCAGACTCCCAACAGGATTATGTGCTCAAAAATCAAAGAAGCACCACCATCCGAATCTCGATAGCCAAACTCCCAATAAGATTATTTTCTCAAAAATTGAAGAGACACTGCTCTCTGAATCTCAAGAGTCAGACTCCCAACAGGATTGCTTTCTCAAAAATCGAAGAGACACCGTTCTCTGAATCTCGAAAGCCAGATCCCCGATAGGATTACTTGTTCGAAAACCAAAGAGGCACCGCTCTCCGAACTTCGAGAGCCAAATTTCCTTGGATAAAGCTTGTCTGCAATCTTCACACGCAACATCAGCTTTCTAGATACCACAGACTACTTTTTCAAAGTGCTCTGACAAAGTTAAAACACGTGAAGTTTGCAACTCCCACTACATTGTTATGACCAAGAAGGGTAAAGGAATAACACTACTACTTGTTGTTAGGGAGACTGCTATATATGTCGACCTCCATCCTCCACAGCCAGGTAGACCTGCAAATAAAATAAATGCTCAACTTTTCTTCACATCTGAGATTGCACTCTTAGCAGAGTCTCTCGAAATACTCAGCTTCTTTTCCTCCCGATAATACCTCTGTAAACAAGCCACACCAGAACAAAAGTATCTCATATCATCAGGGTTAAAAGCAAGGGTATCCTATATCATGCTTTTTCCCTGTCTTTTCCTTTGGCCTTGTTCTTACCTACAAGACAATGAGAAAGAGAGCAATCAGTCAGCACTTGGAATCAAGCTTCCAGTCAGGAACTGACTACCTGGAACCCCTTGCTTGATTACTTACCTGGCATTGCTCTCGAGTACTCATCTTCAACATCTTATGCTTCCAAAAAAGATACCACATCTGCCTGAGGAACAGATAGGGCAAGTGAGAAGGATAAAAGCAAGCATGTGGAGACAAGCGTAACAGAACACGTGCCGATACATCCACTACTTTGTCAACAGAAAAAGTATCCCATATCATCAGGGTCGAACGTACTCTAGATTTGATGGACTTGTTTTGACCCTCAAATTCTTGAGTCGGCCTTATACTCTGAAGGAAACCAGAAAACCTTCCAGTCCAATTCAAGAATAAGCCTGTGGAAAGTTACTTCTTCAAAAGCAAAAGTATCTCATATCATCTCTTCTCCATTTGCTTCTCTTTATCCTTGTTGCTGTTTACGACATAAGGAGAAGGAGAACAATCAACCGGAAGCCGAAGTCGAACCTTCGATCCAGGTTGCATGCTTGGAAGTCTGATTGCTTACCTTGTCTGTTACCTCCTTCGGCAAATCTCCTAGCTCGGCGACTTGGGGGACTCCTACTATAGGGTTTGTATCGCACTTGACCAAGCCCGAAACTACAAGTAAGCTTTAAGTGAAATTGATACATTACCTTGTGCATCTTCATCGGTTAAAGATACCACCCCTATATGGAGGAAAAGTACTTCCAAAGAAGATGCCACATCTACATATAAGACAGATAAAACAAGTGAAAATGATACCACACTTCGGTACTTAGAAGTTTCGTGATTACTTAATGGCTTGGATCTTGCAAGTCCCCAACCGAGGAGTTTCCCTCACTTGGAAACTTAAGGGAGCACTGTTTGTACCATACTTGACCAATCCCGAAACTACTGAGCACCGGTCAACGTTGTACCGTCAAGGACCCAGAAGAGTTTCCGTCCAACCAGAAGGCCAATCACATCGCAACACGTGTCGACATCAGAAGCCAATCATAGCGCGACACGTGTCAACATCAGAAGCCAATCATAACACGACACGTGTCAATGTCAAAATGAAACTAGAAACTCTCTTCTATAAATAAAGATCATTCTCTCACAATATTTCCGAATGTCATTTGTACTAAATCATTCACTAGTACTCACAAAATGAGAGCTTGAACCTATGTACTTGTGTAAACCCTTCACAATTAATGAGAACTCCTCTACTTCGTAGACGTAGCCAATCTGGGTGAACCATGTACATCTTGTGTTTGCTTCCCTGTCTTTATCCATTTACATACTTATCCACACTAGTGACCGGAGCAATCTAGCGAAGGTCACAAACTTAACACTTTCTGTTGTACCAAAGTCCTCGCTGATTTTGTGCATCAACACAGTTGTCGTCGGTTTTCTTAAAGGATAAATCCAAGAGATAATGCCCCTTCTGATGTATGTGCAAATCTTAACACTTTGTAGTCATCAATTCTTCATTGTGTTTATGTATTCTTTGAGTTGGTTGATACAATTAAATTTTCTCTGAATCAATTTTGATAAATGTTTTCTAGATGCTCGAAATGCTTGAGGAAAAATGAGAGTACTACAGAAGGCTGCTGCAAAAGGGTAAGAATAGCTGTTGAGAGCTACTACAATTTTTGTTAATTAAGGGTCGACAACCTACTTTGGCAATTGTAATCATCAATTCTTGACTCGAGCATTACTTATGAAGAATGGAGTTGTATAACTTTTGGAGTTGACATTTTGAGAAATAGCTTTAAATTTTGGTTTTCATTTTGCTGATTTTCAAAGTGGTTGTGGGAAGCGGTTTTTTTTAACCAGATTAATTGTTTCACTGATTGCATGTTGATTGTGTTTTTGAATTTTGGGAGTCGATCTTAAAATGTAGCAGGCTTTTAAGGGATTTGGGGTTTTTCCTAATTTGGTGTTTGGTACGTGTGTGTTGTGCTGAGGTTGAATTTGAATTTTGCAGATTGGTTTCTTATCGGCTCACTTCACCCATCTCTTGGTTATTTGAATTCTTTAGAGATGCTTGTATTGATTTGTGATTTTGTTGGATTTACTCTGGTGAAAATTGTTCATCTGCACTGGCTCATTTTAGGACGCGACTCCATTCTTGTTTATTACTAAGTCTTGATGGTGTGGGGTATATGTAAATGAATTCAATTAGAACTCACTCTGTTTTGTAGCTGCCTTGATCATTAGTTGGTGATGTTTGGGAGATTGAGAGTAGGATAGGATAATTTGTTCATCTGCGCTGGCACTGACTTCTATCCATTTTGAGAGGAAAGCAGATTTGGGTTCCAACTAATCCTCGAGGGACTGAAAGCCTAGCGCCTGGTATCATTGCATCTGAGTCGGATGATTTGCCCAGTGAGGTGTGCAGCTGCTACTCTTTAACTTTAGTATGAATGACACGTCCTGTTTTGTTGGAGAATTGGATTATTTTTTCGGACCTGTTCTCTAATCTTAGCCTTTTCTTTTGGAGGTGGAACTTGTAGGACTTACTTGTCACGCCATAGTATCTTGTAACCTTTACCGTAGGTTGTGCTCAGAAATATAGTATGTATGCTTTCTTTATCTTATTCTGGAATACCCACGCTGATTGGGAGATCATTTGTTGTTTCAAGGTTGAAGGTGGTCTTCATATTCATGAACTTGTCAATTTAATATGTTCTTAGTTGAAGTTGTAGAAGGGTTGCAGTGAATTTGTGGAGATTTTTTATAAGGTAAATTATGACTGCAAACCCCTTGAAAATCTACTTTTCCCAGGTATTTATATGATCATATCTCAGTGTTGTCCTCAACTCTAATCACTTTCAGTTGGACTTGAGTTAACGTTATTCTTACGAAATTTGTGGGTTTGATTTTGGGTGCAGGCTGCAGCTGATGATCAGATTCAAGTTATAGAGATGATTAAGCTCTTGGAAACAAAGGGTTCGAAGACTTTTTTTAAAGTTTGGTTCCAACATTTGTACAAAATTCTATAAAATATCAGTTATGCAAATTTATAGTTGTATTCTTATATTTTAATGATATAACAATTTGTTTTCTCACCAAAAATAGAAAAAGAATATGATACTCCAATTTGGGTGCCCACACAGGGCATCCTTTTTTTTTTAATATTATTTTGCAACTTTGCCACTGATGTGAATTAGGGTGGCATTGCAGGAAAGGCACCAATGCAATATTGGTAGTCATTGTAATAATAGAGTCCTCTACATAAGCCGCACTCTAATTTGGTGGCTGCTTGGTGGCCATTGAGGTTTGCCACCAATGTGAGTGGCTACATGCCACAATAGTCACCAATGAGACAAGGTGGCTTTTAGCCAAAGTTCTAGTAGTGTTCAAATTAAGGCATTAAAACTTGATTATGAACTTAGAAGAAAAATAAAGAATTAAGCTTGATTCTGACCTGGGTCTATACTTGGTGCAGTCGGGAAAAGAATTAAGCTTGATTTTGAACTATTGCAATCGGGAGAGGATGAGGATGAAGGATGAAGAGGAAGTCGATATGAGTGAGAGGAAAGAGAGAGACTGAGTGAGTGAGAGGGAGAGAGAAGGCGATATGAGCAAAGATTTCGAAGATCAGGAAGAGTTCGGGTTTATTACAAATAGTGAAAATTTAAACAAAGTGCCTATTTTTAACAACTGCATCGCCAAAATTATCACACATAGCGCAACGCAGGTTAACATTTTGACGTCGCGCAACAAGGCGTCGCACAAGGTATTTTTTGAAAAAAAAAATTATTATAAAATGTATTGAAAATGTGACTTTACTCTCTTCAAATTCAATTTATTTTACATAAAACCCTCAATAATATATTTTTATAACAAAAACCCGACCCAAACTACAATAAATTTAAAGCTACTTAATAAATATACATATTTTTCAAAATTTTAAGTGCTATACGTACAAATTAAATAAATTTAAATCTACTTAATAAATATATATACCATTGAAATTGATGAGATACGCATTGTACGAAACTAGTTCCCATGATTCAATCATCAAACTTGTTTGTATATACTTTGAGATCACATACGCCAAATATCGCAAAAAACAAACATTCAGAGATCAAGTAACTGGACAAAACTTTTCGGCGGTTATAAACGAAAAAACACGATTTAACGGTAGTTTTAACTCCGATTTTGATGATTTTTATAGCTGCACTCGTTGATCCTATATGAATACAATGAACTGATTCGATCATCATTTTAAAATATTTACACAAGTGGATACCACAAAATCTTATGTTATACTTAGGGGTGTGATATCCACACACCCTTTTTTACTTCTCTCACACCTTTTTAATTTTTAGCCGTCGGATCGGATAAATTGAAGAAGATCAACGGACAGAAATTAACTAGGGGTGTGGGAGAAGTAAAAAGGGGTGTGTGGATCGCACACCCCTATACTTAATGAAAGTATAAATAAACTTCAAGTCTTAGTGAATCTATTGAAATTGATGGGATATGCATTGCATGAAACTAGTTTTAACGATCCAACAGTCAAACTCATTTATATATACTTCGATATCACATACATCAAAAGTCGCAAAAAACAAACATTCAGAGATAAAGTAGCGGGACAAAACTTTTCGACGGTTCTAAATGAAAAATCACGATTTAATAGTTGTTCTAATTCCGATTTTCATGATATTTATAGCTACTAATTGATCCTATATGAATACATGAAATAATTCGATCGTCATTTTAAAATATTTACACAAGTGGATACCACAAAATCTTATGTTATACTTAATGAAAGTACAAATAAACTTCAAGTCATAGTGAATCTATTGTTTTGATGGCAAACGCATTGTACGAAACTAGTTTCAACAATCCAACCGTCAAACTTGTTTGTATATACTTTGAAATCACATACGCCAAAAATCGCAAAAAAACAAAAACATTCAAAGATCAAGTAACGAGACAAAACTTTCCGACAGTTATAAACGAAAAATCATGATTTAACAATAGTTTTAACTCCGATTTTGATGATTCTTTATAGCTACACTCGTTGATCCTATATGAATACAATGAACTGATTCGATCGTCATTTTAAAAAATTTACACAAGTAGATACCACAAAATCTTATGTTATACTTAATGAAAGTATAAATAAATTTCAAGTCTTAGTGAATCTATTGAAATTGATGGGATATGTATTGTACAAAACTAGTTTCAACGATCCAACCGTCAAATTCATTTGTATATACTTCGAGATCGCATACACCAAAAATTGAAAAAAAACATATTCAAAGATCAAGTAACGGGACAAAACTTTTCGACGGTTATAAACAAAAAATCACGATTTAACGGTTATTTTAACTCCGATTTTGACGATTTTTTACAGCAACACTCCTTGATCCAATATAAATACAATGAACTAATTCGATTGTCAATTTAAAATATTTACACTAGTAGATACCACAAATCTTATGTTATACTTAATGAAGGTATAAATAAACTCTCAAGTGTTAGTAAATCTATTGTTTTGATGGGATACGTATTCTACGAGACTAGTTTCGACGATCGAACCGTCAAACTTGTTTGTATATGATTTGAGATCACATATGCCAAAAATCGAAAAAATAAAAACATTTAGAGATCAAGTAACGGGACAAAACTTTTCGACGGTTACAAACAAAAAAAACCACGATTTAACGGTTATTTTAACTCCGATTTTGATGGTTTTTTACAGATACACTCCTTGATCCAATATGAATACAATGAATTAATTCGATCGTCAATTTAAAATATTTACACTAATGGATACCACAAAATCTTATGTTATATTTAATGAAAGTATAAATGAACTCCAAGTCTTAGTCAATCTATTGTTTTTATGGGATACACATTCTACGAGACTAGTTTCAACGATTGAACGGTCAAACTTGTTTGTATATGCTTCAAGATCGCATACCTCAAAAATCGTAAAAAACAAACATTCAGAGATCAAGTAACGGGACAAAACTTTTCGATGGCTATAAAAGAAAAATCACGATTTAACGGTAGTTTTAACTTCGATTTTGATGATTGTTTACATATATACTCATTGACCTTATATGAATTCAATGGACTAATTCGATCGTCAATTTAAAATAAGGGTGTGCTATCCACACACCCCTTTTTACTTCTCACACACCCCTTGTTAATTTATGTCCGTTGATCTTCTTCAATTCATCCGATCCGACGGCCGAAAACTCAAAAGGTGTGGGAGAAGTAAAAAGGGGTGTGTGGATATCACATCCCTTTAAAATATTTACACTAGTGGATACTTAATGAAAGTATAAATAAACTCCAAGTGTTAGTGAATTTATTGTTTTGATGGGATATGCATTCTACGAGACTAGTTTCAACGATTGAACTGTCAAACTTGTTTGTATATACTTTACAATCGCATAGGCCAAAAATCGTAAAAAACAAACATTTAGAGATCAAGTAACGAGGCAAACCTTTTCGACGATTATAAACGAAAAATCATGATTTAACGGTTATTTTAACTCCGATTTTGATGATCTTTATAACTACACTCATTGACCCTATATGAATACAATGAACTAATTCGATCTTCAATTTAAAATATTTACACTAGTGGATACCACAAAATCTTATGTTATACTTGATGAAAGTATAAATAAACTCTAAGTGTTAGTGAATGTATCGTTTTGATGGGATACACTTTCTATGAAACTAATTTCAACGATCCAACCGTCAATCTTGTTTGTATATGCTTCGAGATCGCATACGCCTAAAATCGTAAAAAACAAACATTCAGAGATCAAGTAACGAGGCAAACCTTTTCGACGGTTATAAACGAAAAATCACGATTTAACGGTTATTTTAACTCCGATTTTGATGATTTTATACAACTACACTCCTTGACCCTATATAAATACAATGAACTAATTCGATCTTCAATTTAAAATATTTACACTAGTGGATACCACAAAATCTTATGTTATACTTGATGAAAGTAATAAAAACACTTTGCGTGACGCATTGGTTGGTATGTCATGCAAACAGCCTTTGCATGATGCATTGGCCCAGTCTGGCATTGCGCAAAGTTATATTTTTAAAAACCAAATGCCATTCAAAATCCAATCCTAATCCCTTTGATTTCTTTTCACGCCAGACGAAGATGGATAGGCCATTCCATCTATCTATCAAGCTAGAAGAAAATGCATCCTATTAGGAAGATATTCTTAATCTAATATATATGTTGATTGTGGACTGTAAAATATATGAACAAATTATCCAATATATTAACTTATTGTTCACAGAAGCTTTATTTACAAAAACAAAAGAACAATGTACAACAACTTTGTAGTCATAGAATTGTTAGCAGAAAGCTAACTAGACTCTGATTCTTTACATGAAGAACAAAGTCATTGATCTAAAGCAGAAAAGTACAAAGATTGTTGGGGTGTTCTTTTCGGAGTTTGAGAATTCTCATCCTTCCTTGAGCTTAATGGTGAAGTATGTGGCATGAGCTCCAACAATCGAATTCTTTCACTACTTATTTTGTTCTCTGGAAAACAAAATATTGGGATCATGCATGCAGTTTATGTATATCTTTCTTGTACAAAATCAATACGGCTTATCTTCACTCAAATAAACTAAGACTTCATCCTAAGAACTTGATTTATAACTGTTGATGCACAAAATCGGTGAGGACTTTGGTACAACAGAAAATGTTAAGTTTGTGACCTTCGCTAGATTGCTTCGGTCACCAGTATGGATAGGTATGTAAATGGACATTAGAAAATATTGTGAGAAAATGATCTCCTTTTATAGAAGAGAGTCTCTAGCTTTGTTCCGACTTTGACACGTGTCGTGCTTTGATTGGCCTTTGATATTGACATGTGTCGCGCTATGATTGGCCTTTGATGTCGACACGCGTCGTGCTGTGATTGGCTTCTTAGTTGGAGGGAGATTCTTGTGGATCCTTGGCGATATAACGTTCACTGATGGTAAGTAGTTTCGGGATTAGTCAAGTATGGTACAAACAATGCTCCCCTAAGTTCTCGAGTGAGGGAAGCTCCTCGGTTGAGGACTTGCAAGATCCAAGCCACTGAGTAATCACAAAACTTCTAAGTACCGAAGTGTGGTATTGTTTTCACTTGCCTTATCTGTCTCATAGGTAGATGTGGCATCTTTTCTGGAAGTACTTTTCTTTCATCCAGAGGTGGTATCTTTAACCGATGGAGATGCACAAGGTAATGTATCAATTTCACTTGAAGCTTACTTGTAGTTTTGGACTTGGTCAAGCGTGATACAAACCCTATAGTAGGAGTTCCCCAACTCTTTGAGCAAGGAGATCTGCTGAAAGAGGTGACAGACAAGGTAAGCAATTATAGTTCCAAGCATTCAATCTCAGATCGAAAGTTTGATCTCGTGTTATGGCTGATTGTTCTCTTTCTCCTTGTCCTGTAGACAACAACAAGGACAAAGAAAATAACATGGAGAAGAGATGATATGAGATACTCTTGCTTTTGAAGAAATAACTTTCCACAAGCTTATTCTTGAATTGGGCTGGTGGGTTTTCTGATTTCCTCCAAAGGAGTAAGCTGACTCAAGAATTTGAGGGTCAAAACAAGTTCGTCAAATCTAGAGTACGTTCGACCCTGATGATATGAGATACTTTTGCTGTTGACAAAGTAGTGGATGTGGTATGGCGAGGCTTTGCTCTTTGGCGACGGTGCTAGCGAAAATTTGTTGACGCTTCTCGAGCTCTTCAGATAGGGCAGTGATGCCGGACTTAGATTTGACTTAGACTCCTCCGTCTGGATTGTGCGGTTCTATAGGAAGGGCATCGTGCTGTAGTGATCTGTTCCAGCTCATCGTTGAACCTTTTGCATTAATCTTTTGCATTGCAGAAGTGGTGCACAACCTTTGCATTTAAATGGTCATTCAAAGCATTACTCCTCAGCGACTCATCTATGCATGGCAGCTTCAGAGTAAAGCGTCAATATCGTATCAACTCCTCTGAGGTATTTGATGAAGGAATTCGTGACCTTAACAACAGTTGAGAATGAGTACTCGAGAACAATGCTAGGTAAATAACCAAGCAAAGGTTCCGAGCAATCAGTTCCAGATTGAAAGTTTGATTTCAGGTTTCGACTGATTGCGTTCTTTCTCCTTGTCTTACAGGTAAGAGTAAGGGCAAAGGAAAAGACAGGGAAAAAGCATGATATGGGATACTAAAAGCAAAGGCAAAGGAAAAGACAAGGAAAAAGCATGATATGGGATACTCTTGCTTTTAACCCTGATGATATGAGATACTTCTGCTTTGGTGTGGCTAGTTTACAGAGGTATTATCGAGGGAAAAATAAGCTGAGTATTTTGAGAGGCTTCGTTGGGAGCGCTCTCTCGGATGCGAAAAATGGTTGACCATTTTTGCAGGTCTGCTTGTCCATGGAGGATGGAGGTCAACATATATAGGAATTTCCCCAACAGCAAATAGTAATGCTATTCTTTTACCCTTCTCGGTTATAGCAATGTAGTGGGAGCTGCAAGATTCACGTGTTTTAACTTTTTCAGAGATCTTTGACAAAGTGGTCCGTGGTATCCGGGAAGCTAGCGTTGTGTGTGAAGATTGCAGACAAATTTTATCTAATGACATCTGGCTCTCAAAGTTCGGAGATCCGTGCCTCTTCGATTTTCGAACAAGAAGTTATGTTGAGGATCTGGCTCTTGAAATGCGGAGAGAGTTGCCCCTTCGATTTTTGAATAAGCAAATATGTTGGAGATCTGGCTCTCGAAATCGAAGAGCGTTGCCTCTTTGATTTTTGAACAAGCAGATCTGTTGAAGGTGTATTCTTGGATATGAGGAAAAATTTGGCATTCTTGTGAGCATGCTTTTCCATGAAAGACAGAGGTCGACACATCTAGGGATTTGCCAATTAGCCAGTAGTGGTGTTATTCCTTTACCCTTGTGGGTAATAGTAAGGTAGTTAGAACTTCAAAATTCTTGTGCCTTAACTTTATCAGAGTTCTTTGGCAAAGTTATCCTTGGTATCCAAGAAACTGATGTCACGTGTGAAGATTGCTGATAAATTTTACTCAGGAAAATCTGCTTCTCGAAATTCGGAGAGTGGTGCCTCTTTGATTGTTGAAAAAATGGCCATGTTGCCCTTTCTTTTATAGGGCACCAATTGTGTTCAAGAAGTACGTTCATAGAGTTATTGCTTGTACAAATTTCCCTCTATCTTTGTATTTCTGAGATTTACTGTACCTCATTTTTTCTTCATCATTTCTGAAATGTTTAGCCCATCAGACCGTCATTTGGACTTGATTGTTATAGAAGAGGTAGCCATGTCTTCTCAAGACAACATATGGCATCCATCCTTCTTATCCCCTACTGGTCCTCTTACCATTGGTGACTCTGTGATGAAGAATGACATAATCGCTGTGGTGGTGGCCAAGAATCTTCTCACTCCCAAAGACAACATACTACTTTCCAAACAGTCCGATGAGTTAGTTGTTAAGGATTCTCTGACTCTTAGAGTTCAGTGTGCAGGTTCTGTGTTTAATATGGCTTAACGCCTATTTGCTCGAACCTGCCAGGTTGAATCATTGGCGGCTGAAGTGATAAGTCTCAAATAGGAGATCAGAGGGCTCAAACAAGAGAATAAACAGTTGCACAGGCTCGCACATAGCTATGCTACAAGCATGAAGATAAAGCTTAACCAATTGCAAGAATCCGAGGGTCAGATTTTAAGTGATCATCAGAGGTTTATGAGTTTGTTCGAAAAGCATTTATTACCTTCGTCTACTGGGGCTGTACCACGTGCTGAAGTTTTAAATGATCAACCTTCGATGCCTCCTCATTATGGGGCTCTACCCAATACTGAGCTCCCAATGATCACCTTCTGGTGCCTCCTCTTTCTGGGCTCTGCTAAGTACTGAGACTTCTCATGAGCAACCTTTGTGAAGGCTCCCTCTTATTTGTTTATTTTGATTCATGTATATGTACATATCTGTAATTTCTCAGAAATATCAATAAATAAGCTTTACTTCATTCAACGTATTATGTTAAATACACTAAGGCATCATTCACTAAGTTCTTTGAATTTTTTTCTTTTGTTGAAGTTTGCATTTTGAAACTTCGTGGGTGGATCTTGTAGGTCAAATTTCCCGAGTAAGGAAAATTTCTCGGTTAGAGACTTGAAAAATCCAAGTCATTGAGTAGTCGCGAAACTTTCGAACACCAAGGTGTAGTAGCATATGGTAAGAATCCCCCAAGTCTCCGGTCGAGGGAGTTGATGAATGAAGTGTATTGCTAGTAGCCAAGTTTACAAAGTAACAAAACTTCATCCTTTTCTTTTCTAAGTGGTAGCCCAAAACTCCTTCATATGATCATGAAGGATGATACATTTCTCACCGTCATGGCCATTATGCTCGTGGTAGTAGCAAAACGTGCCCGTGTTCTTTGTGGGCTTGTAATTCGGCTGCCTCGACTTTGGCTTCGGTAACAGGTGTGCTATGCTGGGGTAAATAGCCATGCATGTGGCCTTCAAAGGTGTGTATACCTTGTACCTCGGGGTAGGGCATGTCCTAACATGTCTTTGACCCACTGTGTTAACTGCCTAGGGGCGGGGATTATCATGGCGATACCCTTGGCTACCACGGTAGTGTCCCTTACTCTTTTTACTAACATGAGACTGGTGAGGATGGATATCTTTCCTTTTGCCCTAAGATTGATATGTTTGCTGACTTGGCAAAGTATTAAGTAAGGTAGAGGGAGGCACCACTATAGTTTGGAAGGTTGAGGTCTTCTCATTTGGTTGGATTTGGTTTCCACTCCCTACTTGCTGATAAGGGGTGTATGTAGAGGGTTGTAAGCATATGCCATCACCTCAGAGTAAGTCTTCCAAGTGTTGGCATTAATCATGTACTTGAAGAAACAGTCACGTAGACCTGCCGTGAAAGCCTTGAGGGCAATCTTGTCATCTGCCTCAGCGCAACGAGAATACTCATGGTTGAAGCGACTGGCATACTCTCATAATGACTCGTTCGGCTTCTGATGAATAGTGTACAAGTCATCTGCAGAATGCAAGCGATCATTCTGGAAGATGTGTTGAGAGACAAAAAGTTTCCTCAGTTCTTCAAATGAGTCTACTATCTTAGGTGGAAGACGGCAATACCAGTTTAGAGCTCCGCCGAAGAGGGTGGAAAGGAAGAGAAGACATCGCTCTTCGTAGGTATGCATTCGATATGCCATGGTGGACTCAAAGAGGTTAAGGTGTTCAATCGAGTATTCCCTTCCAGTATAGAGTTGTAAACCAAGCTTTTGTTTTGTCTTCGCTTGAAGAGGGTGTTGAGGATCTTCCTTGTGAGAGGGCCAGGCCTAGGTTGGTTCCAGTCAGGTATCTCGGCCTGATGTTTGGCCTTCAACTTGTTTACTTCCTCAAGGAGCTGTAGAACAAGAGGGTCCTGAGTGGAGTCATGTACTACTGGAATTTTCTTCCGTAAGTCTCCATCACCTCTTGGAAGTAGGAAAGTTTGAGCAAGAGCGTCTGATTTTTCCTTGGACTTGGCTTATTGGCTTCTAGGGTGAGTCTGTCAAAATACCTCTGAATCCCATGTACCTTCATGTTCCTCTAAGACCTGTCGTTCCTTCCCTAGATTGGCAGTTGGCCTGGGTTGTGGGAGGGGATCGAGTCTTTCAGAAACCTTTGGGTCATTCATCTTCGAGCTTATGTGGAGGGGATTCTCTCGACGTTGCTTTAGGAAGTCTCGGCAGCCACGATAAACAACTTTCGATCCTTCCAACCCTTCTGCAATGAGGTGTCTTCCTCCATTTCTCCTGTTTCAGGTCGAAGCAGCTGGGTCAAGAGAAGTCTCATGTTGGTTAATGTTTTGATGATTAGCTCACTTCTCATCAGGGATACCCATGTCGAAGAAAGGTGACCCTCCGTGTTGGAGGGCACCCAAATGATGGTTGATGTCCACAAGGGCAACAAGTTCGCGTGTTTGAGTGTGCCTAGTTTCATGGAGCGTCTCGAAGAGCTTCTCATATTGTTCCTGGAAGATCTCATTCTTTATTGGTATCTTGTTGTTCTGAGCCTCTAGCTCCTTGACTTTAACTTAAAGAGCAAGCTTCTTTCGTTCTTTCTTTGGCAGCCTCATACTAGGTGCGAGGGAGGTGTCGTTCTGTGTGTTGTGGCTTCCTTCACTCCCCATGTTAGAGAGGGATGCCTAGTCAAAAGAGAGTGTACGAATGGTGGAAACCAGCTTGACAAAGCTGAAGAGAGTAAGAATAAGTGTGTTTCCCACAGACGACGTCAAATGTTGATGCACAAAATAAGTGAAGACTTTGGTACAATAGAAAATGTTAAGTTTGTGACCTTCGCTAGATTGCTCCGATTACCAGTATGGATAGGTATGTAAATGGACAAAAACAGGGAAACAAACACAAGATGTACGTGGTTTACCCAATTTGGCTACGTCCAAATAGTAGAGGAGTTCTCATTAATTGTGAAGGGTTTATACAAGTACATAGGTTCAAGCTCTCCTTTAGTGAGTTCTAGTGTATAGTTTAGTACAAATGACATTAGGAAATATTGTGAGAGAATGATCTTTTTTTATAGAAGAGTTTCTAGCTTTGTTTTGACTTTGACAAGTGTCGTGCTTTGATTGGCCTCTGATGTTAACACGTGTCGCGCTATGATTGGCTTTTGATGTCGACACGTGTCACGCTGAACAATAACCAAATTGAAAGGTAAACCTGAAGAGATAACCAAAAAAAAGGAAGGGAAGCAAGAGGCCTGGTGAGGTTGCATATGAAGAGTCATTTGGAGGTGGGGATGCGGGTGCTGATGAGGGCGGGGAAATGGAGAGCATCCTGGAGACACTGGTGGGGATGGTTAATGGGTTAACTTCGGTGACTTCTTCATCATCTAAATACATAACTCCGGCAATGTCAGCTGGTGGTATTCCACAATTTCCCTAAGGAACCGATTCTCACGTGTATAAACTGAATTCTTGTTTGCTAGTCGAGCCTTCTCTGCCAGAAGTGTCTCCAGTTGAAGGCGGATCTGATACAATCCCATATATATACACGTCAGAAACATTTCTAAATTACATTTATTGATCTAAGAAGAAAACACTGAGAAAAGAACATACAACAGTTTCTGGACTTTGGGGAGTTGCAATCATAAGGCACTTGTCCTCATTTAAACAGCTCAACTGCAAAAGGGAAAAGACTAAATCAACTGAAAGTGGAAAAAAGAAGGTCTACAATGTATACAGGTCCAATCACGAATAAGAGATGAGAGAAAAACTAAATTATTTTGACAGCTACAATGTCATAAGGTTTAGCACATTGTTAACCAGGAACTCTTAGTCAAGAAAATTATAAGTAGTTAATCAATAGTCATGGTACTGATGCCATACCTTCAAGAAGCAAGAGCGCATGGCAATCGTTGAAATCATATCAGCTCTGTATCCCAAACCAAAATTAGGAGAATTCTCCCAAGAGATATAAAGTAATTTAAGTGGTATCTTGCTCCATAGACAATATCCTCCTGCATTTGCTCTCAAGCGAAATTGACAGTGAAGAAACATTTATTCACATAGTTTAGACAAGGGCATGACATAAAGTGTACTCGTCCTATCTTATTTTCAAGTTGGTAAAATAAATCAGAAATTCAAAAATTTAGGGAGGTGCAAATGAGTAATATAGTTAAACTTCTGGTCTCTACATATTGTAATGTGCCAGCATCATGTAGAACTTAAAGTTTACTGAAGAAATTCAAATTGCAAAATTATGTCAGACCTGTCACAGTCTTAAATTTTAATCTGTTAAAGAACATAACAAAATTCAAACATGTGACAGAGCTTAGCAAGTAAAGCTTTAACTTACAAGGGAAATAAGACATATCCACAGGACCCTTGTATAAATTGATTCCACGAAATGGATTTTGTGCTCCCACTACAATGAACCAATATATGAGCCCAAACATTTCGATGACATCCACATAGAAAAGGTTTCCCCTTCGTTTAATTTGCATTTTGATGTCGGCTGTCTTATTCTCCACTGTCGTTCGACTTTCCTGAAAACCAAGAGGACTCTTCATATGCAACTTTATGGGAAGCAAGAGGCCTAGTACAAGGAACATAACATTTTAACCATTTATAGACTAGAAACAGATCACATTATAAGTCATAATAATACCTGTAAATCCAAGATGTTATACGCACTCCCTGAATTATCAAAGACCCATGGACAGTCTGGATCACACATCAAACACCCGTCAACAAGTAGAGATCTGGTGGAAGCAACTTTATGGTAAGGAAATCATTGCCTATACTCTCCAAGAGCTCCCTGATTTAAGGAGATGAAAGTTCAAGATAGTTCAAGATAGTTCAAGATGACAACAGCAACAGAGAATAACTCATAACAATTAGGCAAATAGTTCAAGATGATTGAGTTGTTGCACTGGTACCTTCCATATTTCTCTGTGGGTCAAATGATTATGATCAAGATAAAAAAAATTGGCATAGTTTACATTGCCCTAAGCAAAAACCAACAGATTGACTCCCCAAAACAAAACCATCATAGTCTGCACATGTCAAAAACAGACGAATAGGTTTCAATAGAAGGATAAAGAATGCAGAAGTATGATAGGATAATCAGTTCTGATAAGAAACTAACCACAACAAGTAGAGGATTATAATGAAAAAATCTCATATGCAATATGAAGAAAATACCTTCAAATTTGTATACAAAAAGCTTGTACAAAACAAATTCAGTAGTTTTAGTTTGAATTCTCAATTCAAAGTTACATATACAAAATCAAATCACTTACTGGATAGGAATAGACTGAGGAAGGGAGAGGATTGGAGAAGGTTTTGAAGAGAGATGGGGGAGGGAGGTAGCTGCTACAACTGGTTTGCAGTTTCTGCCTCCCAAACTGACTAAGTGATTTTAAAAAAGTCATTGACTTTGCACGACGAAGATTTGCGTCGTGCAAAGTTGGGAAAAAAGCAGTAAAGCATTCTTGGTTTGGTGCCAAAATGTTTGTGCGACACAAAACACAAAACGTCGCGCAAACGGCCTTTGCGCAATGGGCCTTTGCGCAAAGAAGACTGGTGTTGTACAAACATACTTTGCGCGATAAAATTTGCTCCGTCGCGTAAACATGTTTTTGTACTAGTGGCAGAAAAATTGTGGAGGAGGCTTTAGTGGGCTTCCATTATACGATGATTGCAGAGGTTCTAACTGACAGGAAGGTTCATGGGGAGGCTTTTGTTGATAGGTTTACGTCACTCTGGCTGGGGAAGAAATGAGTTGTTGGAAAGTTGACCTTTGTAATTAGTTTAGTTACCCGTTTGGGTCCTTCTAATCAGAATATGATTAGGATAGATATTATTTTATGCTTTTTTCCTTGTAAATCAATCTTGTACAATATATATTTTCTTCCTTGGTGAGAAGAATAATATAATATAATTAAAACCCCAAGATAAGTCCTAATTAGCATGGTATCAAAGCAGAGATCTAGGATTTATGCTCTGCATGTTCCCTCAAGCAAACTCGACTCTTCCATGGAGAACCCACCGCCACTCCATGGTGGAAACAACCTCATCCTAACTGATCCTACCCTTATACTAAACACTACTACCCTAACCGACCTACCGTGAATCTTACTCCACCTCTACCACAAGTTATTACACAAATTGTTCATCATGATTCTTCTACAGCTTTGATTGGCATCACACTCAATGGTGCCAATTATGGAGTTTGGTCTCAAATTGTTGAGATGTTCGTTGCTAGAAAAGACAAGTTGGGGAACTTGTTCGAGAGTAATCCCCAACCATCTACCAACAATCCGGCCTTCACCAAATGGTGTACCGAGAATGCCATTGTGAAGTGTTGGCTCATCAATTCTATTGAACCCAATTTGTGTGGGAAACGGTTGCTCGCACATATTATGACGGCTCCGATATATCTCAAGTCTACAATCTTACCTACAAAGCCTCTTGCATGAGGTAAGACGGATGACCAGTGGATACATACTATTGTGATCTTCAATCTTTGTGGCAAGAGATTGATTATCGTCGACCCAATTCGATGAAGTGTGGTACTTACTCATATTGAAATTTATAATCAAATTGTTCAAACAGATTGTGTGTATACTTTGCTTACAGGATTGGATAAGATGTTCGATAAAATTCGTAGTGATATTCTACGAGCTGAGCTATTATGAAGGAATGTGACATGCTATTATGAATACCGGATGACAACTGCCAAGTGAGACAACAATGGTGGCTCGGCCTGTAGCACGAACCACGACTCCACCTCGTCTCAGCGCCCTCAAGAAGCCACATTCACCAAGCCCATGACTACAACCTCAGGCTACTGCCCCGAGCCCAGCATAAGGCTCGTTCTTTACTGCCAAGACGGCCTCGCAACCCACCGTGGGCCATCACCATCCTGGCTGGTGTTTGTACTTGCTACAATAGTGAAAAACACGACCGCGATAATTGCTTTCAGTTGCATGACTATCATGACTGATAGGAACCATTGAAGCTTCAAAACAACTGGAATGAGATGAGCAAGCCAAGCTTGGGTAAGCCAATCTTGCCACTTCTTTGCTGCCAAGACGACCTCACAGCCCACCGTGGGCCATCACCCTCCTCGTCCCAAACCACCCGTCCTGGCTGGTGTTTGTACTTACTACAATAGTGAGAAGCACAACCGCGATATTTGCTTTCAGTTGCATAACTATCTTGACTGATGGGAACCATTGAAGCTTCAGAAACAACGGGAACGAGACGAGCAAACCAAGCTTGGGTAAGCCAATCTTGCCATTTTTGTATCCCAACTATCTTTGATATCTCAGGATGATCATCCTCTTGTTTCAAGTTCTTCTGAGCATATACATATATGGCATAAATGATCCACTCCCCTGGGCGATATGGGATCTAACAATCCACCCCCCTTAGGGGCCCGACGTCCTCGTCGGCACACTTCCGGCTAGGGATTGGCTCTGATACCAAATTATCACATCCCGACCCGGGATCCACCACATCCTAGGCTCGATTCCACCTTAGCATGATATTGTCCGCTTTGGGCCCCGACCATGCCCTCACGGTTTTTTTATGGGAACTCACACAAAAACTTCCCAGTGGGTCACCCATCTTGGGATTGCTCTCACTGTGATCTCACTTAACTTTGGAGTTCCTAAGGAATCCGAAGCCAGTGAGCTCCCAAAATGCCTCGTGCTATAGGAGGTGAGCATGTACATATAAGACCTAGAGGATCCACTCCCCTGGGCAATGTGGGATCTAACACATATGTTATTAGGTGGTTTGTGACTTTCATTGATGTTTACACACGAATGGCATGGTTATACCTTCTTAGTATAAAAGTGATGTGTGTTTGGTTTTTAAGACATTCCACACCATAGTTTAGACACAGTTTTCTACTAAAATCTGGATTTTGCGTTTTGATAATGGCGGTGAATATGTTAATAATGATTTTACACATTATTTAATTAATCATGGAATCCTCCATGAAGCTACTTGTCCTTAGACTCCTCAACAGAATGGGGTGGCTAAGCAAAAAAATCGCCATATATTAGAAATTGCTTAATCACTATTGATTTGGGCGCATGTTCGCTGCTCCTCTTGGGATGTTGCTTTTCAGACTGCCACTTATCTTATTAACCGCATGCCATCCAAAGTCTTGGATTTTCTTACACCCTTACAAGTTCTTGATACATTTTTGTGCATCTACCGTCCGTTTTAGTGTTCCCACCTTGAGTTTTTGGATGTGCTGCATTTGTTCATCTTCATAAAAATCAACGGACGAAACTTGACACGTGTGATTTCCGTTGTATTTTTATGGGGTACAGACCATATCAGAAAGGGTACCGTTGCTACCACCCTCATTCACGTCGGATGTATGTTACCATTGATGTTAACTCTTGTTGAGTCCGAGATGTATTACTTTTCGGCTTCTTCCAACCCTACTCTTTAGGGGAAGACACTGCATGACGTGCAAGATTGGACCATGGTTGCTACCACTGATCTTCCGCTGCCACTATTAGCCGAGCTAGCAACCAAGCCCGCAGCAACTGCGTTGCCAGCCCCGCCAACGGTAGTAGTATTATTGCCCACAGAACCAGCGGTAGGCAAGGCAGTGCCGTCCCTACCCATGGCAACATGGTTGCCACTTGTCGATTTTAAGACTTCTACTGATACTACTTCCCCACCGTCTCCAAATATAATATCACCAGATGACCATTCTTCTAAGAATATTCCTGAGGTAAGCTCTACTATTCCTGTTGATGTATCCGATATTCCGAATTATCAGTTACCTTTCAGGCATAACTGGGGAAAACTATCCAATCGATATTCACCGGAAACAACGAAAGGCTCTAAATACCGCATTTCCAACTATGTGTCATCACATAAATTATCAAAACCCGGCAAAGCTTTTGCATAACAAATATCCAATGATAGCACACCAAGTTCATTGAAGGAAGCACTATCTGATAATCGATGGACCAAGGCAATGGAGGAAGAAATGGATGCACATTAGAAAAATCAAACATGGAATTTAGTTCCACTACCCTGAGGAAAGAAGAAAGTCGGATGTTGATGGATGTACACCATCAAGTACAAAGCTGATAGGTCCATTGAATGATACAAAGCACGATTGGTGGCCAATGGATACATTCAGACGTATGGTGTTGATATGGTAAGAGTGTTACTTTCGTTGGTGGCCAACTTAGATTGGCCATTTCAATAATTTTGACACACCCCGATCCTGATATTCTCCGAAGACCAGGGTAGGCACGCGCTGGCCGACACCCAAGGGTGATGAAAGCCAATTATTAAATGAAAATGCTGAGAACAAGAAATAAATTTAAATATAACGAATAGTTATTCAAGGAATGTGTTTAAAGCATACAACTAACTAGAACACTAAAAAAAAGAATATAAATTGAATGAATAAAAGAATGGGTCCTACACCGAGAAGACTTGAAGATGCTGATGCCGAAATGCCTTGACGTCGGGATCGTACGTCTCAAATCTAAATCCTGAGGGGGCTCAAAACAAACATGAGTGGACCAAGTTGATATATATATATAATAAAATAGTTATCAACATACTAACTCCCAAAGTTTTATGGAAACTAATAGTATAATATGTGATAAGTTTTTCGAAAACCCTAGCATGCTATAAAACCTCTCATAAAACGTATCTTGTATATAGTGTGCTAACTAGTGGTATCATAATTGACCCAAAGGCCTAATATATAAATCTTCAATAGACCAGAAGGCCCCTACATCTCCTAACCCGAAGGCCAATATAATAATCTTCAATCGACCCGAAGCCCCTACATCACCTGACATGAACGCCAATATAAGTATATTTGCCGAAAGCAAAGCAGTGACCACTCGACACACACAAAACATTGAATATAGTTTTTCCAAATATAGGTACATATCCATCATCTATACTATAAAGAAGTGTGTAAAAACATGTTCTAAATAGTATATCGTCATCCATCAGATATCCTATGAAGAACATAGGTTCAATAGAAAATATGGTATTCCAAAATATTCTAAGTAAGCATGATAATCATATAAGGTAAATCTAATTTACTCATAAAATGTGATCATTAAATCATGCTTTTCATGTATGCATTTCTACTATTAATTTTAGAAGAGGTCCACTCACATATACTTCACCGCCGAAGAGCCACGCAAACTAGCGAGGATGGAATTTCCATGCAAACTAGCGAGGATGGAATCGCCACAATATATGCACCTAAGCACATAAAGGGTACAATTAATAAAACTATATTAAAACGATTGAATTTGGAAAAACGGACATCAAATTACCCTAAGAAAGGTCCTGGGTACATTCGTAAAAGTCAATAGAAGAATATTCCCTAACAGAATATTCCAGGAATATTCCCTAATGAAATATTCCATTGGGTCTGAAATGGGTTAGGCTGGTCCTCCTTGGGTTTGGGCCGAAGGGTCCTAGGCCCAAAGGCCTAATTTCAAAAGGGTTTTGGGTTAGGCTTTCAAGGGTTTGGTTATAACTTGGGCTTGGGTAATAACTTGGGCTTGGGCTTGGGTAACAAGGGCCCAAGGTTTGGGCTGGGTTTATGATTCTGAGTCGGGTTTGACCCGTTTAACTTGTAGATCGTCGGATTCCACGAAGAAGAAGGCTGGATTTCGGCTTGAAAATTGGACAAACTTTAAACGTTCATAACTTTGTCAATACTCAACGAAATTGAGTGATTCAAAAACAAAAATCATAGTTCTCGACGAGATGAAGATAATGGTACCTTGCAAGAATCTAACTCTCCATGGTTTGGCCGAAAGATGTCTCGAAGTCCGTGGAGGTCGTCGGAAACTGGGTAAAATTCAAATGAATACAACTTCTTCAATACTTAATGAAATTGGGTGAAATAAAAAGGAAAGTTGTAGTACTCAGCGAGAAGAAGAGATTGGTACTATGCACACTAGCCAACTCATCATGGTTTGGCCGGAAATTGTCTCAAAAGCCATCAAACTTGTTGGTAAAACTAGGAAAACACTTCCCCGAGTTGTTATGCATCCAACCAGTGTACACAAACATCAACCTTTCCCTAACTAACCTTAAAACATAAACCATAAGGTTTTAGAGTCTTACCCTTGGCCGTAGAAGGCGAAACACGTTGGGGAAGGTTGCACAATGGCGAGAAAGAGAGGAGCTTGAGGGAGTGGTTCCTCCATCGTTCCTAGGTTCGTGGGACTCGTAAAGGATGTGGGGAAGGGGAGGGGGTGAGGTCACCGTGTTGTGTGAGTGTGCATGAGTATATATGTGTATGGGAGCTCGGGGAAAAGAGAACACAGAGAGAAGGAGCACGGGAAAATGAAGAGAGAAGGAAAGGACTGAAAGAGAAGAGAGATGAGAAGCTCGGGGGACCAAAATCAAGGGGTGGGCTCCTTGGGCTCACCTATTAATATCCAAAAACAAATGTTTAAATCAAAACCCAAAACTTAGTAAAATTATAATTTAAATTTAGGGAGGGGTTTTACAAATTTGATGTGAAAAATGCTTTCTTACATAGTAATCTTAAAGAAGAAGTGTATATGGACATTCCACCTGGTTATGCATCGATTTCACAACCTGGAGTGGTGTGCAAGTTGACTAAGGCATTGTATGGATTGAAAAAAATCACATCGGGCATGGTTTGGTAGGATCCAGACGGCTATGAGGAAGTATGGGTTCAGGCAAAGAAATGACGATTTTTCATACACTTTTCTTGAAACGTCGAATGGGTAAATTGACGACACTTATTATTTATGTGGATGATCTGATTGTTATGGGTGATGAAAGATCTTGGTGGATTGAAATATTTCTTGGGTATATAAATAGCTCAATCTAGACAGGGTATATTTCTATCTCAAAGAAAATATGTTCTAGATTTGTTAGCTGAAACCAGAATGCTTGATTGTAAACCGGCTGACACCCCCATAGTCCAAAATCACCATCTTGCCGTGCACCCTCATCAAGTCCTCACTAACAGAGATTGTTATCAAAGGTTAGTTGAGAGGTTAATTTATTTATCTCACACCAGGCCTAATATTGTGTATGTAGAAAGTGTTGTTAGTTAGTTTATGCATTCCCCAAGTGATACTCATATGGGTGTGGTTGAACACATTCTATGATACCTAAAGTCCTCCTCGGGTAGAGGCATCATATTTTCCAAGAATGGTCATTGCCTAATATAAGGTTATATCAATGTAGATTGGGCAGGGAATATTACTGATCGACGATCCACATCTGGATACTTTACATTTGTGGGGGGAAATTTAGTGACATGGCAAAGTAAGAAACAGAAAGTGCTTGTTTTATCAAGTGCAGAAGCGGAATACAGGGGTATGGCAAAAAAAGTATGTGAATTATTATGGCTTTGGACATTACTTATACAACTCGGGTGTCCTTCAATGTCGGCTTCGAATTTGTTTTATGATAAGAAAATAGCTATTGGTATCTCACACAACCCAATCCAGCATAATCGTACAAAACATGTGGACGTTAACAGACACTTCATTAAAGAGAAGTTGGATGGGAATATTATTCAATTCATGTTCGTAAAGTCATAGGATCAATTAGCGGACATCTTAACTAAAGTTGTTGCTAGTCAAGCGTTCTACAACTCCCTCGCCAACTTGGCCATGAACGACATTTATGCACCAACTTGAGGGGGAGTGTTGGAGAGTTGACCTTTTTAATTAGTTTAGTTACCTATTTGGGTTCTTGTAATTAGGATATGATTAGGATAGATATTATTTTATGTTTCTTTCCTTGTAAATCAATTTTGTACAATATATATTTTCTTTCTTGGTGAGAAGAATAATATTACATAATTAAAACCCCAAGATAAGTCCTAATTAGCCGGAGTTTCGATTCACGAACTCAGGGAGAGATGATTATTTTCTCATTTTGTCGCCAAACAAGATATCTAAAGGGTGTTGGATTCGGGATTCCCATGGACGTTTTGTGACAACCTAGTTATGGCAGCTGATTGTACCGGATAGGAGATAACCGATGGCACCCACTTTCGCTCGGGGTGTTATGGGTATAGATACATAAAGTCCTACACTAAGTATGACTGCTGCGGTGGCGAAGGTAATTAGAGGGAAGGTTGGAACAGTTCTCATGGTTGATAAAACAGTTAGTCGAAAGTGCATTGGTTGGTTTCTGCGTACCAAAGTTTGATTAATGTGCGGGAGCCCTTAATAAGGGGCATGTTTGTTATGTTCCAGGATGAGGGGCGTGTTTGGATTGAGCTTAAGTATGAAGGTCTTCCTAATTATTGTCTTTACTGTGGAAAGCTTGGGCATGTCGATAGGGTTTGCAAGGAGCAACCATAGGGAGTACAACGTGAAATGGGGACTGATTGGGTAGGACAATCAAGGGAGGTGATATTTCCGTTTGGAGGTCTAGATGCTCGTTATGATCTATGTGGCAATTAACTGAAGTCTCCATCACATAGGAAAAAAAGCCAATACTCGGGGCAGGAATTTAGAAAAGTAAAATGTTTGGGGAAAGTGGGGAGAGTTGGTCGGATTCTAGGGAAGTGGATATGCATAACCTTAACACCTAATGCGAGGCTAGTACGGATTGAACACCAACAGAGAGTGTTCGCAGGGAGGATTTTAAGGACATTGCCTCATCACTAATGAAAACCAAACGGAGTCTCGTGTCACAAATGGAACCTGATGGGGGGCTTGCCAACAAGGTTAAAAGACAACGTAAGGTGGAGGGGGAGGCTATGAGGGCTAGGGAGGCTGCATTTGATGCAAGGCTAATTGGGCGAGGGGGTGAAGTTACACCAGGTGTGGACAACATGAAATTATTAAATCATCAAGAGCCCTATGGAATTGAGATAGCTGATGTGGGATGAAACCAGAGGGGTATCGATGTGGACCTGAATGAACTAGTACTTGGGGACGACTCTATGAACCTAAAAGAAGAACATCGTCATACCGGGTTTATAGGGAATCAACAGCAGGAGATACGAAGTGAGGTTGTTGTTAAAGGTACAGGATTGGGAGGTACTCAAAACCCCGGTCCATTTAATTTGGGCCGATTATTGCAGCTATTACCAATGAACAAAGTAGAAAGAAAAGAAAGAATGAGGACATGGATGAGGGGTCAAAAGAGGAAGACAGATATGAGAGAAGAATGTAGAATATGACACTTTATTTTTCTAAGGCGCAGGAGACCAGCTGTGAGGGGTTTCCAGGGCACTATGAAAACCATATGTTAGAACTGTCAAGGAATTGAGGGGGTCCTTGACAGCTGATGCACTGGTGAAGCAGACTAGGCTTCACAACCCCGACGTAGTGATACTTTTTTAGACTAAAAGTAGAAGTTGTCGCTATGAGTATCTTATTAAGGTGTTACATATGGATTTTATGCAACCAATGGAACAAAAAGCTATTGGAGGTGGGCTATGTGTTTTTTAAAGAGAAGGTGTAAGGATTTCGATTGTGAAAAGTGATAGTTATTTTATAGAACTTGGGGTTGGCGATTACCTGGATCTTAGGGGTTGGCGGATGTTTGCAGTATGCAAGCACATATGAGAAGAAGAAGAGAGATCAATCGAGAAAGCTCGGGAAAAGAATAAACTATATGGACGAGAAATGCCTAGTGATTAGATATTTTAATGATATAGTTGATGACGAAGAAAAAGAAAGGGTAATTATCATTCCATGGCGAGCACAAGGGACTTCAGGGATTTTTTGGCATTTAACGGATTACTTGATTTGGGTTTTGAAGGCCACCCTTTTACGTGGAGGAATAAGAATGATGATGGTCTGATTCCACAAAGGTTAGATAAAGGGGTGGCTACATCGGGATGGATTGATATATTTCCAAAAGCTAAAATCTCTTATGCGGCGCTCGAGGGGTCTGATCATTCTATGCTCATTTTGTCATCTGATGGCCCGAGAGTGCCTTACTTTTGTATCAGATTCATGGCAGGAGAAGATTGATGGGTCGCTAGCATTTCAAGTTAGTGAGAAGTTGAAAGGTACTCAGAGGCAGTTACGGGATTGAAATATTGGAAGGTGAAATCGCGGAACACGTGGTTAGAGGAAGGTGACAAAAATACGATTTTTTTTCATGCCCAAACGATGCAAAGAAAAAGGAGTAATAGAATTCATGGGTTGGAAGATAAAAACAGAATTTGGCAGAAAGAACCTCGTAATTTGCAACATGTGGCTATTTATTACTTTGAGGAATTATTTACGTCTAATATGGTTAGAAGTGATGGGATTATCGTATAGTGTGTTGTTAAATGGTTCCCCATATGAATATATACCGAATAGAAGGTTGAGACAGGGTGATCCAATCTCACCATTGATTCGGTTATCTTTTATCAAGCTAATAAATAGGAGGCCAGCCAGGTGGTGTGGATATTGAAAAACTATGGTGATTCATCAAGCCAGGTTATTAATTTGGAGAAAAGCTTAATATTTTTTGGAAGGGATGTCCTAAAAAAAACGCATTGCTACGGTGATGAATATTCAATCAAAGGATGGATTTGGTAAATATTTGGGGATTCATGCAGATTTTGGGCATTCTAAGTAGGTGGTTTTCAAGACGATTAGGGGTGGTATTGAGAGTTGTTTCGATGGGTGGGTAGAACAATTTCTCTCACCTGTAGGAAAGTAAGTGTTAATTAAATCGGTTGCCATGCCGAATCATGCTATGGCTTGCTTTAAGATCCCGGTTGGTACATGCAAAGAAATGGAAAGGGTTATTTCCCAATTCTGGTGGAGAGGGCAGTCGATGAAGAAAGGGTGTCACTAGGTGGCGTGGGACAAGATGGCGATGAGTAATGGGAGCCGGGGGGGTGGAAGGAGGGGGGTTTTAGAGATTTGATTTGCTTTAACTTGCCAATGCTTGCAAAGATTAGTTAGAGTGTATTGAATAATCCTAGTTCGATGCTTGCGAAGATGCTCAGAGATAAATATTTTCTACAAAAGACCCTTGGATCCCAAAACCTCATTCCTTTAAACCTATCATGCGACATAAGGGTCTAGCACCGAAGGTGGATATGCTTATTCACCATGTTAGTAAAGAATAAAAGGCACAACTTGTGTTCGTGTTGTTCGTGATTAAGGATGCGAAGCTTATTAAGGTTATCCCCATTAGTAGAAGTGGGTGTGACGATCGTTGAATATGGCACTATACTAATAAGGGAGTGTATACAGTAAGATCAAGATACTATATAGCACTGGAGATGATGAAAAATGAGGAATTTGATAGGAAGGGGAGGCGGTATGTCGAGTACATCGGGTACCATGGATGGGGTCTGGAAGAAGACTTGGATGGTGATGGTTCCTAATAAAATTAAGTTGTTTATTTGGAGAGCATGTCATCATTTTCTTGCGGTGAGACATAACTTGGAACGGCGTCGTATTCCGGTTTGTGAATTATGTGGTGCCTCTGACAAAACAGAGGCACATTTGTTTTTTAATTATGAGTTTAGCCGAGCCTTTTGGCTTCGAACTTCATTGTAGATTGATATAGGATCACTTGGCTCACAAGAGTTTATGGTGGGATGGAAGAAGCTTTTAAATCGTGTGGGACAAGGGATGAATGAGGATTCGGAGCTTTAACAAATTGCATTTGGTCTATGGTGTATGTGGAAATGTAGGAATGAAGTTGTGTTTAACGATAATCGAATTTTGCCTCACATTGCTGTCGATTTATGACAGTGCCAAGTTACGGAATTTAATGTGGCTACGATTGAAGATGATGGAGCGGGAGACTGAATGAGAAGGCAAGAGGAAGTAGGGAACAAGTTTCAGACTGAGGGGGTTGTGAATGGATGGCAAAAGCCAAACTTTGGAAGCTTAAGGATAGGTGGTGTAGGATGGGTGATAGGAGCATATTTATGCGACTTTGTTAGGTTGTTTCTTTTTTAGTGGGTTAGTTTCTATTTATTATAGTGATTCAAGCTATTTTCGTGTGTTTGTAGGTCCAATTGGCAAAGGTGACAAGAAAGAGCAATTTGGAGCATTGTAGAGCAGTTTTGGACTTGGAATGAATAGCATACATATGGAGCATTATGGATGGACATTTTTGAAGTTTAAAGAGGCTAGGAATGTGCTACAAATCTGGAGAAATCAAATTAAGACTTGGAGGATAAGGAATCAGCTAAAAAGAAGGAATATTATCTTAACCAACCTTATCTTATCCAACATTATCCAAACTAACCTTATCTTATCTTATCTTATCCTATCCTAATCTTATCCTACCTTATTTCTAGCTGCAAGGGGGACTCCTTTTCATATTAAACCACCTTTTATCTGATTTCTAAAATCCTAAAACAATGCTAACAACTAATCATTTTCCTCCATAAACAATGTCGTGTATTTGCCCTATAAATACACACTCTTGCCGCATAATTCAGGGGGGGAGCTTTTAGAGAGAAATTCAGAGATAAAAATATATACAGAGTGCTGCAGCTTTGCAAGGGAGGAGAAGAAGAAGCTCGGAGTCGTGCTTGCCATTCAAGACTTTTGGATTGTTGGAGCCTTTCTAGGTGTATTCTATCTTTTGTTTTCAATGTTTAACTTTAATTGTCTTTGTTTAATTGCAAACATGAGGAACTAAATTCATTTTAGCTAGAGGTGAATTCAAAGCCATGACATATGTGTAATATGAATTGATTGCATCCAGTTATTGTTTCATAAATCGTGAATGCAATTTACTTATCTGTTTGATTGATAACTTGTTCTTGTGTGTTGATTAAGGATGCATACTTAGTTTGCATGCAGGGATTTGATGCTAAAATATAAGGGAGTTTCACCTAATAGTTATGAACTTATATTTACAAGTAGTGGAGGTTACTAGTCACGATCGTGTTAAGTGAATTCCTAGCAGGAGTATCATATGCAGTTAATAGTTACGAATGCCTTGTCAATGCTTATGATTCTCATAGAACTTAATGATCTTTGATATGTATCTCTATTATTCAGTTCATGTAGGGAACTTGATGAGAATAATTTGGTTGCATCGCTGAGTCTAATCCGATGAATTTAGGAAAATCTGATGGTTAATTTGTGCAGTTCACGGTTAACTTGGGGCATTGTCATTCATGGTTTATAGGAAGAATAACTGGAAATCGATTTGTATGCATATGTGTCATGTGTGGAGAATGACCCTCTAGCTAGCCTTTCACCCCTTTTCATTCACCCTAATTTCGTATCAATTAGTTTGTTTTCTGCAAGTTACTTAATTTTAGTCTTAAATTCGTCAAAACAACCCCCCATTAGTATTTTGAGTCTTTTTAGTTTAATTTTCATCCAAGTCACCCTTTAGTTTCTGTTTTGAGTCAATTTGTTTATTTTATGCTGTTTGGAGTCATTATGGGCAGTTTTGAGTCACTAGAGCCTAGTTTTGTGTTTTAAGTTAAATTTGTGTAGATTAGCATCCTTCCTAATCCCCGGCCTAGAACGATCCCTACTTGCTTATACTACAACTATCAAAAGAGGGTTTAATTTGTGTGTTAGTTTATATCACATTAATGGGTGCTACGAGACTTTGCTGGGATTCCAAAGATGGCGGGTGGGAAGGATGGGGATAGGTATTTATCGCCTATTATGGCTGAGGTGGCGGCAATTTGTTAGGGGCTTGAGATATGCATTCAAAGTGGTCTTTCGAAGTCGGGGGTGGCGCTAGAGGTGGAAACCGATTCAAAAAAGCTGATTCAAATGCTCAATAAGGATATTTCAAGTGGACGTGTCAATGGAGGTTTATTTGGTTGATATTTGGGCTATGATGCCTTCTTTCCTATTGGTGAAGTTTATCTTCACTCCTCATCAATGTAATCGTGCAGCCCATATGTTGGCGACGTACGTTCATAAGCATGGCAGGAGTTTTGGTGAAGTTCCTAATATATGCCTACTTGGACTCCCAATTACTTAAGACGTTGTATTCATCCTAAGTGAACTTGCACATATTAATCACAAGAAACCTTCGCCAATTTCAGGGACCGACCTCCAACCAAAATTGCATCAAATTACTTTTCTAAACATCTTAATGGTCACGAATCATCAAGACATTTCGACAGTAAAAACCAATGATTAATAATTCAAAAACCTGCATGCATATAATCATAATCAAATTGAAAAGAAACTACATATTCTTACTAAGGCTCGTAGCCTCACCCTAACAAAAAGAGAATTAGTTACGCATATTCATAATAAAAATCACAAAGTTCTTTATTGAAATAATAAAAGATCGAAAACACCTTGAATGTAAAAGTCTGAAAATCTCTACACTTGGCCAATTTACTCTCTCAAAGAACGCACGGAGAAGAACCAAATATAATTGGGCCAGCCAAGTTTATTTAACCTAGTAAAAATTAAATCCTCCTAATAAAAGGTCTTCCAATCAAACTAAGACACTAAATAACTAAAATAAAATAGGGAACATAACCCTAAATTAAATGTTAAAATCCACCTAAAATCTGCACAGCCACGTTTGGAATATTCTGAACACTTCTCCACTCATCAGAGGTCATCTTGGGCTCCAAAAACACAATTTAAGCCCAAAAACGTCACTTTCCAGCACCGCACATGGCTCCTTTATTCTATTGCCATAAAATAATCATTTGGTAGAAAAACCCCAAATTTTGACACGAACACGCCAAGAGATACACGAACATCCTCCAATTTGAATCACTCCAAAATTCGTCTGTTTGCTCATGTTTTGCTTCAGAGGAAGTTGAATGTCCTACATTGAAAATATAAAGCAAGGTATCAAAATTCTACCAAAATAATTACCAAAACATACTAAGAGTGGGGTGAAATATATAATATGAAATTGACTCATCAAGTGTCAATTTCCTTCTCAACTTTAGACTATATTAATATACCTACGTACAATTAGTGTTCTAGGGGTTCCATTGTTTTTAATTTTTTTTTTATTAAGTTAAAGGTTTTTCTAAATCACCCACCTAATTAGTGAATTTTCCAATTTGATTTTTGGTTTTTTGGTGCATTTTTCAGTTAGAGTATAAATTTAATTAAATCCGTCAAGTTTTCCTAGGCGCTAGGCCTCCATCCGCCTCCCGATTAGTGTCTAGCATTTTATAGAACCTTGCGTACAAACATACTCTACTATGTCATTTACTACCAAAAAAAAAAAGCATAACGAACTATGATTTGATAGCGAAATCATTAAGTATTATTTCATTAATATTGTTTTTGTGTGCTCGTGAGAACCAAGAAGACCGACATCAGAACAGTAACAAGGCAAAAGTTTGGAAATGCCTTCTTGATTCCGATATCATCACGCAATCAGGTTCTTCCAAAATAACGGTTTTTATCTTAATATTTTTACAACCCTAATAGCATGAACATTCACCATAATGCATGACCCAACTTTACGTTTTTCAAATTTAGATTCTACATAAATTGTGTATGCATTATAACCATAATTGTTGAATTATGTGAATTTGATATTTGCATGAATTGCATCAAATATATGTTCATTCATTAAAATTATTTGTAAATGTGCATTGAATTAATAAAAAAAATATAAAGGATTTTGTTTAGGGTTTCGTCGAAACCCACCCATGTCGATGGGCCACCCCCGTTTCTTCCCGAGCCGACAACCCAACCTTAGAGCCACGACTTCAGGGCAAAAACCTAGACCTGACGTCTAGAAGGCGTCCCCTACCGTGAAACCATCGAGTAGCATGGCCTGCAACCATGCCTAGCCACCTCCGACTACCCCTAACGACCTGAAGTCATCCCTGACGATTTCTTGTTTACAATTTGATTTTTTTCTTTGAAATTAAAATCGAACATTCCTAGGGTTTTACTACGTTGAGAGTTTTTCACTCTCCGTTCAATTTTGTGGGTTATTGTTGAACCCAGGGTTTGCACCACAACATGACCGCCTGAAGCGGTAACCCCGGTCTTCTTCTCTAGCGAGTTCACCCAGCATACGCTAGGGTGTCTGGATCAAAGCAAACCCAAGCCTACTTAGGCTTGGCCTATTCCTCGGCAAGCTTCAGCCCTGTGGGCTTGAACAATCCCTTCGGCTTGTATTACAGAGCCTGTTTGGCTTCTGTTGGATTCAACTCGCAACACCAAGTTATATAACTCTCCACTATAAGTAGGGGGATTCGATGCTTTCAATTTATTCACCTAACATTATACAAAAACATACACCTGTTAGTTTGAGAAAATTTCATACTACAATATATATGTCAAATACAAAACATTTATAACTTACATATTCGAGAAACCACTGTGGAAACAATTCTCGATGTTTCTTGGCATACAAATACGATGGATGTTCTCGCTTCATCATCTCTTCATGCTCATTTAGGTATGCCATTATCTCGTCACAATTGTTCAGTATGAACCAATGCGCTACCTTTTTGTCATTTTTGGAAAACGACTCGCCTTATGTAGGATCTCCAAAGGGTCGTGCGCATTAGGCAAAAGCAGAAGGTTTCAACTTTCTCATACCCTCGTCATTATTGCGCTGAAGACGATTGAAAGTCATCTCCACATCTTTTAAATACATTCCATAAAATGTAAGCGACTCACATTAAACCCAAGCCTCTATAAATGATCATTCGGGCTTCGCCCTATTGCGTACACTTTTTTTCAGCTCCCCAAGAACCCTGCCAAAATAAAACGATACGATACAAATTAGTAAGCGTGGGTTGATGATGAATAAACAAATGATGAGGATTATATACCTTTCTATTGGATACATCCAGTGATAGTTGATTGGACCAGCAAGCAATGACTCTTCGAGCAAGTGAACCATCACATGGATCATACTTGTGAAAAAAGCTGGAAGGAATATCATCTCAAACTTGCATAGGACTTGGACAATGTCATGGCGTAACTGATTAACGTTCTTACCATCAGTTGGGAAAAAAAATATGGACAACAACATGATTGGCTTCACAACATCTTCTTGCAATAGGTGTCGAATACCCATAGAAAGTAGGCATTGCATAACCATTTGGCAGTCATGGTTCTTTAGTCAAGCAAATTTACCCCCGTCAACATTCACGCAATGTGCGATATTAGAAGCATGCCCATCGGGAAACTTTACAGACGATACAAACTTTAAAAATTCTTTTTTGTCATTCGGTTTCATGGAAAAAAAATGCAAGATCCCTTCTGGCTTTGTCATTGTCCCTATTCATCCATAAACCCCTCTGTATGCCCATTCTTTCCAAATCAAGACGAGCTTTGATCGTGTCCTTTGTTTTGCCCTCGATATCTAGAATGGTGCCCACCAATGTGTTAAATACATTTTTCTCAACATGCATAACGTCGAGGTTGTGTCTCAATTTTAGTTTTGACCAATACGGGAGCTCAAAAAACATAGGCTTGTGCATCCAGTTCATATGTGTAGAAGGTCTGGTGCTACTCACTATTTTCCCGAACGGAGAAAAATCAAAACAGTTAAGTTGTTCCAAAATTTATTCATCGGACCATTCTCTAGGTTTGAGGCGATGCTTTGTTTTCCTGTGGAACTCTTTATCCTTTTCCCGCCACTCGTGGTCCCATGGCAACTATCTCCAATGACCAAGGTAACAAACTTTTTTGGCGTGCCAACCAGATGTTACATCATCTATGCCTACAGGGCATGCCATATAACCTTTAGTGTTCCACCCATAAACCATTTCATATGCGGGAAAATCGTTCACAATCCACATAACTGCTGCCTGCAAAGTGAATATCTTCCCAATGTACTTATCATACGTGCACACATCGTTTGTCCATAAATCTTTTAGCTCATCAACCAACGACCTTAAGTAAACATCGATTGACCTACCAAGATCCTCAATTATCAAAAGAGTCATCATCATGTATTCTTTTTTCATGCATTTCCAAGGCAGCAAATTATATGAGAATACGAAAATCAGCCAAGTGTTGTGGTGTTGGTTTAGAACCCCGAACGGATTGAATCCGTCAGTGGCAAGTCTCAATCTAACATTTCGAGGATCAGCAGCAAACTCGGGGAATGTTCGATCAAACTCTTTCCATGCCCCCCTATCTGCAGGATGCCTCATCATATCGTCGTCTACTTGTTTTTCCTTATGCCATCTCATGTCAGTGGCAGTATGCGTTGACATATACAATCACTGCAACCTAGGTTTCAAAGGCAGATAACGCATGATTTTTTGTGGGATCTTAGTCATTCTATTCTGAGATGTCATTTTGAACCTCGACTCATTGCATACAGGGCATTTATCCAATGCTTTATTCTCTTTGTAGAATAAAATACAATTGTTTTTGCAAGCATGAATTTTTTTCATAACCCAATCCAAGACCATTCAACACCTTTTGTGCATGTCTATGGTCTTTTGGTAAACAATTGTCCTTTGGAAGCATTCTCTTGAAAACCCCCAAAAAGTAATCGAAACACTGGTTCAACATACGATACTTTATTTTCCATGCATTAGTTCCACAATGGCCTTGACAACCGAAAAGCTCTCACACCTTGGGTATAACTCTTGGTTGGTATTTTTTTAATAGTTTTTCGTATTGTTCGAACTCTGCACTATCCATTGGTGTAGGCACGTCATCTTCCCCTTCCTAATTGGTGTTTGTCGATGCAAATGGAAAAGCATCATTTATAATATCCATGACTTGTTCATTAGGATCCACAATAGGTTCAACATTGTCCACTCTTGTGGCGTTTGAAGATGAAGCATTGTCTAATTGTTCCCCATGATGGTTTCAAGTATTATAGGTCTCAACCATTCCATTCCTTACTAAATTAAATTGAACATTTTCAATTGTTTCCATTAACATGTTGTTACACCTCCTACAAGGACACCGGATTCTAGTTGCACCCGGGTTGTGTGTACATGCAAAGTCAATAAAATCCTCGATTCCATTCAAGTATTTGTCTGCACATCTATTCGGGTTCTGTATCCATGTTCTATCCATAATTCATGCAACCACAATAACAGTACAACAATCATAACAACTTCATACAAATGATAGTGTCACCTTATGCCTCTTGTAAATGCCCTTTTCCCATTCGGGAACGCATAGTTATGTCACGTAATTTACAGCTACATTAGATTAGATTTCAACGTGGATGAATTTTGGCAGCATCTCAGTATAGTTCTTCAGATGGACGATGTAGATATGAAATACCTATGTGCCATCCGAATAACATACAGAGATGACACAAAAATCTCCACAACCAAAACCTAATCCTTCAACTATAAACTACGCACCATAACTGTGCATTCCTAAACAGTCCAAATAATGGGATAATTCAAGAATCAATTGGCCCACAGTCATGCTTTCGCATCCATTCGCGAAATCCAAGGTCTTAAATATCGATATTATCGGCGATATTTCGCCGATAATATCATTTTTTTGAGAGGGGATATTTTCACACGTGTCCACCTTATTTTCGTCGATATATCGGGATAATATCGGGATAATATCGATAAAATAAACATAATAATTCAGTGTGTGTGTGTGTGTTATGATAAGTTGCATAATATAATGTATAATATATTTAATATAAATCCCCCAAACGGTCAACTTTTGAAACTTTTGACAACTTTTGACAAGACAAAAAGTAGTGGTGGTTGGTTTCATACTCAAAACCATGTGCCACTTCCAACTCTTTCACATTCGGAGTATCAGATCATCACACCTCTATTACACCTTTTCGTTTCTTCTTCTTCCCTTAGCCCTTTCAGAGCCTTTCCATAGCCCTTTCAGAGCTTCAACACGAAGGGTTCCATATTTAAGGTAAGTTTACAAACTTATATTTATATTATTGTAATTTATACAACAACAAAAAAAATTGTGTGGACCCGTACATGTGATCTAAAAACCAAATAATACTTGCATGTTAATTTTTTAAGTAATTAAGTAATGTTGTATAATTATTCCCTAGGATAATTTTAATATGTTTAATGTTATTTATTATTTTATTATTTTATTAATATTAGGTTTTATTATCAAATTGGATTATTATTCATTAAATTGGATTATTATCAAATTGGATTATTCATTAAATTGGATTATTATCAAATTGGATTATTATTCATTAATATGTTTAATATTAGGATTATTTTATTATCAAATTGGATTATTATTCATTAATATTAGGCTTTATTATTCTATATTATTTTTATAATTACTTAAATTCTTACAATCATTTTCTTTACTTCGTATTTAATCCTTCTGTAGAATAACTTTATTATTTAGGTTCTCTTATATAACCATCATCACTACTATATTTTTTGGCCAAAAAATAATTGCCTAATTTCCATGAAAAATAAATATAGGTATATTTAAGATGTCTAGTGGAGTTACTAAACGTGATCCAGCTTGGGAACATGGAGACCCAATAGACGGAAACAAACATGGCACAATTTGCAAATACTGTGGTCGAGTAATGAAGAGTGGCGGAGTGACATGACTTAAGTACCATCTTAGTGCATTAGGTCCAAGAAATAATGTCCAACGATGCGATAATGTTCCCCCCCAGAAGTGAAGGCATTCATCACCACATTATTAAAAAATAAAAAACACCAGAAGAAAAAGAAAACACATGGAATGGAAAATATTCGAGCTGGGCTACGAGGAGAAGTCATTGGCCAAGCGGTTGACAGTGATGATGATAATGATGAGGACGAATGTGATGATGACATAGGACCTGAAGAACGACGCAATTTCAAAAAGCATTACGTGCCTCCAAATAGTCAGCATGGGAAAGAGAACACCTTCATAAAATTCCTAATATAGCACAAGGTTCCGGGACAAGTGCTGGTGCACAAATGAGACGAGGAGCAAGTGTTAGAGAATCACAACCAACACCACCAACAACCCCAAGTTTATCTAAGTCATCCAAAGCACGTCAAAAGAGTGTTTAGAGTTATTTCACTGGAGGTAATGTGAAGGAGGGAATGGGGCGTCTAATTAGCAAGTTCTTTATCTATGAAAATATCCCTGCTGAGAATGCATCATCACATAATTTCAAAACTATGGTATTGGGATGTCAACAGGCCGGTGTTGGAGTACAGCCTCCCATTCCCTATGAGGTAAGAAACAAATATTTGGAAATGGAGTATAAAGACATTGGCGAGTATATTAACAAGTTGAGGTCAAAGTGGGAAACTAATGGTTGCACAATCATGTGTGACGGATGGACTAGCCCGACCAGATTGTCTATCATAAACTTCATGGTATACTCCAGGGGAAAGACAATTTTTTTAAGTCCGTTGATGCTTCAGACCATATAAAGAACTACAAGTATATTTACAAATTATTGAGGGATGTAATCATGGAGGTGGGAAAGCATAATGTTGTCCAAGTCGTGACCAACAACGGTTCTGCATTTGTCAAAGCTGGAAAAAAGTTAATGAAGCATCATAATGTGTTTTGGACATCATGTGCAGCACATTGTATTGATCTCATGTTTGAGGCAATGGGGAAGAGAGAGAATATTGCTAATATCGTAAAAAGAGCTAAAATGATCACAAATTATATTTACAATAACGGTTGGTTGTTGGCAAAGATGCGTGAATTTTGCAAAGGATAAATTATTCGTCTAGCTACCACTCGATTCGCCACCAACTATATTGCATTAGACAACCTACTTAAGAAGAAAGCAGGGTTGAAACAACTATTCACTAGTGACGATTAGGCCAACCACAATTTCAGCCACTTAAATGTAGGTCGTATGGTGAAAAGTATAGTGCTTGATCATGCTTTTTAGACTCAATCAGAACATATGAGCCAACTGTTTGAACCTTTTTACAAAGTTTTACGGATCGTTGACACGAAAGTGTATCCTACTATGGGGGCAATAAATGAGTTGATGCGTGTAGTGAAGGAGGACTTGGAAAGAAAACATGGTGCAAGGTGAGTCAAAAAGATAATTGATGACCGATGGTATAAAACATTATACCACGATTTGCATGCAGCAGGTATAAATTATGTCATAATTTGCACTTCATTTCTTTAGTTGCATAAGTATTATTTATCTTATTAGAGTATGTGTTTCTTTGAATAACATATTATTTGAATCCTCGATACCAGTACAGACCCGGTGTTGGAGATCATGGTACCTTTATACGTGCTGTACATAAAGTATACTCTAAATTAGACCCTGCATCACTAGCAGTTGGCCAATTTGGAAATTAGGTATACAATTATTTAAATTATAATAATTACATTGTTGGATTAAACTAACACGATTTATTGAATTCAGCTAACATGGTTTAAAGATGCAAGAAGAACTTTTGGAGAACCAACATCAGTTGTTGCTCAAACAAAAATGTCTCCTAGTGAGTGTAAACATATTTCACTATTAGTTTATAATAGAATTTGTTGGAGTTATTAGGCTTATCAACATTGTTTTTCATTATAGCTGAATGGTGGGACTGATGCACCAACTGTGAGAAAGTTAGCAATCAAAGTATTATCATGAACAACTTCCTCATCTACTTGTGAAAGAAATTGGAGTACATTTGCACTTATACACACAAAGCAAAGAAATAGGTTGGCTCATAATAGGTCGGAAAAATTAGTTTATTGCTACTACAACATGAAGCTTCAAATTTGAGATAAGGAAGTAGAAATAGATCATGTCGACCGTGGTGACCCACTAGATGTGTTTGATATTGTTGTTGAAGATGATGATACAGATGGTAACCAACTTTATCAATAGATTAGACCTCTTCATTTAGATGATGATGAAGGCAACCCAGCTCTAAGAGTTACTAAAGAAGCACGTAATGAAGGGATAAATGTAGAAAGAGTATTAGAAGATGAGGTGGGATCTAGCAACACTAACTTTTTTGAAGAACTTTTGCACCTAAGACTAAGAAACATTGGAATTCCACCTTCCAATCCTACACAACCACAAGATTCTGCTGATAATAATGATAGCTCTAGTACAAGATCAGGAGACTCATCTACCACCGGAGGAGGGAATGATAAAGGATATAGTGGAGCTGGAGATAGTGGTGGATATGGAAACTATGTTGGACCACCTTCCGGATTTATGAGCCCCTTCACTGGTGAGGCAAACTTCACGCATGCAACACAGGATGAGGACCATGGCAGTAGGCGGGCAGGACCAGGAATTGGTGCCATAGGGAAGGACTATACTCATAGAGAAAGAGGCAAGGGGACTTTGTCAAGTCAATAAGATGACTCGTTATCTATAACTTCTGACTCTGCTGGAGTGAGAAGTAGTAACTATGGTTATACTCATAACCAACCATTTCCCTACCCTTCATATCCCATTCCTATTGGGATAGAATTAAGCGACTTATGGAAAGAATCTGAGACTCAATCTTCAAATGATTTTGCTTATGGACAACGTCAACCAATCTCGGATTCATATGGGTGGCATGTTAACAATTACATCCAAAACTATTTTGGGGATTTATCATTTGATGACTACTCTTCACAATACACTTACTTTACACATAGAGATGATGAAGATAGTGAAAATTTTGAACCTCATAGGAACTCTGTGTGGTACTAAGTTACTCATGTATCTTACGATGCAATGTATAAAGTGTAAAATATTGTACTTATTCATTATATATAAATTATTATGGTGTCTTTAAACTTCTTTCATTAATTACTACCTATTTTCTACACTTACAATGTTTGCCAGCTCGCTATATAATCAACTTAAATCAGTTAAATTCATCATGCAATGCATATCCTTCAAATTTTTTGTGATAAACTAATAGATAATTGACTAAATAAACATCTTGCAAATTTCAATAAAAATTTCCAAGTTTTTCTTACAATTTCCGTGGTTTTTATTCAATTTTTATCGATATTGATAATATCCCGATATTTCCATCAAAATTTCCGTGTTTTTGGACTACCGATATTTCCGATATCAGCGATATTTTAGACCTTGGTGAAATCCAACTAATCCTCGAATGGGAAACTAAGTTTTACTAAAAATAAAAAAATAAAAAAAATAAAAAATAAAAAATAAAAAAAAACAAGTACGAAGTTAATTACAATTAACTTCGTACATCACAACACATATTTGTACGTCACGTACAAATTTAACAATATAATATAAATATAATTTCACAACACAATATAAACATAACAACATAAGTTCAACATAATTTAATTAATTTATATTTTAAAAAAATAAAATGAAGAAAATTCCTTCTTCATTGTTCTCCACCAATCGCTGATTACACACAATATCCCTATAGACAACGAAATTCATGGCGTTAGTATGAATTTACATTAATACTTTTACCCTAACAAAAACAAAATGTTTACTAGACACACCGGGATAGCTTGATCAACCTAGAGAAGAAGATGAAGGGAGTATTAGATGATGAAATTGAGAGAAAATGGAAATGCCGAATGCCGAATTGAAGAAAACAAAGGGAAAGAATGCAGAGGCTAAATATGCAGTTTTGCCTCTGCACAGCTGAATCCAGATTATAAAGTTAACTTTTAGACGAATGATTTTGTGCGACGAACACCATCTTCATTACGCAAATACCCTTTGAGCGACGAACAATGTATTCGTTGCGCAAGTTTACAACTTTTTTTATTTTTTTCCTTTACTTTATAACTTATTATTTTAAACAAGTAGCGCAACGAAAACATGTTTCGTCACACAAAATGCATATTTTTTAATTTTTGTTTTTATGTTTTTCCGTTTTCTTTTTATGTAATGTAAATTTTTATTTTCATCTAAATAAAAAACACATACCTAATTAAACATTAAATTAATTAACAAAACTAATTTATTATCCCAAATACGTATTATAATTAATGTAAATATTAATACTCATCCACATAACATAAATTTATTAATTAAAATAAATATAAAGTCCACAAAATGTTATTTCAAAAAAAAAAATTACAATTCAACTTCAATCCTCCTCCGCCGGGGCAACAGCCCGTCGCTTCGTTGCTTCTCATCGGTTTCATCAACATCCCAATGAACCTACATTAATGCCAATAACAATAAATTAGTAATTGAAAAAATACTACGTTTTAACAAAAGTAATTATTCATTATTTACTACAAACTTATCGATAACTCCCCAAGCATGAACTACTTCACCTCTTCATGGACCTTTTTCCAAGACTAAAACTTGGCAGAACATTCCCTCCACACCAAACTCCCAATGTCATAACTAAATTCGGCGTACGCATCAGCCATACTTTTTTCTTCAAAGTATGGCACTTGCTTACGTCGATACCTCTCTGCTCACACTACAACTTTCTTTTTGCCAAAACCTTTTCCCAAATCGACCATTACCTTTCAAACAAAATATTTGAAAATTAGAGTTCTTAAACTGTGTTTATATAGCACTCGAAACACTTTGCGGGATGAAGTACTTCGTCGTGCAAAACGAGTCATAATTGCGCAATAAATGGGAGCGCTTGAACGCAATATGACCGTTTCATTGAAACTTTTCGTGACTACAACAGTTATTCATCGCGCTAAGTGCTCTTGCTTGATGAATATTGTCGTCGCGCAATCTCTTTAGCGACGAACATGAGTGATTGTAATTATGAAGTTTACGTAAACATAGATTTCTATGTTTACGTAAACTTCATAATTAATTACAAACAAATATTCAGTTAAATATTTATTCTAAAAATAATTAATACCTTAAATAAATTGAATTAATCCATTCAACTATTTAAAAAAACCAAAATACATAACTTATACAAAATCTTAAATTTAAATAGGGTAAATCTCAGTTTACTACCCTTAAGTTTCGTGATTTTCAACATTTAGTACATGAAGTTTTTTTCGTTCCAGAGTCATACCTAAAGTGTTAATTTTGGGACGGTCTCATACATCTGTTAGTTTGACTGTTAAATCGCCCGTTAACTGATGATGTGGCGCTCATGTGGGCAATGACTGGGCGCCATGTGTCATTAAACAAATATTAAAATATTAAAATAATTAATTACATAAAAGTATTTAAAAAAAATCAAGAAAAAAAAACCCAAAACCCCTTCATCTTCCCCACCCGACACCCCTCCATCCCCTCCACCCCTCACCCACTGACACCCTTCCCTTTCCTGATACCCACCCCTACCAACAACCCTTTTCTCCTTCCCCAAAAACCCAGCCATTTCCCTTCCCCCAAAACCCTAAAATTCCCTCTCTCCCTTCTCATATCTCATATCTGCAAATACAAAACAACAAAACAACCCCCACACGAACTTTCTGCAAATTCACAAATTCTAATTTCAAACTTAATTAAAAAAAATAAAGTGCAAATCTATCCATGCGCTGCAGAACCTCAAAACGATGTGATTCCTAGAAGCAAAGAAGAAGCTCTGATGTCTAGTCCATCGTTCCAGCTTGGTGTCAAGTCCATCGTCGTCTGAAGTACTTTGGCCCACCATCGCTGTCTCCTCCCATTAAACCAACCACCGCTGACTCTGTCGATCCCTCAATCTCCGTTTTACAACCACAAAACCTATCTCATTCTTTTCTTTCTCCTTCTCTATTTTTCCTGCAGCAAGAGTTCTGGCTTGCCTAGTTTTAATTTTAAGTTTAATTGGAGCAAAAAATGGAGCTATGAATTCGAGGGAATTGCAAAAATAGGATCTGCAATTTGGTGAATCTGATCCAATTCATGTTCGGAGTGCATGGTCGGAGAAAATGGCAAGTCGGGAAGGTTGTGGGTTGGAGAAGAAACGAGCGAGGAGAGGACTTGGAAGCCATAGTTGAGCGAGGAGAGAATAGAGAGAGACATTTTGGTTTTGGTTGGTCCCAGAGGTTTTGGGTCTTTTTGGTGGGTTGGATAAGATTGAGCTTTTTGGTGGTACGGGGTATCAGGGAAAGGGAAGGGTGTCGGTGGGTGAGGGGTGGAGGGGATGGAGGGGTGGAGCCGTGGAGGGGGTGGAGGGGATGAAGGGATGTTGGGTAGGGAAGATGACACATGGCGCCCAGTCATTGTCCACATGGGCGCCACGTCATCAATTAACGGAAAACTTAACAGCCAGACTAACGAATGTATGAGACTATCCCAATATTAACACTTTAGGTATGACTCTGGGACGAAAAATACTTCATGTACTAAATGTTGAAAACCACGAAACTTGAAAGTAGCAAACTAAGATATTTAAATATTGTCCACAAAAACATAACTTTAAAGCTACTGTTTGGATGGTCCTCCATTCTGCTTCATGTCATCACGCCATCACTTGTAACCTCCCTTCAACTCTTCCTCCATCAACTTCATCAACTCTTTGTTCGTATCATCATCAAGAGTATACTTACACTATTACACATATATGCAAATAATTAATTCCAACATATAACAAAAAAATGTCACAAAATTAATTATTCATCCATCAACAGTATAATCTATATATATAAAGTGAGCACCTTAAAATGGTGAAACATTCAAAATACCATGAATTGTCCTTTAAGAATTTCATAAATTACAATTGAACCAAAAGAATCTAAAGTATTTAACCATATTTTTATTTTGAATGAATTTAATATTTAAAATTATAGGAAAAAAACAAAATAAAAACAAAACTTCCCACGTTAGTGGGTGGTTTCACCTCATTAATTCATTTCTTCTTTTTTTTTTATAAATATTTTTTTTTTAAATATGTAAATTAATTATTTAAATATAAAAAGGCCAATTACCACACGCGTATGCGTGTGGCAAGAGGCTAGTTACTAATAATTGATCCATCACTGCCTTCTTCACATTCTCGGGCACATATTTCCAAGAATGCCACTCAGCAGTAGGACAATTATTTTGAATGGCTACACCTATCGCATGCGCGAACTCCACATGTTACCTCAGATCATACGAGTTGGCGGGCACGCTCTGATCCCGATTTTTATCATCCATCCTCGCACGAACAGAATTGTGAAGAATAAGGAGAGCAGAAGTGCATATTTAAAGGAAGGTTAGGGCCTTTGTGCGACGAAGTCTTTGTCGCGTAAACCTTGGGCGATGAACATCCTCGTCTTGCAAACATCTGCAATAAATACAATATTGATTCCTTAGATTCACATGCACTGAATGGTTTGACTAAAAACTAACAATAATTTGCACGACGAATCCTTTGTTGGGCAAAGGTCCCCTGCTTCGTCGCTCATGTTTTTCGCGTCAAAAAAATTATCCCACGTTTTTCCTACTGACTTTGCATGATGACAATGAATGTTTGTCGCACAAAGTATTCATGCGCGACTAATTTCTTCGTCGTGCAAAATAATTTTTTTTTTCCTTCATTTTTTGTGCGACAATACTGTGTTTTGGTCGCGCAAGTTGTTTTTCCTACTAGTGTCATTCAACGAGCTCTTAAAGGTACTGAGACATAGACTAGATATATACATGAAATAACTTGAAAATCACCAGTAGCAAATACATTCTAGTGTTTTTGCTTTTGCAAGAGTTTGAAGTTTGGACGTTGAATTTATAGTTCGTCTCATATTCTTTAGTATTATTGCTTCCCACCCTTTCGGGTCATATGCCATAGTGCTTAACCCAACATCGATGTTGTTACACAAACTAAAACTTGCAATTTAAAATTTTGTCAAGTCGTAAACAGTAATCTAGATTCTACTTCAGAAGTTGATTGTTCATTAATACCTTACTGAAATTGTGTATAAAGAATTCGAATCAGACAAATAATTGTAGGATAACTTAAAAACCAAATAAAAGAATAGAATATATGTGACCTTGAAGGACGACCGGCCAAATATTAAATTTCATAATTCCACTCCACTGTACTACTCCCATATAACATATAAACATCCCCCCCCCCCCCACACACACACACAAAAACCACAAACAACCTCTTGCAACGTCACCACCTTAAAAAAAACTCACTTCATTTCATCTCCCCCCCCCCTCTCTCTCTCTCTCTCTCTAGTTTCTCTCTCTAGCCATGGCTAAAGACATTGAGGTTGGAAGTGGGAACCCAGCCAAGGACTACCAGGATCCTCCGCCGGCGCCGCTGATTGACCCAGAGGAGCTAGGGAAGTGGTCATTCTACAGAGCCATCATAGCTGAGTTCATTGCCACCCTCTTGTTTTTGTACGTCACTGTGCTCACTGTGATTGGTTACAAGCAACAGACTGACACTACCCTAAATGGAAACCAATGTGGTGGAGTTGGCATTCATGGTATTGCTTGGGCTTTTGGTGGCATGATCTTTGTCCTTGTTTATTGTACTGCTGGCATCTCTGGTGGGTTTTATTTCGATCTTAAACAAATATCCTCTCTTTCTCTAACCCATTAATTATTTTCAAGAATTAAGTAAAACCTATGTAGTGAGTCATTTTTTGGTCTAACTAAAACATCACGCGCTGATGCAGTGTTGTCCACCTAAAGTTGTCCACATAATGTTATCATTAGATGGATTAGTCATACCACGTCACTTACACACAAAAAAATTAATTTGAATCTCTAACATTATTGACATCCAAACGTGGTGCGCCTAGTCCACTCAAATTGTAAGTTCATGTAGTTAGTCTAAGTAGTGAGAAATGATAGAGTAATGAATTATAATTAAGGTTGAATGAATAAGTAGCACCTGTCACACACTAAGGGCTGGTTTGGTATTGCTGTGCTTTGAAAAAAAATTGCTGTGAGAATAAGTGGCTGTGAAATAAATTAGCAGAGTGTTTGGTAAACGTTTTTGTAAAAGTGCTTTTGGAAAGAAAAAAAACAGTCTGATAGTGGGTCTTTTCATTAAAGGAGCACTGTAGCTCCGTGTGCTTTAAAAAAAAGCCAGTTTTCCAAAGCTGCAAATAGCAACTTCAGCTTTTTCCTTTGATTTCAGCTTATTCTCACAGCAGCTTCCAAAATAAGCCCTTTTTTTTCAGTTTACCAAACACCTAAAACCCTCACAGCTTTTTTTCATGGGTGTTTTTTTTTTAAGCACCTCCCTCCCAAACCACCCCTAAGTTATAATCTAAGTGAATTAGTAACACCAGATCAGTTACTCACTAAAACATATTCGAGTTAGCATCCAACTTATGGTTTACTAATCTGTGCATTTTTTGTATGCAGGGGGGCATATAAACCCTGCAGTCACATTTGGGCTGTTTTTGACAAGGAAGGTGTCACTGATGAGAGCCATATTGTACATGGTGGCTCAGTCGTTGGGAGCCATATGTGGTGTTGGGCTTGTTAAAGCTTTCCAAAGTGCTTACTATACCAAGTATGGTGTAGGCCTGGCAAACGAGTCGTGTCAATCGTGTTCGTGTCGTTTTCGTGTAACGCCTGTTATCTTAACGAGTCGTGTCGTATCACACCTGTTATCTTAACGGGTCCTTAACGGGTAAAATGAACCGACCCATTATGACCCGTTAAGAAATTTTTTTTTTTTTCTTAAATTTGCACATACCACACATTGTCACATAAATATTACTTCAAAACATTAAAACACATTTATCGTTCAAGCACTACATCTACACTCGAAAATAAGAGCCTCATAAAAAATACATCCATACACTACTAATCTATTACAAATATTAAATGTGCAAGGATATGCAAAATGAAAGCGTTTTTGTTTTCAAGGTTGTGAAGCCTTTCTCAAAAGTTTAAACATTGCCAATGGAACTCAAAGCTTAATGAAAGTGACCCACTAGTGTGTTTATTCGTACTTTCATTAAGTATAACATAAGATTTTGTGATATCCACTAGTGTAAATATTTTAAATTGAATATCGAATTCATTCATTGTATTCATATAGGATCAAGGAGTGTAGTTGTAAAAAATCATCAAAATCGGAGTTAAAATAACCGTTAAATTGTGATTTTTCGTTTATAACCGTCAAAAAGTTTTGTCCCGTTACTTAATCTTTAAATGTTTGTTTTTCGTAATTTTTGGCGTATGCGATCTCGAAGCATATACAAACAAGTTTGACGGTTAGATCATTGAAACTAGTTTCGTAGAATGCGTATCCCATCAAAACAATATATTCACTAACACTTAAGGGTGCGTTTGTTGCACCAGACTATCTCAGACTAGATTAGCTTCAGGGACTAAGCTGGACTGGCTTAGACTAGACTAAGCTGGACTGATTTAGTGAAGCATTTGGTGCAGTGTCGGACTAAAAAGAATGATAATAACAAACTACAATATTTTATATTTTTTAATTCATATCTAATAATATTATATTAATTAATTCTATCTTTTTTTCTTCTAATAATACTCTCCCTCTCTCTGGAAGCCTCCATCATTTTCTTCCTCGTTCTCTCCGTCCCACACTCTCCGTCCCTTTCCTCTTTTTTCTGATTAATTGCCAAAACTGATTAATTGCCAAAAAAATTCTGCAAAATGAAGAATCGAGCTTCGTTTTTCTGGTTTTTGTTCATGGGATCGTCGGGCTTGTCCACCAGAGGAGGAGAAAAACGAAGAGGAAGACCCGGTGGACAAACGAGAAAAACGAAGCTCGATTCTTCATTTTGCAGAATTCGGACGTTGTGGACTCTGAATCTGGGGTTGGATTATGTCTTCTCTGCTGCTGTTTTTTTGTTTGGATTCTGTCTTCTTTGTTAAATTTGTCTCTGTTTGTGGGCTGTCGAAGGTTGTGGACTCCGAATCTGGGGTTGGATGTTTTGGATTTTTTAATGTGCAAGGCAGTGAGGAAGAAGGAAATGAGAGCGGCGATTTACGAGGATGCGGCGGTTGTCCTGGGATGGTCCGGTGAGGTTGTCGAGTAGGGTGAGCAGTCGAGCAAAGCGCTGAGGAGTCGAGCAGAGCAACGATCTTAGCAATCCGGTGGTATTTGGGGGGTCTCGCTAAGACTACCTAGCGAGTCCCGTAGTCCACACAAGTCCCCTTTAGTCCCACTTAACTTAGTCCCAACACCTATCAAACATGGGACTGTAGTCCAGTCCAGTCCAGTCCACTAGTGTAAATATTTTAAATTGAAGATCGAGTTCATTCATTGTATTCATATAGGGTCAAGGAGTGTAACTGTAAAAAATCATCAAAATCAGAGTTAAAATAACCGTTAAATTGTGATTTTTCGTTTATAACCGTCGAAAAGTTTTGTCTCGTTACTTGATCTCTGAATGTTTGTTTTTTACAATTTTTGGCATATGCGATCTCGAAGTATATACAAACATGTTTGACGGTTGGATAGTTGAAACTAGTTTCGTAGAATGCGTATCCCATCAAAACAATAGATTCACTAACACTTAAGAGTTTATTCATACTTTCATCAAGTATAACATAAGATTTTGTGGTATCCACTAGTGTAAATATTTTAAATTGAAGATCGAATTCATTCCTTGTATTTATATAGGGTCAAGGAGTGTAGCTGTAAAAAATTATCAAAATTGGAGTTAAAATAACCGTTAAATCGTGATTTTTCGTTTATAACCGTCGAAAAGTTTTGTCTCGTTACTTGATCTCTGAATGTTTGTTTTTTTCAATTTTTGGCGTATGCGATCTCGAAGTATATACAAATATGTTTGACGGTTGGATCGTTGAAACTAGTTTCGTAGAATGCGTATCCCATCAAAACAATAAATTCACTAACACTTAAGAGTTTATTCATACTTTCATCAAGTATAACATAAGATTTTGTGGTATCCCCTAGTTTAAATATTTTAAATTGAAGATCGAATTCATTCATTGTATTCATATAGGGTCAATGAGTGTAGCTGTAAAAAAATCATCAAAATCGGAGTTAAAATAACCGTTAAATCGTGATTTTTCGTTTATAACCGTCGAAAAGTTTTGTCTCGTTACTTGATATGTGAATGTTTTTTTTTGTAATTTTTTGCTGATGCGATCTCGAAGCATATACAAACAAGTTTGACGGTTGGATCGTTGAAATTAGTTTCGTATAATTCGTATCCCATGAAGTTCAATGATATGTGTGTGTGTATATATATATATATATATATATTTATTAAGTAGATTTAAATCTATTTATTTTGTATGTATAATTATTATAGTTTTTAGGGGTATAAAATTCAATTTAAAATTTAATATATATATATATATATATAACTATTATAGTTAATATTTTGGGGGTATAATTATTATAGTATATATAATTATTATAATTATTATAGTTAATTTAATATATATATATATATATAATTATTATAGTTTTTAGGGATATAAAATTGTTAAATTAATATATATAATTATTATAGTATTTTTTTAGGGTTATAAAATTATAAAATTAATATTCTGCTTATCGTGTATCGTGTTACCCACGTGTATACCCGAACCAACCCGTTATCTTAACAGGTGCTTATCGGGTTACCCGATAACAACCCGTTTCGTTATCGTGTCGACCCGAACACCTGTTAATTTCGTGTCGTGTCATGTCGGGTTATCGGGTCGTGTCAGGAATTGCCAGGCCTATATGGTGGTGGAGCCAATAAGCTTGCCGATGGCTACAGCACAGGCACTGGGTTGGGTGCTGAGATTGTTGGCACCTTTGTTCTTGTCTACACTGTCTTGTCTGCCATTGATCCGGAGCTAAAAGCAAGAAATTCCTATGTCCCAGTAAGTATAAATTAATTTTGCAGTTAGTTTCAAGAAAATTAATTTTAATTTTAATTACTGAACTGTAATGATTTGTCTATGTTAATTAATTAAAGGTATTGGCACCACTGCCAATTGGGTTTGCTGTGTTTATTGTGCACCTTGCCACAGTCCCAATCACTGGCACTGGTATCAACCCAGCTAGAAGTTTTGGAGCTGCAGTGATCTACAACAATGACAAGGTTTGGAATGACCAAGTATGCACTTTGACCTTGCTCTCTTAGTTACTAACTTTTAGTTGAGAACAAACACAGAATGAAACACTAAACAGATAATCAACCGATATATATAACGCAATGTAATACCCTTTATTGTCGTCTCCTTTTTTATTTAATTTTACTTTTGATCAAAAAGTTCATAATTAATTCTATGTCTTCGTATTTTTCTAATTATTTTACTTATGTTTGTTGTTTAATTATTCAGTGGATCTTCTGGGTTGGACCATTCATTGGAGCTACCATTGCTGCCTTGCATTACCAATACATCTTGAGAGCAGGAGCTGTTAAAACTCTGAGTTCTCTCAGGAGCTCCTCCAACAGATGAATTCTAAGAGACTTATTGTGTTTTCTCAATGGTCTGAGAAACTTTAGATTATTCTGGAAGCATGGAATTTGTATATTACTACTATTTGTATTGGTGTTGAGGTTGTCAATTGTGTTAGCTTCCTCTTTCTGCGTGCACAACGTTGCACTCTGCTATGTTGGTTATTGTGTCATCAACATGTTTAATTAGTGATGAATTATAAAAATATGGATTGGGTCACCGAATTGGCATTTCAATAGCTAAATTCCAATAGTACAACATAGACGTCTACTAAAAAAATATAGCATCAAATCAAGCAACAAATACAATGAGCCCAAAAAGATAAAATGAAAACAACGAAAAGGTGCCCAAACAAACACAGAACTTACAGCACTAAACTAAGTACGATTTTTTACGCAAGTCCACAAACTCAAAATATTCAACGCCTTAAAATAACCTAATCGGCCCAAATAAGCACTACCGCTAATACCTGAAGCACCGTCGTCAAGCCACCGCATCTTGCCGAGAAGAGTGTTGGAATTTATGCTATTTCCTTGTGTTGTACTGCTTTCATATGTAGCTTTCTGGGTATGTAAATAATTTGTGCCTTTCCTCAGATATCGTTTTCAAGTTCTCTTTCCTGGAAATTTCTTTCAATGGTTAATGCCATGACTGATACTGTGGGTTAAGTCATGCCCTAATTAGATTTAAATCTGCATTAACTGTTCAAATTAAGCATTAACGTTTGGACAAGAATATTTCAATGCAACCCTTTCACCATTACACACATAATAAAGGTTGTCACATTCACCTCCTCTCCACTTTTAAGTGGAGATCTTAAATTCGACACTCGTTCGATATCAAATTATTACGACTTACTGATAGGAGCATATTTATGCGACTTAATTAGCTTTTTTTCTTGCATTTTCATAGTTAGTTTGTGTTTATTATAGTGTTTTAAGCTATTTTCATATGTTTGTAGGTCCAAATGACAAAGTTGGCAAGAAAATGCAATTTGAAGCATTTTGGAGCAGTTTTGGGCATCAAATGGATAGCTTATGAATGGAGCAAGATGGATGGACGAGTTTGAAGTTCAAAAGGCTAGGAATGTGCTGAAAAGATGAAGAAAATAAATCCAAGACAAAGAAGATAAGGAATCAGCTCAAAAGAATGAACATTATCCAAAACCTTATTCAACCTTATCTTATCCAAACTAACTTTATCTTATCTTATCCTTTCCTAAATCTAGCATTATCCAATCTTATCTTACCTAAATCAGTTTGTGCCTTAAATCTAGCTGCAAGAGGACCTAAATATCTGATTTCTAGAAGGCTTATCATTTCCCTACATTTATGCCACACCCTTATCCTTCTAGAACCTCTAAATTGGTGCTGAAACATCCTTTCTAGAAGTCCTTACCAATCTGGCGCCGCCCCCTCTTCTAGAAGCTCTAGAACCTGCAACCCTAATCCTTTTCCCTCTTGAATTAGGCCAAATTTATCCCTTTCCTTGCAGGAATTAGTGATGCACCTTTCTAACCTAATCCCCTTTGGTTTCTGATTGTTTTAACCCATTCCACTTGGGTTTTGGTTACACAAACCTTGTCCCACTTTAATTTTAGAAACCTATCCTAATCCTTAGGGATTGTGCCGCACCTAGCCCTATAAATACATCATTATGCGCCTATTTCAGATTCACCACCCTCTACCATATTCTTCTACACCACACAACCATACATTCATATACAATTCAGAGAGAAAGAGCCCTTGCCGTGCATTGTCATTCACATAGGATTGCTGGAGCTTTCTTAGGTGTTTTCTATCTTTTATTTTCAATAATGTTATTTTCAGTTTTTAAAGACATAAGGAGCTAAACCCCTTTTAGCTAGGGGGAATTTCGAAACCATGAACATATTTGCATTATGAATTGATTAATTCCAATTGTGATTTCATAAAGTGTGAATGCAATTTGCTTAACTGTTTTATTCAAAACTTATTCTTGTATGTTGATTAAAGAGGCCTACTTAGTTTGCATGCTTGAATCTGATGCTAGAATATAAGGGAGTTTCACATAATTGTTACAAACTTATATTCATAAGCAGTAAAGGTCGCTGGTCATGATCGCATTAAATTAAATTCCTAGCATGAGTATCATGATGTTATAGTTACGAATGCTATGTCAATGCTTATGATTTTCATAGAACTTAATGATCTTTGATTGTATCTCTATTATGATGTGCATGTAGGGGACTATTGAAGAATGATTTGGGTTGATGATGCGTATCCAATTCAATGACTTAAGGAAAATCTGAAGGTTAATTAGTGATGGCATAATTAATCTAGGGTATTGTCATTCATGGTTTATTGAAAAAGCAATTGGAGATTGATTTGTATGCAAGTGTATCATGTGTGGAGAATGACCCTCTAGTTAGCCCATCATCCATTTAATTCACCAAATTCGTCCAATTTTGTTTAAGTCTTTAATTCACTTGTTTTTACTTTAATTTCATCCAAAACCCAATCCCCTTTACTTTAGAGTGTCAAATTAGTTAGAATCTGTCTTAGTTTGTGTTTTAAGTGTTTTGAGTCAAGTTAAAATCAATTTTCATACAAAGTCATTCCTATTGTCCAGTTTGAGTCTATTTAGTTGTTTGAAGCTGTTTTGAGTCATTTGAGTTTGTTTTGAGTCATTAGAGTCTAGTTAAGTGTCTTTAAATTTGTTTTTGAGTTTTTGAGTCAGTTTAGAGTAGATTAGCAATCCCTCCTAATCACCGGTCCAAAACGATCCTTACTTATCCATACTACAATTGTCAACAAGAGGGTTTAATTTGTGTTAGTTAATTTTCACATCACTTACCATTGTGTACTTAGTCTAATCCCCCACCAATTAATGTAAATATATTGTTGTATTATAAAAAATTGTCGCATTCACTTAATTACTAAATATCAAAGAATCACAATCACACACAAATTAAAATCAAAATTATTTTCCCACCAATTAATACAATTCTCAAAGGCAACTAAAATCTCTTCTTTTATCACCTCTCTCTCTATATATGTATTATAAACCCTTCTCCAAAATCTTCACAGTCCAGCAGCAGACTTTCAACATTCTCTAAAACCCTAATCTCCAAAACCATGGCAATATCTGAGTTCTCCAAAATATGCATGATCTGCATAGTCACATTGCTCTCTGTGGCAATGGCTTCACAACAATCCCCACAACCCTCACTCACAAATGACACCATCCCTGCAGATGATGAGCTGATTTCCCTAGCTGCTGCTTCGTCTCCATCACAATCTCCTTATGCCGAAAATCTGGCTCCCGAAACTGGAGGCTATTTGGCCCCTTCAACAGATTCAGATCAATACAATACTCCACCACAACCACCATAACAACCTTACATTGACACATTTGCCCCTGAAGCTCAAGAGCTTCTCTCTCCAGACTACTCTCCTTTCCCTGCTCCTACTTACTTCCAAGATTACCCTTCTCCTCCTCCTTACATTGAAGCTCAGGCTCCTGAAAGTTACTATGCTTTTTACAGTCCCATTCAGGGTCCAAGTCTAGCACCGTCTTCCGAACGGGCTCAATTTTCGGATACTGATGATTTCACTTCTCCTCCAAACTTGGCTCCTCAGCCCAATGTGTTGCCTTCCAACTACAGAGCCGATGATGAGATTGGTGAGCTCGGTGAGCTAGAATCTGATGAAGCTTATAACTCTGAGCAGAATAAGAATAGGGCAACAATGGCGGGTTTTGCGCTTGGGTCTGTTTGCTTGGTTGGATTGGCAGGTTTTGTGTACAAGAAGAAGAAGTACAGCAAGTCAAAAGCAGATTATGAGTATGAATTGGCTAAGAGAGAGGATCTCTAGAGTCTAAACCTCTCGCCTTGGTTGGCTTCACCTACATACACTTCCCACATAGAGAAATATACATAAATTCTCTCTGCAAAACGTCTGTTCTACAGCCGAATTCATAGTTGATCATCAAGTTTTGTAATTGAACATGTCTACTTCTAGTACGTTTACTACTTTGCTTAGAAGCTCCTCAGATGTTGAGTGACTAGCTACTTGCATGTACTACGTACTATTATTCTATTATTGTAACGAACTATATATAATGAAACCTAGTCTTGCTTAATTACTTAGATGGTTCCTAATTTTTTCATTACAGTTAAAGTGGTAACTAATGAGTACATATTAATTTTTCTTTTGTTAATATAGATTTATAACTTTAATGGTAAAGCATTTGCCCCAACTTATGGAAGAAAAAAAATATTGAATGACGCAAGAGGTCTTATAGACCTACTCTCTGAAAAAGTCTTGTTCACAGAATAATTCGAACCTCACCCTAAATCAACCAAAATTTCACACATCACTGTCACATAGTAATGCGATATAATGATACCAATTTCATCTCAAGCATGCAAATGTTACCAAATTAAGGTTAGCGATTAAGTTTTCATACAAAGCAATCAAATTATTGAATCAATCTGAAGGTTTCACATTAATTTTACCTTCATATTTTCGATAAGAGTTTAATTCTAGCTCTTTTTAAGAAAAATAAAATACATTGAAAAGAAAAAGCAAATGATATGACCAATAAATCTAGAACAAGAGTAGCAAGAAAATACCTCACAACTTAAAAAACTTGGGAGTCACAAATGGCTAGGCTTCTTTCAATTAAACAAAAAAAAGGTTCATGTTGTGTACGACCCAATAAAATTGGAACTTTTTATTTTGGACCAAAAAGCAAGACTAGGAAATTAGATGTATACACGTGTACAGTGCAGATAAGGCCAGAAGCCCAACTCTAATGTGATTAGAAAACGTCATCGTTTGGAGGCTGAACTTGGTCTGTTACGGTCATCTCCATTTATTCTTATCGCATCTGTGCCCCCCGCTTTTCTCTGAATCTTTCTCTTCAACTTCTCAAATCGACGCTCTCTCTCTCTCTCTGCCTCTCTCTCTCCCTAAAGGTACTGAATCTGCGTTACTCTGTCTTTATTTTGCTTTATGTGAAATTACTTTGATCCGTTTATGTGTTATTTACTTCAATTTATTGAATTCTTATGACAAATCTGAAAAATTGTGGTGCTTTGAGTTCCGATCTGTTTGAAGCTGCTGTGAATTGAATCACTCATTCAGTACACCGGCCTAGTTATTGGATCTCTGTATACGAATAGGGATCGATTAATTATTATGTATAAATGTATGAATAGGGTAATCAGAGGGTCACAGATTAAATTTTGATGTGCCATTCATGGCTGAAATTTATGCAGATTTTCGCGAAGATTTGATTTATTTGATTTTATTATGTTTTGTTTGATTTTTTGTTAATTGGGTTTTGTTCAGTGTGTTAATCAACTGTAGTATTTTCCAGAAATTATGGCATCCAATAGGGGTCATGGTGGAATTCAGCAGTTGCTGGCTGCAGAGCAAGAAGCTCAGCATATCGTCAATGCTGCCCGAAGTGGTAATTTTTCGTTAAGTTTTATTTGGCCATCGATCAATTGTGTATATCGATCGGTTAGCTGTTTGTTTCTACCACTGATTCAAGTACTTGATGTGCGAATCTCTGTATTTTCATTTTGCAAACGGAATTGTTTGCAGTGTTTATTAATTGGACTCTTGCCAAATTGTGTGAAGGTGGGTTCTTGATTTTAATTGGAGAGCAATTTATCTTTTTTCTAGTCTAACATATTGTGTTGTCAAGATATGCATTGAGATCGTTATTTTAGTATGAATTTGCAGTCTTAATATGCTCTTTGAATTTTTTTTTTTTTTTTGAATTTTATAGGTAAAGTAAATAAAATACCCGACAACTGTAAATTTTATAGAAAACACTCCAATAGCTCAATTGGAGAAAAACAAAACCCTCGCCTATCCACTTGATGCTTAGTTGTGGAATCACCTAACCATTTGGTGTTACAAAGTATTGAGTTTGAAGTGTTTTTCTTTGAAGCCTGATGCTTCAAGGGCTTAAATTTGAAAATCCCTAAATGTTACACAAAAAACGAGTTTTTTTAGTTTTCTAATTGCTTTGCTGTCTGGCCTTCTGCTGTTAGCTAAAAATGCTAGACTGAAGGAAGCCAAAGATGAGGCCGAGAGGGAGATTGCTGAATACCGTGCCCATGTGGAGGCTGAGTTCCAGAAGAAAGTTCAAGCGGTATGTATATGTTGGTAAAGCAATACGTTGATTGTTCATTACGTCTGGCAATGTGCTTGCCAATGTCAGTGTCTTGTGTTTCTTGCAATTTGAGAAAATTAACATACCAACCACGAATATATGATGAGTGTCTTTCCCCCCCGTAGTTTTTGTTATCCTGAAGCTACCCTACACTTGTTACATATGTGCTTCTTATGCCCTTCCCCCCATGCTTTCATATGGCGACTAAGCAGAGCAGTGGAGATTCAGGGGCCAATGTGAAGCGTCTTGAATATGAAACTGCAGAAAAGATCAATCACCTCTCGACAGAGGGCTCAAGGATATCGAATGATGTTGTGCAAATGCTTCTGAAGCAGGTGACGACAGTGAGAAACTAATGCTATTGGTGATAAATTATAATTTCAAACTCTTTGCAAGCATTGTACTCTTGTTGCCTGATTCATCCTATTCCTTAGACTTGCGGTGCTGTGGTTGGTATCCTCGTATCCTTTTTTAATCATTGGAATGAGGTTTTATTTGGCACAATCCTTGTAACACTTACTATTATTTTCGAGTGGAGTGCAATTTTAACAGTTATGAAAAAAATTTGAATTGGGGACCTAGAGGGCACTGACCCTTTACACTTTATACATTAATATGTAGACAAAAATTTACCAAATACATGAAAAAATATATTTTTACATCAAATACCTATAAAAATTAATATAAAAAATATATAAAAACATTATTTAAATATGGATGAACTGTCGATTTAGTCTCTAAATTATTACTCGCATGAAAATTAGATCCTTAAATTTTTTTGGAAAAATAAGTTCGTAAACTCATTACAAACAGCCAATTTCATCTTTGTCGTGAGATTTTAAGTTTTTCCATCCAATTTTCTGTTCACTCAAGTTACATGACTTGCACATGACATAAGTAAAAATCATCATTTTCTATGCCCATACTCTGGTGGTGTAGGTCTTTTAAGGTAACCAGAACTCTTTTGGAGAGAAGAGAGACAACGCCGTTCATTCCTCTAGGTGCGTTGCACTTTTAGACGAATTTGGGAAGATTGAAAGAATCGATTCAAACTTTTGCTCAAAAAATTCTCAAACAGAGACAAATCTTTTACTGACTATGCTTTTACTTGGGGGAAATTGTGCATTGGAAGGACAATATTAGTAGAGATTGTATAACCATGTGGGACTTATTGCACCAGAAGATACCGAAGAGCAGTTCATGACTTGCTTTGCATGCCTAAACTTGGTTTGTTATGTTATTGGCATGATGTGGAATTGGTGCCTTGGACTTTATTTTTGCATTGAAAATAAAGAAAACATGGTATGGAATTATTTTAATGAAATTTGTTGTTGAAGAGTTGAAATTATTTTCATGAAATTTGCTTTGCGATGGCCAAATCGAAAGCCTTTAATGTTTATATAAGATTCCCAGCGAAAAACAGTTGCAAATTAGGATCTATAAATTTCAAAATTTGGGAAAATTTGAGCGCGAAAAGTGAGGAGATGGATGCTTCTCCTAGTTGTGTTTCATGAGCGATGAAATGACGATTTTACCTTTCAAATTGTGTCATGTGCAAGTCATATAACCTAAGTTAACCGAAAAGTAAATGGAAAAGCTTGAAATCTAACGGCAATGATGAAATTGGCTGTTTGTAATGAGTTTAGGAACTTATTTTTCTGAAAATAATAATTCAGGAACCTAATTTTTACTTGGGTAATAATTTAAAGACTAGATCGGCGGTTCACTATTTAAATATTACATTTGAAAGGCCAAAATAAAAATATAAAATTCTTATTAGATTATGTTTCCTAATTGCATTTGAATATCTTTGTTGGGAGTCTTCTAGGCTATAGCGTGGCCTTTTTAGTTTAATACGAAATTAATTAAAAACAAAACACCATCTTCAAGTTTCAAACCGGGACAACAAGCAACCACTACGCCTTTACCACTACACCTGTATGCATTCTGTTTCATCTATCTTACTTCATAGTATTTATAAGACAAATAAATAAAATAAAAATTTTTGGGGTCCCTGGTTCCTGGGATCTGGAAACCCATGGTGATGAAGGTTATCGAGCTGCAATCGCCAACGGGGAAGCCATTGGTTGCATGGTTCCTGGGAATCGACGTTCATGGGGCCTGCATTACTCATGTATCAGCTTGGCTTCGTCCATCACCAAGTGTAAGTGTTCTGGCGGAGGCGCTGTAGAAAGGCCGACCACTACTTTGGCAACGCCTTATTAGACACTGGATAATACCATTTAATACTAACTCAGTATTTGGTGCCATTTTGTATTAAATTAGCACCGAATTATTTATGTAGCCTCACCTATTTTATACAACTCACACTAGATTACTTATACACTCCAATCCTCAGTATTGTTAGTCGGGTCGCTAGAAACAAAATCACTCTAGCTCTTTCTGCATCCCTCTCTCGCGGATTACTCAAGCGCCTTACCAAGCCGTCTTCTCAATCAGTATTCCTTCTACAGTCTCCTTTTGAGGAAGTAGATGAACATCTTTGTGTAGCGGCAACTTTTATTAATAGGAGGAAGAAGTACAGACAAAAACAGGTCAAAGATGAACTGAGTTTTTTTTTTGTAACTGAGAACAGCTCTGATCAATATTCTTTATTTTCTGTTCTCTTAAAAAGTATCTACACATTATTTTTTTCATGGAAAAAATCAATTTTTAATTTGGTACTGCACCAAATACTCGACTAAAGAGTCAATACCATGAGTAAATAGTTAGTATTCCTGACTAAATAGTTAATAAGCCCGGCTAAAAAATCAGTACTATCCGATTATATATTATTTTGTTCGGCTGGGTAATCAGTATAGCCCAAGCTGACAACCGGGAGCTCTATTCTCTATCGTCAGTTGTCCTACTAAACAAGTGCTGTGATCTGGTGATCGTAGGCTGCAACCAATGGCCCAAATGTTTCACCTCTTCCCTTCTTACTCACCTCAACGACACCAGCGCATTCTCTTGTCCACCTTCCTCATCAGGACAGCTTCAAAGCAGATGTGGTAGCAAAAATTCGTCGCCTTCAGTCTTCACGAATTTGTACCTACAAAACAATCAACACATTTTGATCAAAGACCAAAGCCTCACGTACTCATGAGGTGGTTGGGGGAGGCGGGGTGCTTGGCCAATAGATTTACGATGTCTAAGTTAGTTCTCTATAAAGAGTAAATGTTTAGGGCTTTTATATGTAGCAAAAAAACTTACCAAAATTTGATGGAGATGAAGGTATTTATAGGAGGAGGTGGCCAACCATAGGGTTAGGCTTTTACCTTACACATGGCGGTATCATTTGGCCAAGGTGTGTCATCCGTTGGATGAATGAGGAAAAAATATTCCCAAGATTTTAATTAGGAGATAATATCTTGGAATTATAATGGAAGCATCCATGATTGATTGTGATAGAGATTCCTTGCTTGATGAAGTTGATCTCCAATTGTGAATGTATTAAAGATAAAATTTAGTAATTAATCATATCTTTAATGTCTTTGACTTTTCCACGCCATGCTGAGCAGCACGTGGGAGTATATGATAGCCCTGACCATTTAATGAGGGCAAGCTTGTCTTTCTTGAAAAAAAAATCATGTGCTCTTCTACATTTCAGGATTATTTTTGGCTCCACACCAAAGTTAAACTATAGTCTTGTGAAAGAAAAACAAAAAAAAATGCTTATTTTATAGAAAATTAAATTAAATTGACAGTAAAATGAGTAGTCTTGGCCTCTCGTAGATTATGGTTTAACTTTGGCCTTCTGAGTAAAAAAAAAACAAAAGAAGTAATACTTAGTAATTCTAATATTCTATGGAACCTTAAGAGCATCCCACATCATAGAGCACGTTAGGCTGTTGAACTTTCACATGGGCTACATCCTTATTATGGACCATTTATGATCGTTAAACTTGGCCACATATCAAGAAGTACGTTGGAATTCTACTGTAAAATCAATTGGTAATAGAAGAATAACCCAATTTCTTATAAAACATTCCCCATCCTCACAATAAGTCAAAACAATGGAGTTAGTTAAACTGATTTGTTTGATTTTAAGAGCAGATCAAACTTGTCCTCCCAATTTTCTCTCCATTTTCCAGAGAGAATGGCTCTTTATTGAGACCATCAATGGACTGACTAATTTTTTGGGTTTTAGGAAGCAAAGAACATTGGATTGTTAATTTAATATTCTAATTGAAATCTTGGCATTAGATTAATTTATCAATTGAAATCTTAATAAAGAACTCGACAAAAACATTATTAATAAAGAGTAAGGGCTGGTTTAGTATTGCTGTGTTTTGAAAAAAAACTGCTTCTGCAGTGCTGTGAGAATAAGCAGTTGTGAAATAAAACAGCAAAGTGTTTGGTAAACATTTTTGTAAAAGTGCTTTTGAAAAAAAAAAGCAGTATTATAGTGTTTAGTAAACTTTTATGTAAAACAGATGTGAAAAAAGTCAATTTTTCAAAGCTGGGTTTTGCAGCTTTGTGTTTTTGGCTTTTTTTTTCACCCAAAACTGTGAAAAAAAACTGAAGCCGAATGTTTACCAAACACAAAAAAGCCCACAGCTTTTTTTGATACCCACTTTTTTCAGAATCACCTCAGTACCAAACCAGGCCTAAATCATGTAGATCCTATAAAGACATAATACAGTATTTTTATTTTTTATTCAAGCGATTTTATTATTCTAAGTCACGTTAAAAAGAGAAAGAAAACTTGATTCTATGAAGCAGTGAGCTGAAAAAGAGTACATGCCAAAGTTTTAGAGAGACAAGCAAAATAGTCTAATACCAATGTTGCTCTCTCTACTCAATCATATGCTAGCCCGACAAAAATGAAGTTTTATTTTAACAATCATTGGTAATATTATAAATAGAATCATATAATTATAAGTTGTAAATTATTTTTGTCAAACTCTCGATGTGTGCAAATGACGATTACTACATTAGCAAAAAGTAATCATGCATATGTATTTTGATGCGGATTTGATCCCCATCAATTTTCTTCTTTCCTATTTAATCCACCAACAATGCCGTTCTACTCAAACAGGGCTCAAGAGAAAACTGTAAAATGTAAACAAAGAAAATCCAAGATAAGTTTGGTGAGTTGGTGCACATCATCTTCCAACGGCAGACCACATGGAAATATGGGTGCCAAAGAAGCAAGCGGGTCCATTTCTTGCATTTTATTTGATGGACCTTGCTGCCTCACTCAAAGGCTGTCACAAAAATGGGTCTTGACTCTTGGATGGCCTAAAAATTAGGGGATAGAGACAAGGCATAGTTTCTATGATTGCATCATAGGCTTAATGTTGAACAGAAATGTAGGACCCAAAAGTTTCAATCTTATTGACAAAAAAATGGTTTTAACCGTAATGTAGGCCTCAACCCACCGTCCGATTAGTGCCTAGCATTTTTTAAAACCTTGGATGTGTGTGAGAAGCTAAGTGAAAACCACCTCCTATCTTTGTTTTCTTTATGTGTGATTGTAGGTTTTTTATCACAAATGGTCCCTGAAATTGACTCTCACCATCAAGATGGTCCTTGAAATTGAAAATCAATCAATGTAGTCCTTGAAAATAGGTGTCACAAATCAATTTGGTCATTCCGTCACAATTTTGTTAAAAAAAATCTGTTAAGTACTAATGTGGCACATAAATGGGCCCTATAAGTCATTTTTTTTCTTACAAATGGTCCTTGAAATTGACCCGAGACATCAAAATGGTCCCTGAAATTGACCCACGACATCAAAATGGTCCCTGAAATTAAAAAATGATCAATGTAGTCCCGCTAGTGTCTCAAATCAACGTAGTCCTTCTATCACAATTTTGTCAAAATTTTTGTATGTGTTGATGTGACACATAAATGGGTCATACAAGTCTAATTAAATTTAAAAAAATTACAAATACGCTTAATAATTTAATAGTTAATAAAAAAGTTGTCAACCCAAAAACCCAATCATGCAATCACCTCGGATCCCAATCCACATTTCTCCACCTCATTCACTATCTATTCTCTAAAAAAGAAAAAATCTCAATGTACTTGTCACATCCCAGTCTCGGTTCTGTTGTAGCATGATATTGTTAGATTTGGGCCTTGGCCACGCCTTCACGGTTTTGTTTTTGGGAACTCACACGAGAACTTCCCAGTGGGTCACCAATCTTGGGAATGCTCTCACTCGAATTCACTTAACTTCAGAGTTCCAATGGAATTTGAAGCCAGTGAGTTCCCAAAAGACCTCGTGCTATATGGAGTGGGCATGTACATATAAGGCACATCACCCTTTCTCTGTTGGTCGATGTGGGATGTTACAATCCACCCCTCTTAGGGGCCCGATGTCCTCGTCGGCACACTCGCACCACATGACAGAGTGGCTTTGATACCATTTTGTCACATCACAGACCGGCTTCGCTAGAGCATGATATTGTCCACTTTGGGCCCCGACCATGCCCTCACAGTTTTATTTCTGGAAACTCAGACGAGAACTTCTCAATGGGTCACCCATCCTAGGATTTCTCTCGCCCAAACTCGCTTAACTTCGGAGTTCCAATGGAATCCGAAGCCAGTGAATTCCCAAAAGGCCTCGTCACCCTTCGCAAGTACATATAAGGCACATCACCCCCTCTCTGTTGGTCGATGTAGGATGTTACATTCTGCCACATCCCAGTCTCGACTCCGTCGTAGCACGATATTGTCCGTTTTGGATCCCGGTCACACCCTCATGGTTTTGTTTCTGGGAACTCAGACAAGAACTTCCTAGTGGGTCACCCATCCTAGGATTGCTCTCACCCGAACTCGCTTAACTTCTAAGTTCCGATGGAATTTGAAGCCAATGAGTTCCCAAAAGGCCTCGTGCTATAGGTAGGTGGGCGTGTACATATCAGGCACATCACCCTCTCTCCGTTGGTCGATGTAGGATGTTACAGTACCCATCCTTACACACTTCAACAACCTTCACAGAATTGAACCTGGATCGGGATCACCTTTGGTGATGGTTTGGCCGATTGACAACAACTTCTGGGACATCACCGTTAACATTTAGGTGATCAACATCCTTACAACCTTAATCTTGGAGAGCTTTTTGGGGCTTCCCTGGTGGTCTGGTGATGCAAATAACAGTAAGGTCTGCCTTGAGATAATGAGGTTATACCCGAGGTGTGTCTATTATTGGTTGAAAACTATTTCCACACCCCCTCTTACCTTCGAGAATTTATGAAAGGGATCTCTCTTCAGAGTAGGCCCTACTATAAGAAAAAAAAATTTCATTATGCAAAAAGGTATTTAGACAACTATTTTAATTAATTATTAAACTCACATCAGCACATAACAAAAAAATTTACAGAATTGTGGCGGAATGATCATTATGATTTGCGACATTTATTTTCAACGACTACATTAATCGATTTTCAATTTCAAAAACCATCTTGGTAGTGTGGCTTAATTTCAAGGACCATCTTGATGGTGTGGCTCAATTTCAGGGTCCTTTTGTGATAAAAACCCATAAATCTTGTGGGGCTCATTTATGTGCCACATTAGCACTTAACTGAATTTTTAACATAATTGTCACAGAAAGGACCACATTAATTTGTGACACGTATTTTCAAGGACTGCATTGATTGGTTTTCAATTTCATGGACCGTTTTGATGGTAAAGGTTAATTTCAGAGACTATTTTCAAGCATAGTTTCTATGACTGCATCATAGGCTTAATGTTGAACAGTAATGTAGGGACCCAAAAGTTTCAACCATATTGACAAAAAAATGGTTTTAACCATAATGTAGGCCCCAACCCACCGCCTGACTAGTGCCTAGCGTCTTGTAGAACCTTGGATGTGTGTGAGAAGCTAAGTGAAAACCACCTCCAATCTTTGTTTTCTTTATGTGTGATTCTTTGTATCACTATCATGATCTGGTTCTATTAATTAACATGTTATAAGGCATGTTTGCACTTTAAGGAGTGATATGCATTGTGCCATTGTTTTTCTAACATCAGTGTTTTGTTACAAAATTCTTAAGATTTTCATGAAAGATTACGTTAATGAGAGTATAATTTTCTATTTTCTCACATGGTCCCCAAAATTTCGAAGACGATCATATTTTAAGTTCCCACATAACTAATTAGAAAATGATCTTCGAACCTACTTACTTTTCATGTTCGACACTCTCCTTTTTAACTTTGTGCATTGATAATCCTACAACAACATCAACAAAACTTTATTCCACTAACTAGGGTTGGTTGTATGAATCCTAAAGTGTCAATTCGCTCAATTTTGCACAAAGTCTTCTGTTAGCTCCAAGTACTTCATGTATTTTCTTTGAGTCTCTTTCCAAGTCTTCCTCTACTAGTTTTGCCTAAATCTCTATCTCATAATCACATTTTCTAATTGGAGCATATATAGGCCTTCAGTTCACATGTCCAAACAACCTTAGTCGATTTTCACTCATCTTATCTTTAATTGCAGCCACTCCTACTTTACCTCAAATATCTTGTTCTTAATCATGTCCTTTTTCGTGTGCCCACACATCTAGCTAAGCATTTTCATCTTCACTACACTCATTTTTTGCACATGTTGATGCTTGACCGCTCAACATTTTGTGCCATTAAACATTGATGGCTTTATTGCCATCCTATAAAAAATTTCCCTTGAATTTGAATGTCGACATAACACACTTGATGCACTCTTCCACTTCATCCATCCATCTTGTATTCTATTGTTGGGATCTCCATTCAATTCGTCATTCTTTTGCAAGAGTATTAAGATATAAAAATAAGTATAAAAATCATTCTCCTATTAAATATATATTTGTAACTAGATATAAGTCGAATGATAACACCATGCGACCACTTTCGGTAAAACCAAACACGGAAAACTTTATTTTGAATATTCATAGCATACATTGGATTGTTGGATTGACCAAGATATCATCCCAAATTCTCCACCTTGATGCTTAATCTAAACCAATAGGAAGTGATTTTGTAAGATTAAGATATGAGACAACCCCATTGGGTTTGTTTTGGCAGAAAAGGGAGAAATTGTTAATTGTGACAGAAACACGGATGATACACCACGTGTTTTTATGTAAATGGTAAGAAATTTTATTTTTTAAGTTATTAACTTTTTAACACACATGTTCCACAATTTATATAATGACACGTGGTATACCACCCCGTGTGACGGTCACACTGAAAAATCTATCCAGAAAAGGCAACTGGTTCTGACCAGAGTCATTTCTATTGGGGATTCCACATAAAGGCCAGACAAACGTGACCTAGCAACCATGTGATCACAGCTGAGAAATTCTAGGGCTTGATATTTGGCAGCAAATATCCCAGCACAACCTATCCTTTAATATATATGCTGATATTTTAATCTAAATAAAAAAATTCATTAGTATAATTGAAAACAATTAAATTCAGTTTGTTTATTTATATGCTTGTCAAGTGGGCCACCTTCACAACTGATGTTGATTACAAGTTTTTCCTATCTTGTTTATCAAGTTTTTAACCCTAGCATTGCTGTGATGCTTATCCTATATTCACTCATGTTAACAATGCATATTACTGGTTGCTTTTGTTCATCAAGCCAAATAAATGATAGCTGCGATCACTAGAGCCTATCCTTCTCGTGTACGATTCCAAGCCAATACAATTGCTCATCGCTTAGCATGGTACGCTCTTCATACTGGTTGCTTTTATTGTTATAAGTCAACAATCTGTGATAGAATTATATATGCTAATAAATAATAAATGCAAATAGAAATTTACAAAATATGAACAAAACAAAAATATAAAACAGACAACTTGAAGATCGAGGCTTGCATACTGCAAAGTCCTTGAACAAAAATTTCGTCCCTACTCAGTGCTTGTAGTTCTACGGACATCAGCTTCACCAGGATTCAACGATCTAAGTTAGAATTCCAGCACCAAAAAACTAGACTTCTGGCGAATTTGCTTGCGGTGCTTTTAGTATGCTTGGTATATGAGGATTGATGATTTTCAGTGGTTTGAATGATATGCATATGCATGTATTTATAGTGAGCATATGTCTGTTCGCAACAGACATATTTTTGGGAGGCGACTGTTCAATGTAAAGGGTGTGTTGCTCCATTTGTTTCTCAAATACGCTTTCAGACTTTATCTGAAAATATGAGTCTTTTTATAAAAAAAATAATTTAATTAAATTCGAAATTAATTAAAATAATTAATTAAAGAATTTAATTTTTAAAGCCCCAAGGCCTAAGGCCCATCTTTTGATAACTAATTATATATATATATATATATATATATATATATTAATTATTAATTAATTATCAATAAATTATTACACCCCAAAGCCCAACCCCAAGGGTGAGCCTAATTTTATTCTCCAAGGTCCATCACTCCAATTACTTTCTATAAGGGACAAAGCCTTATAAAGTGAGGAAACCTTGTGGTGGTGAGCAATGTAGGACAATGAAATTCCACTCAAAATTTCCAACAATACCCCACATTTGAGTTGAAATTTCATTCAAACGCCACCAATTTACTTATAACACCCCACATTTTAATGCAAATGGAAATGCAAATGTATGACGAGGCTACCTAAAACTGAGAGAGAATAGACATGATATGCATCAAGTGAAGTGTCTTTTGGACTTGAACTTACCCTAGTGAAAACATATCGAGTTTACTTGGTGACACAGTGGATGTGGAAGATCTTGAATTGTTCACCGCAGTAGTAAACCGAGACAATATGCTACACACATATCATGTTTGCCACACGTCAATTCATACGGTTGTGTTCATTTTGTCTCTGAACAGATCTCGAATTTCTTAGGAGCTTTAGAGAATTTAGCCATTTCAATTCTCATAAATGCGGCCCCATTTACTCCTGTATAGGTTGTCACATCCTGGCCCAGGTCCACCATATCCTGAGCCCGTTCCACTACCGTAGCACGATATTGTCCGCTTTGGGCTTACCATTCCCTCACGATTTTGTTTTTGGGAACTCACGAGCAACTTCCTAGTGGGTCACCCATCATGGGAGTGCTCTGGCCTTCTTCTCGCTTAACTTCAGAGTTCTTACGGAACCCGAAGCCAGTGAGCTCCCAAAAGGCCTCGTGCTAGGTAGGGATGAAAATATACATTTAAGGATCACTCCCCTGGACGATATGGGATGTTACATAGGTAAAATTAATTAACCATAGTCTGCCATATTCCTCTTGATAACAAGATATTAATGTCATTAAATGTATAAAATATAACCCCTCAAAGTTCAACAGACAACACACATTTTATCATAAGAATAGGTAAGTTGTGTGTTCAACTTTTGAATCAAACTCAACCAGTTTGCCTATTGAACCTAGACCATGGGATCTCCAATCAGCTAGGTTAGGTTTCCACCCAGTTCGATTCATTGAATTGGCTTGCGACCCATTCCCCTCGATGTAAATAATATTTGCTCTCTTGGTAGGCATTTTGTCAAAGGATCAACTATATTTTCCTTTGACTTCACATAATCAATGGATATTATTCCATTGAGGAGAAACTTCTTAAGAGTATTATGTCGACGCCTGATGTGTCGTGACTTCCCATTGTATACATGACTTTTGGCCCTTGATTGCACGGCCATACTGTCACAATGTATACATATAACAGTTACAGGCTTTGGCCACATTGGAATATCCTCCAAAAATTTTTTGAGTCATTCGGCTTCTTCGCCAGCCAAGTCTAAAGCTATAAACTCAGACTTCATGGTGGAACGAGCTATACATTTCTATTTAGAGGATTTCCAAGATATTGATGCACCTCTTAAGGTAAAAACATATCCACTTGTCGACTTGGATTCTATAGTGTCAGAAATCCAATTGGCATCACTGAAGCATTCTACAACAGGTGGATACGTTGAGTAGTAATCCGTAGTTAAGTGTATTTGTCAAATACCTTAACACTCTTACTAAAGCATCCCAATGATCTTGTGCCAGATTACTTGTATATCTACTAAGCCTACTTACTGCATAAGCTAAGTCGGGCCTAGTTGAATTCATCAAATACATTAGACTTCCAATTACTTGGGAATATTCAAGTTGAGATATGGCATGGCCTTTATTTTATTCCAACTTGCATCCAGCATCAAAAGGAGTTGTCGCAGGTTTGCAGTCAAATTGACCAAACCTTCGTAATATTTTTTCTGCATAATGGGATTGTGTAAGGACATACCCTTCACTATTTCTCTTAATTTGAATTCCTAAAATGACATTGGCTCTAAGTCTTTCATGTCAAAACTTGAATTCAACATTTTCTTTGTTTTGTTTATTACATCTTTATCACTTCCCATTATGAGCATATCATCCACATACAAGCAGACACTGATGCAAGTTTCATCATTACTCTGAATGTAGACACATTTATCAGATTCATTTATTTTGAACCCATGTGTCAACAAAGTATGATCAAATTTCTCGTGCCATTGTTTTGGTCTTGTTTAAGTCCATATAATGACATAATTAATTTGCACACTTTGCTTTCTTGTCCTTTAAGCACGAACCCTTCAGGTTGTTCCATGTATATTTCTTCATCTAGTTCTCTATTTAAAAATGTTGTTTTTACATCCATTTGATGTATATCAAAGTTGTATACAGCCGCAATCGCTATTAACGTCCTAATTGATGTTATGTGAGAAACGGGAGAATAGGTGTCAAAATAATCCAACCCTTCCTTTTGGTGATAACCTTTGGCTAATAAACGTGTCTTGAACTTATCAATGGTTCCATCCGCCTTAAGTTTTTTCTTGAAAATCTATTTATGGCCAATTGGTTTACTACCGCGAGGTAAATCAACCAATTCCCAAGTGTTATTTTCCATAATGGATTCCATTTCACTTTTAATTGCTTCCTTCCATAAAGGAGCCTCGGAATAAGACATTGCTTCTTTAAAAGTTCTAGGTTCATTCTCGGACAAGAAATCAATGAAATCTGGTCCAAAGTTTTTAGAAACTTTGATTCTTTTACCTTTTATTGGTTCCACATCTTGGACACCAGAAGAAGAGGCTTCATCATGACTATGATCATGAACCCTCTTTGTATTAGAACCAAATTCCTTATCTTTGTAAGGAAATATGTCCTCAAAGAATTCTGCATCCGCTGATTCTAATATAGTGTTAACATGTATGTCAGATAACGATGATTTTACAACAAGGAACCTATAAGAAGAACTATTATTTGCATATCCAATGAATACGCAATCAATAGTTTTAGGTCCTAGTTTCGTTCTTTTCGGTAACGGAACTTGCACCTTTGCTAAGCAACCTCACACTTTGAGGGTTTTATAAGTGGGTTTATGTCATTTTCACAATTCATAAGGTGACTCGTCAATTTTCTTTAGATGAACCTTATTCAATATGGTATTTGCAATAAGTAAAGCTTCACCCCACAAACTGTGTGGAAGCCCTAAACTATTTAACATGGAATTAATCATATCTTTGAATGTTCTATTTTTTCTTTCGGCAAAACCATTTTGTTGTGGTGTGTATGGAGCCATTGTTTGATGTATAATTTCATGTTGTGCACAAAAATCAGAGAAGACAATAGACTCATACTCTCCTCCTCTATCGGATCTAAGTGCATTGATTTTTCTCTCTAGTTGATTTTCAACTTCGGCTTTATATGTCTTAAACATATTCAAATCTTCGTCCTTGCTATGAATCAAATAAAAATAGCAATACTTACTGCAATCATCAATAAAAGTGACATAATAATTCTTTCCTTCAGGAGTTGGTATAGATTTAAAGTCACAAAGATCACTATGAATTAATCCAAGTAATTCAGTTGATCTTGCCAGAATTGACTTTCTTGTTTGCCTAGCAAATTTCGATTCAGTACATGTTTCACACTTATGATTAAAATCAATTTCGAATTTAGGTAATAATTCTAATTTAACCATTCTTTGCATGGAACGAAAATTAACATATCCTAATCTAGCATGCCAAATATTAGAAGACTCAACAATATAAGTAGAAGCATTTATTTTATTAGCATCATCAATGGCAATTACATTGAGTTTCACGAGGTCATCAGCCACATAACCCTTTCCAATAAACATCCCACCCTTGGTAAGTACAAATTTGTTGGATTCCATTACAAGTTTAAAGCCCTTAGCAATCAGAATACGTCTAGAAACCAAGTTCCTCCTCATTTCAGGAACATGTAACACATTCAGCAAGGTGAGACTCTTTCCAGATGTGAATTTAAGTACCACTTTGCCTTTGCCCTCCACCGCAAATGAGGCAGAATTGCCCATATACAGTTTTTCTCCATGAGCAGCTGGATGGTATTCAGTGAACAGATTTCTGTCAACACAGATGTGCTTAGTAGCACTAGTATCCATCAGTCATTCACTCACATTTGAGACCATGTTGACCTTGGACACAACAGCAGCCAATTCTTCATTGGTGGTTGCCATGTTAGCATGGTTGTTGTTGTTTTCGTTGGCATGATTTCCATCCTTGCGATGATAACAACCTTGTGCCTTGTGACCAGATTTGCCACACATAGCATGCGCCCTTAATCTTCTTCAGATTCTTGCCTTTGGGAGCAAGGGTAGATTGTACAAATTGCTTGATTTTCAAAGCCTTATTCTTCTTCGACTTAGCCTTGGAGTTTCCTCCCTCAACATAATTTGCATTGGCTTCAATGGCAACTAACCCACCCTAATGATCTGCCTTTTTGTGGTCTTCTTCCACTCGTAGCGTCAGAATTAAATCCTCCATATTCATCTCACGACACTTGTGCTTGGGATAAATTTTGAAGTCATTCCACGAAGTTGGCAACTTTTCAATTATCGCCCCAACTTGGAAATGCTCATTGATCTCACATCCCTCGGAGTGCAGTTCATAGATCAATTTCTAGATTTCTTCGACCTGAGAGACAATAGATTTTGAATCCACCATTGTATATTTGAGAAACTTACCGATAACAAATTTCTTTGAACCGGCATCATCAATCTTATACTTTTTCTCCAGGGATTCTCACAACTCCTTTGCTATCTTGCACAAAGAATAAATGTCGTAGAGATTGTCATCCAAACTATTCAGAATATAATTCCTGTAACAAAACTCGGAATGATTCCAAGCTTCAATTGCCATGACAGTCTCTTTCGTCATTGGATTCTCATTAGACTTCGAAGCTTCTTCCTTGACAACATAAGCGAGATTCATTGTTGTCAGGAAAAACAACATCTTTTGTTGCCTTCTCTTGAATTGCAGCCCTTTGAACTTCTTAGGCTTTTAAGAGTATCTTGGCACAGCGTCATTCACATTCACAGATTATTGATCCATAAATTTCTGTTTCAAGATTGTTGAATATAAGTCAACAATCCGTGATATAATTATATATGCCAATAAATAATAAATGCGAATAGAAATTTACAAAATATGAACAAAACAAAAATATAAAACAGACAACTTGAAGATCGAGGCTTGCGTACCGAATGTCCTTGAAACAAAAATTTTGTCCCTACTTAGTGTTTGTAGTTCTACGGACATCTGCTTCACCAGGATTCAACGATCTAAGTTAGAATTCTAGCACCGAAAAACTAGACTTCTGGCGAATTTGTTTGTGGTGCTTTCAGTATGCTTGGTATATGAGGATTGATGATTTTCAGTGGTTTGAATGATATGCAGATGCATGTATTTATAGTGAGCATATGTCTGTTAGCAAGAGACATATTTTTAGGAGGCGACTGTTCAACGTAAAGGGTGTGTTGCTCCATCTGTTTCTCAGATACGCTCTCAGACTTCATCTAAAAATATGAGTCTTTTCATAAAAAATAATTTAATTAAATTTGAAATTAATTTAAAATAATTAATTAAAGAATTTAATTTTCAGAGCCCAAGAGCCCCATCTTTTGATAATTAATTATGTAATAATACATTACATAATTATTAATTAATTATCAATTAATTATTACACCTCAAAGCCCAACCCTAAGGGTGAGCCCAATTTTATTCTCCAAGATCCATCACTCCAATCACTTTCTATAAGAGACAAAACCTTATAAAGTGAAGAAACCTTATGGTGATGAGCAATATGAGATAATGAAATTCTACTCAAAATTTTCAACAGGTTTGATATCCTCCGGACCTCATCTCTGACTTGTTATTAGAGGATTGTTATAATTAAGTTGCTGCTGTTTTGTTTTGTACGGATTCAATCTTCTATGAAAGCTATCGTTTCTCTTCTAAAACAATGCATATTATTGATCCTATAATTTAGCGTAAAAGTTTTGCTATCCAGTTTATTAAGTTTTTTGGATGACTACATCATCACGTGATGTTTGTCATATTTCTTAACAGTGCATGTTATTGATCCTATACCTTAAAGTATGAGTTCGTTACCCTTATTCTTAATTAAAATTTAATCTCTTAAGCTTAAAAGTTGAGTGGAAAAGTGTGAAAAACTATTGTCCATGGTTCTTTGATACTAGATTCTCCGGAACCAAAAGAATCCTTAAGTAGAATGGGATCGATCTCAACTCAACACCTTTTTCTTGTTGGGACTTCAAACTATAGGGTGAGACATGATGAAATTCTATAACCTAAATTTGGGGTGAAAGTTTTTGTCTATCGTTGTCAGTTATAGTAAAATTAGTTATGATTCAGAGAAATGGTTGTTGCACTTGTGACGGACGTCAGCAATTCGAGTTCACTTTAAAAATATGTAAATCAAATACACCGCATGTCATGTAGAAACGTTGCCTACGAGTTTGCTCCATATTTCCTAGGTATAAAGAATTTAATTCGTGGGTGGCTTTTTTTTTCTTTCACTATTTAAATTTCTTTCGACTAACCACTTAGTACTACGATCTAATGATATTCATTTTCATTTGTAAGTGAGAGATCTTAGGTTTGATTCTCACTAAAAACGAATTTAAACCGTATTATTGCTAGTTCATTATGAGATTAAGCTCATCCCCATCTCTTTTATTATAGATAATATTATTTGTTAAAAAAATTCTTTCGAACAAACCCACTTTCTTGCTCATTGGTACAGTTAGGATGTTTAATAAATAGAAACTTTTTAGTATGGTCTTCTTATTTACTATACATCAAGTGCAAACCTACACGAATTGCTCTTGTGCATTAGGTCCTCCATTTTCATTTGGATCCACCAAATAGTTTCTGCAAGTGTCTTCATATTTTACACCAATATCTTATGAAACATGTGTGATCTTACGTAACAAGAAATATTCATAAATAAGGTTATCTTAGACGAGTGGAAAATGTTGGTGGCCTGATTATTTTATCAGAGAGTGATGCTATGCCTGTAAAATATATGTGTGTTAGGACCACGGATGTTGGCCAAAGAAAGTGAAAGTACGTGGGAGAGGGTGCATTGGTTAAAAAAAAAGAGAAAATGAAAATTGAAATTTATCTTCATGGATAGGAAATAGTGTTGACGACGTATGTTTGACACAAGCATGACACTGCTGGAAAGTGTTAGTAACACATATTTAGTATGAACAAGAGAAATAGGAATTACATATATTTGACGTGAACATGATACTTTTGTAAAGTGCTAATAACTAGTGTTTGCTACCAACATGATAGCTATGAAGTGTTAATTGCATGTGTTTTTGGCAACAAAACATGAGGGTTTTGTAAAAGGGAACTTTAACGAAAAGCACCTGGTACTGTTCATTTTAACGAAAAACCACATTTTTACACTAAAAAGTCAATCCTGGTACTATTCACTTTACCCTTTATTTTGTCCTTATCATTAAAACTCAAAGTTTTCAAGCTTTTTTGACACGTATTCTAAAGTAGTGGCAATGGCACATATTCAACTAGAATAGACAATTCTGAAAAATGTAGACGGTATGTATTAATATAAACCTGCTATTAAACTACGATGAATAAGTATCATACGCCAATGTCGGATTATTATCTGATACAACCTTGACGGTTGTAAAAATGTGCTGATGACTAGCGTTGGACACAAACCAGACAGATCTAGAAGCATTAATCCATCATAGATCACCACACAAACAGCTAAACAATTCAAATAAAGAACTCAAAGGATCACAAATTGAACACTTTTTACAAATTATATATAGAGAACTCAAGTGATTTCGATAATCAAACCCCAACTCTCCCCACTTGTTCAAGCATGTATCCGACATAGCAGCGGTCTGTAATCCCGGTCTGACGGCAACACAGTAACTACATACACCCAATACATTATACAGCCAGGATGCAGTAAACCAAAAGAAATCCAGCATTAAAATATAGTAAACTCAGGTAACTAGTTCGAGTACTTCGAATGGGAGTCTACTCAAAAACTGTAAAAATGGCTGCGACACCCACGTCTTTCATCGTCACCATCCTTACACTCACAGCTCTAACTTCAGCAACCCAACGACACCAGCAGCACAGACAGGCAAGCTCACCATCGAACCACTCCATGCCACCATCACTGATTCAATTCTAAACCCAGCAAAACCATGCAAACCCAGCAAACCATTTGTGGGTTCTCTCGATCCGTACCTCCTCTGCTCCTCCTCCTGCTCTTATGCTCCACCACCGCTTCTGGGTTCGGATTAATGGGACCCATCTCGGCCTCTTTCTGCAAAGACGGCTTCTTTTGCTTCATAGACGCCAGTGGCAAGCAGGACGTGGTTTGCTGGGGAAAGAACAGCTCTTCATCGACGCTGTCTTCGGCGTCTTCATCGTCCTCAGCCTCTTTCGGAAATATTCCGGCGATGGCTGCCCTCTCCGGCGGTGAAGATTTTCTTTGTGGTGTTTTGGCTAACACCTCGCTGGCGTATTGTTGGAGCTCCGTTTCTCCAGGTATAGATGCTCCTCCCGTATTCAAGTCCACTGCTTACTCTCATATTGCCGCTGGGAAGAGCCATGTCTGTGCTATTAGAGGGTCGTATTACTCTGATCACGAATTTGGAACAGTAGATAGTTGGGAAATTTTTGAAACATCGAATAAAAGTTTGAGTTCAAAACAGAGCAATTTCTGACCAGGCAATTACCAATCTTGTGTTCAAAACGGTTGTTTCTGGTGAAGGGTTTAGCTGTGGGGGTGTTAGAGATGGAGGGCTGATTTGTTGGGGACCGAATTCTTCGAATTTAGGCATTTCGGGTTCGCTACAGAATTTCACAGCTTTAGCTTCAGGAAGGGCTCAATCTGTGGAGTTTCAGATTTTGGTGAATTGAAATGTTGGGGTGATGCTGATTTGTTGGATGGTCGTCCAAATGGAACTCAGTATGTGTCTTTGGCAGCTGGTGATCACCATTTTTGTGGGATTCGACACGACAATCATAGAGTTGAGTGTTGGGGCATGCTTAACTCCTCCTTGATTCCAAAGACTTCTGGGTTTTTGGCGATTGCCTCATCGGATTATACCACTTGTGGGATCAGGGAAGATGATTTGGTGATTGATTGTTGGGATGCCAATGCAACTTCATCCCCGCCGGAGTATGATCCTCCATTGGAATTGTGCAGTCCAGGTCTTTGCACTCGTGGTTCTTGTGGCCAAGGGGAGTTTTCTTTCAATGCTAGCATACTCAATGAGGTGGATTTGACAAGCTTGTGTGTTCGAAAAGATCTCACGATTTGTTCCTCGTGCGGGTCAAATTGTTCCGAAGGATTCTTCTTGTCTAGTTCATGTAGTGAACATGCTGATCGAGTGTGCACAGCTTTCTCTCTTTGCCAAAACAGCTCTTGTTGGGATATTTGTGGGCTTCAAACTCCTCCAGAAATGAGGAAGAAGCTTTGGAATCATGTGCGTAGGTTGGTGATCATATTCGGGTCTTCTGCTTTGGGGTTTTTGTTGATATTAACTTGTTGGTGCCTTCTTCCCCATTTAACAACTTCTTGAAAAAGAAGGGAGCAAAAAGCAGTTTAAATCTTGCATTGGGAAAGCAGAGTTGGAAGCTGACAATAATAAGGATTCAAATCCTCCTCTATCCGTGGTTCCGTGTCCTGGGATGGCTCAAGTGTTCCGGCTCTCAGAACTAAGAGACGCCACCAACGGATTCAAGGAGTTTAATGAGCTTGGCAGGGGAAGTTATGGATTTGTTTAAAAAGTTGTGCTAGCAGATGGACAGTGCCTCCCATGGTGGCCTTTCTTCCCCGAATTGGAGCCTCCGGTTGAAAATTTCAATGCAGGCGGCTAAGGGGCTTGAGTACCTTCACAAGGAATCCGTGCCTCCCATTGTTCATCACAATGTCAAGACCTCAAACATTCTTTTAGACGCTGAATGGAATACGCGAATTGCAGATTTCGGACTCCTTACATCTAATGACAAGGATGTCAAATGGCCAGCGATGTTTACAACTTTGGAATAGTACTGTTGGAGATCCTCAGTGGAAGGAAAGCTTATGACAGAGATTACACTCCGCCAAGTATAGTCGAATGGGCACTGCCTCTAATCAAACAGAACAAGGTGGCTGCCATAATTGATCGTTATATAGCTTTTCTGAGAAATGTTGAGCCTTTGCTTAAGCTTGCTGATATAGCAGGACTGGCTATAAAGGAAAATCCAATCGAGCGTCCTACAATGTCAGATATTGCATCTTGGTTGGGGCACATTGTGAAAGATGGTTTGACCTTGTAATTTCTGAACCAGGTCACCGGCAATTCATCAAAGATCAATTGAACAAAGATTGTTACACTTGTTTCAGTAAGTACTGCTCTAATCTTCCTGAACTGTACATCTATTTACGAGCTGCTTGTAAGTGAAGTGATTAATCTTCTTTCTTCGTTTCTGATTATTTCTCTTAATCCACACAAAGTGAAGGGAACACTACTTTTGTACTTTTAGTTTTCCACATGAAACATGATTTAATAATTTGCCTTCTCAAGTAAAACATTGGGGAGCCATAAAGACCCCATTTCCCATCGTTGGGTTTTGTATTAAAATCTCACATTTCTTTCGTGTGTTTTATCAAGACGATAGCAATGTTCTGATTTAAATTTGTTAACTATCGTCATCATTGTACTTTGATGTTTTCGTTCATATTATTCATTGATTGCACAATATGTAGTAATTAAACCAGATGTAGTTACTAAAATCAAGCAATGTTAGCTCCATGGGTTCTACTTATGATACACTTGCACAAAAGATTTCTCTGATTTGAGGAGTATTGAGTCATTCGCTGCATTATCTATTATCTCTTTCAACCGCAATATTACGATCATCTGATATCTGTACAAAAGTTTTTTACCAGGATACCTTGTGCAACTCAGAAATGTGAAAACTACAGCATCTTCTGAACTGAAGCACTCATACGACGAAGGGTTTCGGAAGAGAAAAACAACCTTATCTTTGTGATGCACAAAAGAATGAAAGATCTCAGAAAACTTATGGGAAAAGATTTGCAACCTCATCTGTCACTTTTGCATTGCAGCTTCTCTCAAAGCCCATCAGTGGCTGTGCAAACCATAACCAAGTTGAAAAAAAAAAATAGAAGAGGTAAGTGGCTTTCAGATGGATAGTGCTTTGTTGACGAGATGAGCTTGTTTTGTGCAATTTGCCAACTCAAGCTTGGCATTTGACTTGATTGGTTCCTGAGCTGAGAAAATAGTGGGGAAAAAAGACACCTCCACTACTAGTTAAGTAGTGCTTCACAGTTCTCACTTCTCATACTCTAAAAGGGCATGTTCTAGTGACTTGAGGCTCTATCTTGGCTTCGGAATTGGGGGGCAATCAAGGGGTAATACCAGATAGACCAAATTTTAAAATCAAAATTGCAAACCAAATGACATGTCACCAATAAAAAATAAGCACGTTAATCAACATCTAAGTAATACTCCACATTATTTGGTTTATAAAATTTGGTCTACCTAGCATTACCCGGTCATCAAGTGAGGTTAGGAAGGTAGTGTCAAGTCCCGATCCCAACATACGTCTAGAATCGACACGTGACGTCACCAAGTATCCGTATATCCAACAGAACCCGCCTCCGAGATATGTACAAAGCATAATTCAAGATTCGAATTGCATAGTAATATTCGTGTACTTTATGACTGCATTTAACCTCCTCGTTAGACTGCCTATGTACTCTAAAGAGGGATCAAGCCATTCGTAGTTCACCATTCACCACACTCCGACATTTATCACAATACGTTCAAGCAGAAAAGCATAGCATTCATCAATCAATCATTTGGACTTGACAAGGATGAATTATGCGATTCAAGCTACATAACGAACCCACATGACAATCAAGGTTTCTATTTCCTCCATCATATAAATTACTATGTTTCAACATAAAATCTCAATTCATAGCATGTAATATATCAAAGAATCAACAAAGAACAATAGTATCCTCTAGTCACATTGATCAACTAATCTAATCGTATTAATAACAATCACATCCAACATCATTCCACAATCACCAAGTAACCAATTCCATGAATCAAGGAGGCATGATATTAACATTTAATTATGTTAATCAGTAAACAAGATCACATATCAATGCACGAAATTTAATAAAGGAATTCTACATAATTCCCTGCCTGGATTCCAAGTAATAACATGATAATTCTAATTTATAAACATAACGTCTACTATGAGCAATTCCTACTCAATTGAATCTAGGGTCGAACTAACTTCATGCAAATGAGCAAGCGTAAGGATTCCAGACCACTCAACGGAATCAAACCCGAAATATAATTGCCTATCGGAATGTACCAAGTACAACTAATCCTCATCACCCCTAGAATGCATATGGTCCCCCATCGCGGATATACCAAGCAGAACCATAGGCATAATCTCATTGTGCAAGCAGTGATCACCCATCGCGGATATATCAAGCATGATCACCCCTTAATACGCATGGTCCCTCAACGCGAATATACCAAGCATGATCACTCCTAGAATGCATATGGTCCCCCAACGCGGATACACCAAGCATAACCACAACATAATCTCATCGTGCAGGTAGTGATCACCCAACGCGGATATACCAAGCATGATCACCCCTGAAATACGTATGGTCCCCCAACGCAGATATACCAAGCAGGACCATCCATGTCCCACTGCTACATGGTGCAATAAATTCAACACACAACCTACCCACAACTCAACCCATATGAGTTACAACAGTCACCTACACCATCAACTTCTTATGGCCACCAACTAATATGTCACACAAGCATATAAGTTCTACCGAATACATCTAATAGGATTTTAGGATCACATTGTCATAACATTTATCATACTTATCATTCACATTATTAAGAAGATAACTAAACACATATATATCACAATATGACGTCCCATACATGTAAACCGATTTATAAATCATCTGGGATAACCACTAACCCATATAGGCCCACTAAGCCCTACATAGTCTCTAGTAATACAAATTTTAATATTTAAGATCATTTCATAGCCGATTGACCAAAAGTCAAGTCTTTGTCAAAGGTGGGGTCCACAACCTTATACAAGTCAATCTGGAACATCCACCCATGGATTTCCAATCCGTAGCTTCCCAAGGTTCTCATTAATCTTCGAGAACAATATTCTAAAATTTTAGAACTATCCAACGGTTGGATCTCCACCAATTGCTAGAATTAGGTTGCTATCAACGTTTGATTTTACAAACTTAGAAATTCAACTTGGGAAGATCCGTACGTCGGATTCCCAATCCATCAGTTTCTAGCATCCTCAAATATTACGTACTATAATGTATTAAGGTTTAGTGACTATCCAACAGTCGGATCGTCAAATCATAAAATGGTCAGATGGCCTAATATTCCATACTAGGTTCAAACTATCGAACTACACTAAACGGTTATCAAATTTGAAATCAGAACATCAAATTTAACTTAAAAAGGCAGTATCAGTCCATTGGTCACGTGCCGCCGCGGGTGGCGGTTTTCGACGAACAAAAACCCAATTTTCCGACTAACTCTAAAAATTACCAAATTTTACAGAAATGTAGAACAAGTCAAGGGGAACAATTTTAATATCTGGGCTGAGGCCCTGTTCGACCGTGAAGTCACCTGAATTCGCTTTGATCCGCCGGAAACCCTAAAAAGGGTGTACTTCGATTCAACACCAAAACGACCTCCAACGCCCCGATCTTGGCTTGGGTTTTGTTCCTGGTGTCAAGAGGGTTTGAATGATGGTGGTGGTCGATGGTGGTGGCTTCAAAAATAGCGGATTGCTGTCGTGGGTGCCTTCGAAGCCGTCGGCTTCGATCTTCACAAAATCGAGGCCAAAGACCCTTAGATTTTTGGTGGAAAAGAGAGAATAGAGGTCAAGGTTGTGAATGCAGGTAAGGGTTGGGTAGAATTCATCGGAAAAACCAATGAAAATCATCGGAATTGGCTATCCAGAACCGGGTCTGCAATCAGGTCAACAAAACGGGTCGTTTGGGATCCAGGTTGGCTGCTGCTCCTCTTCTCTCCTTTCCCTCGTTTTTCTAACTCATCTCTCATTTTTCCACCTCTCTTGCTGCCACTTGGCAGCTTCTAATCATTTTTTTTTTTCAACAACTAAAACGTCTCTAATTTATCGTTTCAACTCCGATTTGCGAACGGTTTACGCCTACGAGCTCGTAGAATCGAACTCTATCCAATTATACTTAATGTGACCCAGTAAAGTCCACGAATTTTAATGATTACTTACCAAAATTCAAACTTCGTGATTAGTTCAATTAAAAAATCTAAATTCAAATATATTAATATAAATTCTCAAAAAATAATATAAAATCTCAATAATACAAATACGTAGATGGGCGGCACATGATTTTCGCTTGAATTTTAGATTGATCACTTACATTAACGACTGGATAAGAGAATTTCTATGTTAGAGCTCATTTACTGAGCCAACAGTACAACTTTTGCTAAGCTTGGTCGGCCAACACATGTTTCTCGCTTAGATTTTAGTTAAATCTCACATTAATGTTCGGATAAGAGAAATTATATATGGCATACATATAATAAGACTTCTGTAAACCATTTATTCAAGTAAATAATGGGGTGTTACATTACAGGGAATGATTTTTGTACACAATTTTTCACATTTTACACACCATCTTATCATTGGATTAAGCAAACAAATGAGAATCAATGGTCAGCGTACAAAGGTAAAAAAAGGTGTGCATAAATCACTTGTCAAGTTAATTTTTTTTTTTCTACAACGATTTATTTACACCTGAAATGAGGGAATAGATTTACCCTTTTCTATATTTAAACTTTTGCCTGGGGTGAAAATTTCTATATTTAACTTGAAATTCTTATTGGTTAAATTTACTGTTATAATGTATTTTGCCTCAAGTTGGACATGCTTCATTAGTTACCACCGTCTCTGCTGCAGTTTATTTAACTTTAGACACTGTAAATAACAGAAAAAAGCTCAACGTCTATGCTGGTTTTTCACATTAATTTACTGGGAGGTAACTATGTACACGTTTTTTGCAAAAGTACTATCAACAACAGCAAGAAGCAAAGAAAAACCATCCCCAAAATCCCAAAAACAATTAAACAATGTAAACCCCAGAGAGAAAAAAATTGGTTGTCTGAGTATCATATACTCAAAAGACATCCAACAAAAATCAATGGCTCTGCAGGCTTCACTCACACGGTTATAAGGGCAGCACATAGTCCTCAGATTTACAATGGTTTTATGTGCTGCTAGCTGTGGAGGCCTTGGAGAAAGTGCTCTGATCACTTGAGTTCTCTTGCCTCATTTTGATATCCATGAAATCCGAAACATGCCCGGGTTGTGAAATATGAGAGTCCTTGAGGACTTCATCTCCGGACAACATCTCAACCGCCTTTGACATCCGTGGCCGTTGGTTGGCCCTTTCTTGCACGCAAAGAAGTCCTACCTTCAAGAACTGAATGGCTTCATCCGTAGGAAAGTTCATCTGAAGTGTAGGATCAACTAGTTGTGCAAGGTTTCCAGCCTTGTGCGCTTCCCATACCTGCAATTTCACAAACAACATTGCTTCAGTTCTGAAGTTTAAATTGAAAGCGTGTTCAAGGCTACTAACTAGCTGTTTTGCTTTGCTTCAGTCTAACATTGACTGTTACTGAGGAAGTAGTCTCGCCTAATCCTCTTATATTTATATCAGAAAAATATGTCCAACTATGCCCGCAGTAAATAGATGCTCTAATTTAATTTGTTTACCTTCTGAACCAGGTACTGCTCCCCAAGTTGCAAGTCAAAATCCACAACTGCTCGGCCGCTGACAATTTCCAACAACAGCACTCCGAAGCTATAGGTATCTGATTTTCGCGTCAAACGCCCACTAATAGCGTATTCTGGAGCAAGATAGCCTCTTTTGGATTATCGCGAGACACCCCATTAGCAATGCAGTAGCATTTCAAAGAGTAATCCAATCACAATGCAAGCATATTCAGTGATTCAAAAACAACTTACATTGTCCCGGCTACACGAGTACTAATGTGAGTATGGTTGTCCCGCAACAGCTTCGATAAACCAAAATCACCAACTTTCGGTGTCAATTTCTCATCAAGAAGAATGTTGCTGGATTTAATGTCTCTATGCAGAATGTGAGGATCAACTTCCTCGTGCAGATAGGCAAGTCCTCGAGCTACTCCTATTGAAATACCCCGCCTTGCCTCCCAACTAAATCTCATCCTGTTTTGCTCTCCACCTATTAATCAATATCACATTCTTCATTACTTAAGAATTTCAATAACAATCCAGCAAAAATGTGGATTATTCAGTTAGAAATTGAAGAACTAGAAGCAGATGAATGATTATTTACCAAGTAAAGTGTGTGTGAGGCTATTGTTTTTCATGTAATCATAGACCAAATATCTTGCAGCTCCATCAACACAACACCCTTGAAGCCTAACAAGATTCTCATGTCTGATTACAGACAGAGCAGCTAATTCGGTGATGAATTCCCTCTCTCCTCTCATCGATTCGAGTTCAACGGAAAGCACTTTCACAGCCACAAGGTTCCCATCTCTAAGCTGACCCTTTAGAACTCAATCACAATTAACCCTATATCAGCAAACACAATATATATTACACACACACACACAACACACACACATGCAATTGTATCAACAATATGCAGAATTTGATGTTGTAGGGTCAGAGAAAAACCTTATAAACAGAGCCAAAGCCGCCTTCTCCAAGCTTGTTGGAGGAATGGAAACCATTGGTGGCAGACTTCAATTCCTTGCAGGAGAAAATTCTCAAGTTGTCTGGAATTTGACCATCTGGGTAATATAAAAAAGTACAAAAAAAAAAAAAAAAAAGCAATTAAGACCACAGTAAATCGCTGCAAAACCCAAGAACAACAAACCCTAATAATACCTTGCATCCTTCTTTGAATGGCCTTTGTGGGTGAGGAGACGAAGCAATCTTTGCAAGGAAGTGGGAACTTCATGTTCCAGCAGCTGGATGCACTCTTTTTTTGTTTGTTGGGTTTTTGCTATTGAATGTGCTTAATCTTAAGCCTTGGTGATAATTACAATGGATTAAAGAGAGAGCACCCCATGAAAGAAGAAGCTTTGGAGGAAGAAAATAAATGGAGACGCAACAATATATTATTGCCGGCGGCCTTTGACCTGATTTTGGCTGCCGACTTCAAAGTTTGAGCTTTTACATTTGAATATTTTCTTGTTGGACACTTTGCAACTTACTCAGTTATATATAGTTGAACCACCACACCAATGAGATGAATTTCAAACCCGTATTTCACACGGTATGTGTTGAGTTCGATTCTTGATTTTAGTGAATCGCACAATGGTGGTTTGAGAAAGATGGAGAGACTCACAGTATCAGGAACGATGGACTACAGTGACGAAACCACTAGCTGGTCCACTGTTTAAAAAAAAAAAAATATATATATATATATATATATATATATATAGTTGAAGTTAATTTGCTTGCATGGGTTAAACGCGGCAACAAGTCATGTTTTAACTTGTTGGCATTGTGTGTAGGTTATTTTAAGTTTGAACTCGACTTATTAGCTTGCCGAATATTGCGTATCAAATTATGTTCACCCGTCAACAAATTACGAATAAATTACTTGATTATATCAAATCTCTACTAACTAATAAAACACTTATTGTCAACTAAAATTTTATAAAATTATCAGTTTAACTCTCTAATTAAAACAGAACATGAATAAGAAATTTAGGGCAGAAATGTAATTTCACACAACCAAATTTTAGTGTAAAAAACTTCTCACTCCCACATTCTTTATCACTCTCTTCCTCTCTCCTTCTATTTCAAAATAAAAAATAAAAAATTTCCTCACACACTTTGTGTGTGCTCATATGCTACTAATAACATAAAGAAAACACCTTGTGACACCAAAAAACTTAGGTCATACACATACGCAACAAATGTTTAAACAAAATACCAAAAGTCGTACACAAATAAATAAGTTATAAGTTTAAAGTTAATATTCGCAAAGTAAACAAAAACATACTTCACAAAGTTACCGTGTTAGTAGTTTAGTACTGTGTTTTTTGAAAAAAACATTGATTGTACCATTTTCTGTAGGCCTGGCAATTCCTGACACGACCCGATAACCCGACACGACACGACACGAAATTAACAGGTGTTCGGGTCGACACGATAACGAAACGGGTCGTTATCGGGTAACCCGATAAGCACCTGTTAAGATAACGGGTTTGTTCGGGTATACACGTGGGTAACACGATACACGATAAGCAAAATATTAATTTAATAATTTATAACCCTAAAAAATACTATAATAATTATATATATATTAATTTAACAATTTAATACCCCTAAAAACTATAATAATTATATATATATATATATATATTAAATTAACTATAATAATTATAATAATTATATACACTATAATAATTATACCCAAAATATTAACTATAATAATTATATATATATATATATTAAATTTTATACCCCTAAAAACTATAATAATTATACATACAAAATAAATAGATTTAAATCTACTTAATAAATAAATATATATATACACACACACACACCATTGAACTTCATGGGATACGAATTATACGAAACTAATTTCAACGATCCAACCGTCAAACATGTTTGTATATACTTCGAGATCGCATACGCCAAAAATTACAAAAAACAAACATTCAGAGATCAAGTAACGGGACAAAACTTTTCGACGGTTATAAACGAAAAATCACGATTTAACGGTCATTTTAACTCCGATTTTGATGATTTTTTACAACCACACTCCTTGACCCTATATGAATACAATGATTGAATTCGATCTTCAATTTAAAATATTTACACTAATCTTATGTTATACTTAATAAAAGTATGAATAAACTCTTAAGTATTAGTGAATATATTGTTTTGATGGGATACTCATTCTACGAAACTAGTTTCAAAGATCCAACCGTCAAACATGTTTGTATATACTTTGAGATCGCACACGTCAAAAATTACAAAAAACAAACATTCAGAGATTAATTAACGGGACAAAACTTTTCGACGGTTATAAAAAGAAAAACCACGATTTAACGGTCATTTTAACTCTGATTTTGATGATTTTTTGCAGCTACACTCCTTGACCTTATATGAATACAATGATTGAATTCGATCTTCAATTTAAAATATTTACACTAGTGGATACCACAAAATCTTATGTTATACTTAATAAAAGTATGAATAAACTATTAAGTATTAGTGAATCTATTGTTTTGATGGGATACTCATTCTACGAAACTAGTTTCAAAGATCCAACCGTCAAACATGTTTGTATATACTTCGAGATCGCATACGTAAAAAATTACAAAAAACAAACATTCAGAGATTAATTAACGGGACAAAACTTTTCGACGGTTATAAAAAGAAAAATCACGATTTAACAGTCATTTTAACTCTGATTTTGATGATTTTTTTGCAGCTACACTCCTTGACCTTATATGAATATGTTGATTGAATTCGATCTTCAATTTAAAATATTTACACTAGTGGATACCACAAAATCTTATATTATACTTAATAAAAGTATGAATAAACTATTAAGTATTAGTGAATCTATTGTTTTGATGGGATACTCATTCTACGAAACTAGTTTCAATGATCCAACCATCAAACATGTTTATATATACTTCGAGATTGCATACGCCAAAAATTGCAAAAAACAAACATTCAGAGATCAAGTAACGGGACAAAACATTTCGACGGTTATAAACGAAAAATCATGATTTAACGGTCATTTTAACTCCGATTTTGATGATTTTTTACAACTACACTCCTTGACCTTATATGAATACAATGATTCAATTCGATCTTCAATTTAAAATATTTACACTAGTGGATACCACAAAATCTTATGTTATACTTAATAAAAGTATGAATAAACTCTTAAGTATTAGTGAATCTATTGTTTTGATGGGATACTCATTCTACGAAACTAGTTTCAAAGATCCAACCGTCAAACATGTTTGTATATACTTCGAGATCGCATACGTCAAAAAGTACAAAAAACAAACATTCAGAGATCAATTAACGGGACAAAATTTTCGACGATTATAAAAAGAAAAACCACGATTTAACGGTCATTTTAACTCTGATTTTGATGATTTTTTGCAGCTACACTCCTTGACCTTATATGAATACAATGATTGAATTCGATCTTCAATTTAAAATATTTACACTAGTGGAAACCACAAAATCTTATATTATACTTAATAAAAGTATGAATAAACTATTAAGTATTAGTGAATCTATTGTTTTGATGGGATACTCATTCTACGAAACTAGTTTCAAAGATCCAACCGTCAAACATGTTTGTATATACTTCAAGATCGTATACGTCAAAAATTACAAAAACCAAACATTCAGAGATCAAGTAACGGGACAAAACTTTTCGACGATTATAAACGAAAAATCACGATTTAACGGTCATTTTAACTCCGATTTTGATGTTTTTTTACAACCACACTCCTTGACCCTATATGAATACAATGATTGAATTCGATCTTCAATTTAAAATATTTACACTAGTGGATACCACAAAATCTTATATTATACTTAATAAAAGTATGAATAAACTATTAAGTATTAGTGAATCTATTGTTTTGATGAGATACTCATTCTACAAAACTAGTTTCAATGATCCAACCGTCAAATATGTTTATATATACTTCGAGATTGCATATGCCAAAAATTGCAAAAAACAAATATTCAGAGATCAAGTAACGGGACAAAACTTTTCGACGGTTATAAACGAAAAATCACGATTTAACGGTCATTTTAACTCCGATTTTGATGATTTTTTACAACTACACTCCTTGACCCTATATGAATACAATGATTGAATTCGATCTGCAATTTAAAATATTTACACTAGTGGAAACCACAAAATCTTATGTTATACTTAATAAAAGTATGAATAAACTCTTAAGTATTAGTGAATATATTGTTTTGATGGGATACTCATTCTACGAAACTAGTTTCAATGATCCAACCGTCAAATATGTTTGTATATATTTCGAGATCGCATACACAAAAAATTGCAAAAAACAAACATTCAGAGAGCACGTAACGGGACAAAACTTTTTGACGGTTATAAACGAAAAATCACGATTTAACGGTTAATTTAACTCCGATTTTGATGATTTTTTACAACTACACTCCTTGACCTTATATGAATACAATGATTGAATTCGATCTTCAATTTAAAATATTTACACTAGTGGATACCACAAAATCTTATGTTTATACTTAATAAAAGTATGGTATAGTACTATTGTTTTATTGTTTTTCATAATTATTTTGGTAAACTTCTCATAATTTGAATGATTTTTAATGTTTGGTTTTTCTATGCTTAGTTTATGCAGAAGATAGTTATGACGTGGAAAACCTTACTGAAAACATCATCAACGTAACTCTTGAAGGCAATAGATCAAGCCAAAGTTCCAATGCAATTTCATGATGATCGATGTAAATCGAGGATTTTGTAAATTGAGGTTTAAACTTTTGAGAAAGATTTCACAACCTTGAAAACAAAAACTGTTTCATTTTGCATATCCTTGCACATTAAAAATTTGTAATAGATTAGTAGTGTATGTATTATTTTTTTATTAGGCTCTTATTTTCGAGTGTAGATGTAGTACTTAAACGACAAATGTGTTTTAATGTTTTGAAGTAATATTTATGTGGCAATGTGTGGTATGTGCAAATTTAAGAAAAAAATATATATTTTTCTTAACGGGTCATAACGGGTCATAACGGGTCGGGTCACTTTACCCGTTGGGTAAAGTGACACGACTTGTTAAGGACCCGTTAAGATAACGGGTGTGACACGACACGACCCGTTAAGATAACAGGTGTTACACGAAAACGACACGAACACGACTGACACGACCCGTTTGCCAGGCCTAATTTTCTGTATGTGACGAACCATTTTGAACCCGTCCAGATATGGCTTGACTCGAACACTTAAATTTTCACACTTGTTCGTATCATGTTGTTTTGTACAATTTTAATCTAATATTTATCATGGGTTAGAAAGCAAAAGGCATTATTAGTTTGATCAAACAAAAATTTTCCTTTCATTCATTTTAATGTTTTATGGATGCCGTTACAAATTAATTCATCAATATATATATATATATATAGGAAATCTTTTAAGAAAAGGGATCTTCGTTTTTTTTTAATAAAAATGGGAATTAGTTGTGGGGTCCACACTATATCGAATTTTAACGATTTGAACCGTCTATTTTTCAAGTTGCACCTCATAAATCATCCTTGCAAAATATTAGGCAAATCGAAAATATTTAAGACATCTAATTGAGTTCAAAGAAATTAATGAATACTTTGTTATATAAGAAACAATGAAATTTTATCTTGATAATTAAATAGGTAAATGATTTTGGATTGAATTGAATTTTTGCAAGGATGATCTATGAATCGAAACTTACAAAATAGACAGTTTAAATCGTTGAAGTTCAATGTGGAATGAGCCCCACACCTAATCCCCATTTTTAAAAAAAAAATGAGAATCTCTTTGCTTAAAAGGCCTATATATATATATATATAATTTTTTTTTTAACAAACAATATTATCTATTTTAGGGGAGAAATGAGTGATAGGTTAGGTGATCATGCAGCTTGGGCCACCTGGCGATCAATACTTACCACAAATGATCAAATCGTTAATTAAGAGAAAAAAGTTCACTTAACGTGAATTTGTGATTAATTAAGAAAATTAAAAAGTAGGGCGCACTCATACGTATAATGGGCTTATTGTCGCGGCAACGAGAGATTTTTCAGTGTGACCGTCACATAAGGTGATACACCACGTGTTTCTATATACATGGTGGGTTATGTGTGTTAAAGGATTAATAACTTAAAAATTAAAATTTTCTACCACTTGCATAAAAACACGTGGTGTACCATCCGTATTCCCGTCACAACTAAAATTTTCTTCGCGGCAACAGAAGGTCATGGCGCCATGTGGCGAGTCTATCAATTTAATATGACAAAAACACCCTTGGTGTTGTGTTTAGACATTTGAATGAATCAAAGTTTGAAAACGAGGATTGGAGGGTGGAGGATCCTAGTGCATAGTCGTCAGTACTCATTAGCAGTCCAAAAGGTATATGTCTGGGAGTTGTGTCTGGGAGTTGTGACCAGTCTAGTGGATTTGGATCCTCTCGTGAGCAAAGGGTTTGAAACCTGCTGACCAAGCAATACGGACCGTTGGATCAAAATCCAAAGGCTACAAACAGAAGGGGCTATTCTAAAAGTTATAATAATTATAGCCGTTGAATCTTAATCCAACGGTCCATGTTGTTTGGTTAGTAAGATTCGGACTCTCTGCTCAGCAGGATTCGGACCCTCTGCTCAGCAGAGGATCCAAATCCCAGTCTACTAGTCTGATCTTTATATAAAATATTCTAACATACGCGCGTGGTGTCCTGGTGTAGGACAAAATCCTAATTCCTATACTACACACGGTGGATTAATTGGATTTTCCTTTTTTGTCAAATAGATGGATTTTATTAAATTCTAGTCAAAATGTTTACATCCACAGCAAAAATACTAAACAGAAAAGGAGTACCAATACAATCCCACTCCAACGAGCCCCCTCCTTAAGAACAAACGTTGTCACGGAGGGTGGTTCTCTATTATCTTCTCTCAACGAGAACACAAACTCCACAGACCGGACACTCTCAGTCAATATCCAAATATCATGAACCAAGCCTTCCACCGTTGCATCAGGTTTCATCTCCTAGTTCAACTCATGACTCATGATCTTCCAACATCCACAGCAACGCAGAATTGTTAGTATTTCTTGATTTTTTTTTTATAACAAAGAACCATGGAAATTTCGAATTGAACAATTCTAACTAGTGGGACAGAGGAACAATTCTAACCCTAATCAATATGGAACTTGTTTGAAATGAAATTAATAAAAAAGTTGACTAATGATTTACTTAATTTTGTTAGGTGCTTTAGGAATCAACGAATCTGAAACACCACCAAACCTTAAAGAAGCAAGTTTACTGTGTCAAGACTCCAACTACTCCCAAGGAAAGTTTAAGAAATTATATGTGGATACATAAATGGATATGGACGTCACGTGGATTATCCCCTTTAATATATTTAAAATTATTGTTCTGAAAATCGATGTTTGGCGGCTGGCCACCGCCCCGATTAATGTGTAAGCGTTTGAAAACTAAGAAGGGCCTCTAGACCTACTGAGGCGCCCACCTAGACCGTTTAGCCCGTCCAAACTCACCTAGATCACGATTCACTTAAACAAAAAATAGATAAATTTCATTTTGCATTTTATTTTTTTAATAAATTGTATGTCACTTGTTGCATACTTAAATGAACATACATTATATCCTTGTTCCCCATGTTTATATTATGTTCTACTACTTCATAATATATATGTCATTCTATTTTGTAGTTTATGGTGATATTTTATATATTTTAAGTATAAGTAGATACTTATTTACACAAAATATAATAGATTTATTTAAATCCGCCTAGTCCACCTAGGCGCTAGACCCCAACCCCATGTCCGACTAGTGTCTAGCTTATTTTAGAATCTTGTTGAAAATTGCACTCTGTGCGTTTTAGGTGAAATTAGGTGCCTATATGTAACATGTTGTGTCACAGCCCGTCCCGAAATTTCATTTATCGTGGATGTGAAATGACGGAATTGCCCTTATAGGTTGCTATGATATGTGTGACATGTTTATTTGAATATTTCATACTCTCCTAAGTTCTTGGAAAATAAAGTAAGTGGATTAAAATTGTATACATTTTTGTGTGGTTAGGGACTTAAAGAAAATTGGATTGTGGTTTGTTTTGGGTGGAGCACACACACACGGGACACATACCCTCACCCTGTGCCCTCTCTCTCCTCCCTCTCAGTTCACTCTCTCTCCCTCCCTTTTGAACTTGTACGGACAAGAGCAAAACCCCTCAAAACTTCACCGATCGACGTAAAAAATGTGAGTTCCTTCATCCTTGCAACCTTCTGAATCGATTGGTACTATTTTTAGAACTGGAAACCCTCAAAATCACTTCGAAACCGTAACCCAGTTTGAAATCACTGTTCATGCACACGTGAAATGTTGGTTTTCAGGGAATTCTAAGCCTGCAGGGAGCTTAGTGAGGTCCCAAGGAAGCTCGGAGTACTTAGTTTGAAGGTTTTGGACGTCGGGATCGTAGGGTTCAAAGTTGGCCGGTTTTCTTGGATTTTCTCCGGTGAGATTTCGTGTGTTTTTTAGCCTTAAATTAGTACATTGTGATTCTTCATGTTTAGGGCTTCACTTTGGTGAAAATTTCATGAAAAATGGTGCAAAATCGAGCGAGAAAAGGGCGATTGCAAGTCTGCCCAGTTTTCCGGTGTTTCGAGGTAGGGGATTACGCGCGTGGGGGCGTGTAGGTCCGTGCCTTTCCTGGCGCGTGGGGGCGCATGCGGCATTGAAATTTTTTTCTAAAAATACCTCGACGTCCGTGACGTCAAGTAAGTCACTGTGGTATATTCATATACCCAAATTGAGCATCGTATGAGAAGTTATTACGTATTGTTGGTTGTGTGCTTTAAAATAACGTTTTTGTAGTTGTTTCTCATATAATTGAGACCTATCACGAGGACGAGCGCATTCAAAGGCGTCACGGGGGTTACGACCCTTCGACTTACTAGTGAGTGGGCAGTTATATTCTGTTTATACCTATATACTACTGATTTTTCCCAGAAATTGAATTTAAATGGAAGTAGGTTTTAAAATGCCATGCATACATAATATATGAATTATATGAATTAGTATTTGATGCATATGTATGAAATGGTGTTGTGGACGCACATGTGAGTATCAGGTGAGTTTTATGTGTTCATGTGAATTATTAATGATATGAATTGTGTTGAGAGCTCATAACCTGCGCCTCTGGTGTTAGTGCTTATATTATTCACCCTGCACCACACGCTCACCTTGGATCCAAATAGGTGCATGTCGAACAAACCATTGGAGGTGGTTCCGACATGTTGTACAGACCATTAGAGGTGGTTCCGACTTGTAGGTGACTTTAGATTATTATACAGCTATTCATGAGAGAAGCACTAGAGCGTATTATTACACCATTCTTGTCGTACAGACTACTTCAGGTAGTTCCGATTTATGTACAGAGTAGTGCCGTACAGGTCACAGTGGTGACTCCGGTTGGGTTGGATAGTGAGCTATAGAATTAACCGTACAGGACAGCTGTAGGGTCTCCGGTTGATTCATTATTTCACCAGTTATATTGATGCATCCTTATCATGTTTGATGCATAGCATGGCATATTTCTTGAAAAGTGTTAAAGACTTGTGATTTGAGTTTTGCTGCTATATATGGTTATATATATACTATTTTTGGGAAAGTATACAGGTTTTACAGTGAGGGGTTAGAAGTGTTGTTAAATGAAATATTTTCGAAAAGCTTTGTTTTACTGACCCACTCAATCTTGTTTTGCGCCCCTTCAAGTTCTAGTTAGCAGTATTGGTGGCCCATGAGGATTCCCACGGCATACTGACAGACTACTTAAATGTAGGACTCACCTTCGGGTGTTGTAACTTAGTAATGGTCCTACTTGACTGCAGTAATTGTGCTATGAATATGTGTGTTTCACACTTAAACTCGTTCTAGCATGCTAGTTGGATATTATTGCTAGTAGTTGGTTTTCATTCCCTCGTATTTCTTTTATCTTTTGCTTCCGCATCGCACTTTTGGTTACGTCACGCCCATGTGACGGCCAGCACACCTTGATTATAGGATTGGGGTGTGTCAGTTTGGTATCAGAGCGTAGGTTTGTAGTCCTGTATAAATTATGAATGCTCTAATGCTCTTTTAGTGTCTTCTGTCATAACCATGCCGCCTCGTAGGGAATCACGTCGTGCTTCTCAACCTAATTTCCCTGATATAACTCAATTAGGGGAAATGATGGCCCATGCCTTTCAAACTGCAATCCGTCCTCCTCAGAGAACACCCCTGGAGACTATGTACAATCTGAAATTAGACCGCTTAATGGGTAATAAGGGTCATGAAAAGGCAGAAAAGTGGTTAGACCATATTGAGAAGACCTTTCAGGTGATGCAGAGTCAAGGAAATCTTCCTGCTAGTAGATGGGTCGAGACCACTACTTGGTTTTTAGGACGTTAGCCAGCAGCTTGGTGGGTAAATCAAACTTAGTTTATGTCACCTGAAGCGGCAACTGATTGGGAAGTATTCAAAGAGAATTTTAAGAAAATATTTGTTCCCCCGGAGTACATTGATCGTAAAAAGCAGGAGTTCACTCAATTGAAGCAAAAGAATATGTCGGCGCATGAGTATTACAGGAAGTTTACAGACTTGTCACTCTATGATCCTGATACAGCTGGTAATCAGGTAGAGATGCTTCGCCGTTTTAAGCAGGGAACTAAGAGGAAATGGCAGCGTTTACTAGTGCGATTCTTTGCACCACTTACCATGAGTTTTCTGAGATTTTGGTTCGGATGGAGGATTCCGAAAATCTTCATAGTGATAATGAGGAAGATGAAGATAAGAATAATAATCAGAAGAAAGATGATAGGGGTAAAGGTATCTCCACTCAGGGACCCCGTAAGACACAGAATTTTAAGAGAAGTAGAGCGAGCTCGAGTTATTCCAGCGGAGGATTTAGTGTCACAGGCCTGAGGAGAGGTGGAAGATTTACTGGTGGACCTAGGTTTCAGAGACAGAGAGACTTTAGTGGTACTGGTGGTTCAGGTCCTCCGTTGTACCGCCGTTGTAACTTCAGACATCATGGAGAGTGTAGGAGAAGTGGCGATGGTTGCTACACTTGTGGACATATGGGACATAGAGCTGTTCAGTGTCCCTAGAGTCAGCAGAGGCCTCAGCAGTCTGTTATGCCACTTCCAGCGCTGATTCAGCAGAACTTTGGATCAAGCAGTTATGGTCAGACGGGTCGTGGTGGTGCTTACCACTATCAGGGTGATGCTGCTCCCTATGCTTCCGGACAGAATCAATATTCCCAGGATTCTTATTTTCAGACTGGGTATTCCCAAGATCCTGGAGGTTATACCTCATATCCTTCTATGCCAGCTAGTGGATCTCAAGAAGGTCAACCCCGACAGGGAGAGGTTGCTGCTAGTAGTGCAGGACTGTCTAGACAGTCTAGTCAGACAGGACAGGGAAGTACTTCTCAGAGGCGAGACAATCAAGGTAATAGAGGTCGTGGAGGACGACAACAAGCTCATGGACGTGTTAATCACATCTCAATGCAAGATGTTCAGAATCATCCGGACTTGATTATGGGTACGTTAAACATCCTTGGTCACTTTGCTAGAGTTTTGATTGATTGTGGTGCTACACATTCTGTGATTTCTCAAACTTTTGCTCAAATGACACAACCTCACCCTACACCTCTAGGATTTGATTTAGAGTTTGCTATGCCTAGAGGTGACAAATGTTATGTTGATAATGTTTATCCAGGGTGTCCAGTGATGATAGATGGTGTAGTTATGTTAACTAATCTTATCCCGTTAGATATTGTGGATTTTGATGTGATTTTAAGGGCAGATTGGTTACATTATAATCGTGCCCATATAGATTGTCATGGGAAATATGTTACTTTTCATCGTCCTGGACTACCAGAAGTTACTTTTGTGGGAGAAAGAAGTGGGGTCAGACATAGTGTTATTTCTGCCATGAGAGAAAAGAAGTTGTTATCAAAAGGTTGTCAAGGATACTAAGCACATGTGGTGTTAAATGATGTTGTTCCTAGCAGTGTGAAGGAAGTTGGAGTAGTCAGGCACTATCCTGATGTATTCCCAGATGATTTGCCTAGATTGCCGCCAGACAGAGATGTGGAGTTTTCTATTGATTTGCTTCCAGGTACGGATCCTATATCTTTGACTCCATATAGAATGGCTCCAGCCAAGTTAAGAGAATTGAAAATTCAGTTACAGGAATTAACTGATAAAGGTTTCATTCAACCTAGTACTTCACCTTGGGGAGCTCTAGTGTTGTTTGTAAGAAAGAAAGATGGAACTTTGAGATTATGTATTGATTACAAGCAATTGAATCGGGTAACGATTAAAAACCGTTATCCATTGCCTTGTATCGATGATTTGTTTGATCAGCTTAAAGGTTCATGTGTGTTCTCTAAGATTAATTTGAGATCTAGCTATTATCAGTTGAAGATTAAAGATGAAGATGTACCTAAAACAACTTTCAAGACCCGTTATGGACAATATGAGTTTTTGGTGATGCCATTTGGATTGACTAATGCACCTGCAGTTTTCATGAGGTTAATGAATGAAGTATTCCAGCAATATCTTGATAGATTTGTCATTGTTTTTATTGATGATATTCTGGTATACTCTAAGTCGAAAGCAGATCATATTCGACATCTTAATTTAGTATTAAAGAAATTGAGGGAACATCGGCTGTATGCCAAGTTTAGCAAATGTCAGTTTTGGTTGAATCAAGTGGCATTTTTGGGACATGTAGTATCGGCTCAAGGAATTTAAGTAGATCCTCAAAAGATAGCAGCAGTGAAGAATTGGGAACAACCACGAACCGTCACAGAAGTACGGAGTTTTCTTGGTCGAGTAGGTTATTATCGACGGTTTGTTCAAGATTTTTCTATGATTGCTTTACCACTAACGAAGTTAACCAGGAAGGATGTTAAGTTCGAGTGGGACGAGAATTGTGAGCAAAGTTTCCAGCAGCTGAAATATTGCCTCACTCATGCTTCAATATTGGTACTTCCTGACGATAACGGTAACTTTGAGATTTATAGTGATGCTTCATTGAATGGTTTGGGATGTGTCTTGATGCAGCATAATAGAGTGATCGCCTATGCTTCTCGATAGTTGAAGATTCATGAAAGGAATTATCCTACTCAAGATCTTGAGTTGGCAGCCATTGTCTTTGCTTTGAAGATTTGGAGGCATTATCTCTATGGTGAGAAATGTAAGATCTTCAAGATCATAAGAGTCTTCAGTATCTTTTTACTCAGCATGATCTTAATCTTCGTCAGCGAAGGTGGATGAAGTTACTAAGTGATTATGACTGCACTATTGAGTATCATCTGGGTCGTGCAAATGTGGTTGCTGATGCACTGAGTAGGAAACCTCAAGGTCAACTTAATGCTTTGTATGCTTGTCGTGTTCCTCTTCTTGCAGATTTGAGAGCTACTGGAGTAAAGTTGGAGTTAGAAGAATGAAGAGAAGCTTTTTTTGCTAGTTTCCAAGTCAGGCCAGTTTTGGTCGATCGTGTACTTGAAGCTCAGATGGTTGATGAAGAGATCCAAGAAATGATCCGATTGAGAAATGAAGGGAAAAAAGAAAGATCTCAAGATTCGAGAATCGGATAGCATGCTTATGCAGGAGAACATAATATATGTGCCGAATAATGAGGAACTAAAAAAGGAAATTTTGGATGAAGCACATTGTTCGGCTTATGCGATGCATCCAGGAGGAACTAAGATGTACCATACCATTCGACCATTTTATTATTGGCCGGGTATGAAAAGGGAAATTGCTGAATATCTAAGCAGGTGTATTGTTTGCCAGCAAGTCAAAGTAGAAAGAAAGAAACATTTTGGACGGATGCAACCATTTCCCGTTCCTTAGTGGAAATGGGAAAATATAACTATGGATTTTGCGTATAAGCTTCCACGTATTCAGAATGGATTTGATGGCGTTTGGGTGATTGTAGATCTGCTTACCAAGTCAACACACTTCATTCCAGTGAGGGAAAAGTATCCCCTGAATAAATTTGCTAAGTTGTTCATCACGAAGATTGTGAAGTATCATGGAGTTCCAGTGAATATTATTTCTGATCGAGATCCAAGATTTACTTCTAAGTTTTGGATAGCTTTCCAGGAAGCTCTTTGTACGAAATTGCTTTACAACACTGCTTATCATCCTCAAACAGATGGACAATCAGAGAGGACTATTCAGACGTTAGAGGATATGCTGAGATCTTCAGTGTTACAGTTTGGTGATTCTTGGCATGATCGCCTAGACTTGATGGAATTTGCTTACAATAATGGTTTTCATTCTAGCATTGGTATGTCACCATTTGAGGCACTTAATGGTAGAGCTTGTCGTACGCCATTGTGTTGGTCAGAGGTTGGCACAAGAGTGCTAGAGGGCCCAGAGATTGTGGATGAAACTACTCAAAATGTTCAGGTGATTAAGTCTAACCTGAAAGCGGCCCAGGATCGACAAAAGAGTTTAGCAGATAGACATGCCACTGATCAAGTATATGATGTGGGTAATTTGGTATTTTTGAAATTGTCACCTTGGAGAGGGGTAGTGCGGTTCGGAAAGAAAGGCAAGCTAAGTCCTAGGTACATAGGACCTTATGAGATCACTGAAAGGATTGGCGAAGTTGCTTACAGATTGGAGTTGCCTCCGGAGTTATCTAAGGTGCATAATGTGTTTCATGTCTCGATGCTTCGACATTATGTTTCAAATCTTTCACAAGTGATTCCTCCTCAACCTTTGGAGATTAATCCGGATTTGACGTGTGATGAGGAACCAATGACTATCTTGGATCAGAAAGACAAGGTTCTAGGGAATAAGACAATGAGCTTGGTAAAAGTATTGTGGAGGAACCACTCAGTAGAAGAAGCTACTTGGGAGACAGAAGATCGAATGAGAGAGATGTATCCAGGGTTGTTTTATGAGAATTAGTGGATTGAGTGTTGTATGAATTTCGAGGACGAAATTCTATAAGGAGGGTAGATTGTCACAGCCAGTCCCAAAATTTCATTTATCGTGGATGTGAAATGACGGAATTGCCCTTAAAGGTTGCTATGGTATGTGTGACATGTTTATTTGAATATTTCATACTCTCCTAAGTTCTTGGAAAATAAAGTAAGTGGATTAAAATTGTATACATTTTTGTGTGGTTAGGGACTTAAAGAAAATTGGATTGTGGTTTGTTCACACACACAGGGGACACATACCCTCACCCCGTGCCCTATCTCTCCTCCCTCTCAATTCACTCTCTCTCCCTCCCTTTTGAACTTGTACGGACAAGAGCAAAACCCCTCAAAACTTCACCGATCAACATAAAAAATGTGAGTTCCTTCATCCCTGCAACCTTCTGAATCGATTGGTACTATTTTTAGAACTGGAAACCCTCGAAATCACGTCGAAACTATAACCCAGTTTGAAAAAATTGTTCATGCACACGTGAAATGTTGGTTTTTAGGGAATTCTAAGCCTGCAGGGAGCTTAGTGAGGTCCTAAGGAAGCTCGGAGTACTTAGTTTGAAGGTTTTGGACGTCGGGATCGCAAGGTTCGAAGTTGGCCGGTTTTCTTGGATTTTCTCTGGTGAGATTTCGTGTGTGTTTTTAGCCTTAAATTAGTACATCGTGATTCTTCATGTTTAGGGCTTCACTTTGGTGAAAATTTCATGAAAAATGGTGCAAAAATCGAGCGAGAAAAGGGCGATTGCAGGTCTGCCAGTTTTCCGGCGTTTCGAGGTAGGGGATGACGCGTGTGGGGGCGTGTAGGTCCGTGCCTCTCCCGGCGCGTGGGGGTGCGTGCGGCATTGAAATTTTTTTCTAAAAATACCTCGACGTCCGTGACGTCGAGTAGGTCACTGTGGTATATTCATATACCCAAATTGAGCATCGTATGAGAAATTATTACGTATTGTTGGTTGTGTGCTTTAAAATAACGTTTTTATAGTTGTTTCGCATATAAGTGAGACCTATCACGAGGACGAGCGCATTCAAAGGCGTCACGGGGGTTACGACCCTTCGACTTACTAGTGAGTGGGCAGTTATTTTCTGTTTATACCTATATACTACTGATTTTTCCCAGAAATTGAATTTAAATGGAAGTAGGTTTTAAAATGCCATGCATACATAATATATGAATTATATGAATTAGTATTTGATGCATATGTATGAAATGGTGCTATGGACGCACAGGTGAGTATCAAGTGAGTTTTATGTGTTCATGTGAATTATTAATGATATGAATTCTGTTGAGAGCTCATAACCTGCACCCTTGGTGTTAGTGCTTATATTATTTACCTCGCACCACACGCTCACCTTGGATCCAAGTAGGTGCATGTCGAACAGACCATTGGAGGTGGTTCCGACTTATAGGTGACTTTAGATTATTATGCAGCTGTTGATGAGAGAAGCACTAGAGCGTATTATTACACCATTCTTGTCGTACAAACTACTTCAGGTAGTTCCGATTTATGTGCAGAGTAGTGCCGTACAGGTCACAGTGGTGACTCAGGTTGGGTTGGATAGTGAGCCATAGAATTAACCGTACAGGACAGCTGCAGGGTCTCCGGTTGATTCATTATTTCACCTGTTATATTGATGTATCCTTATCATGTTTGAAGCATAGCATGGCATATTTCTTGAAAAGTGTTAAAGACTTGTGATTTGAGTTTTACTGTTATATATAGTTATATATATACTATTTTCTGGGAAAGTATACAGGTTTTACAGTGAGGGGTTAGAAGTGTTGTTAAATGAAATATTTTCGAAAAGCTTTGTTTTACTGACCCACTCAATCTTGTTATGCGCCCCTCCAGGTTCTAGTTAGCAGTATTGGTGGCCCACGAGGATTCCCACGGTGTACTGATAGACTACTTAAATGTAGGACTCACCTTCGGGTGTTGTAACATAGTAATTGTCCTACTTGACTGCACTTAGTAATTATGCTCTGAATATGTGTGTTTCACACTTAAACTCGCTCTAGCATGCTAGTTGGATATTATTTCTAGTAGTTGGTTTTTATTCCTTCGTATTTCTTTTATCTTTTGCTTCCACATCGCACTTTTGGTTACGTCACGCCCACGTGACGGCCAGCACACCTTGAATCTAGGATCGGGGTGTGTCATGTTGGCTTGGAGTTGGACTGGATTCTTAATTATATGATTTACATTAGAATATTGTGTATGTGTGTGTGTGTGTGTGTGTATATATATATTTTGTTTATTTAAACCTCGACGGTATGAGGAAAATTTTATTTATACCCCCCTTATCAAAAAAGAAAAGAAAAACTACATGAAAGAGAGGGGGACATAAACATTACCCTTCTAGAAACTAAAACAATAAAGATGCAAAGAAATGATGGTGGACATGAAACCTAACAACTGTAAAGCCAAACCTAGCTAAAAGATGTAAACCTACAAAAACAAGTCGAAGAATATTGTATAAGTTAAACTAACACTAAATAATTAGTATGACGTTTCTGGTATGGGTAGAGTTTGGTGAAATGGTGATGCTGATGTTTTGGATCATATATTTGATTTAGTTATGTTTTTTGAGAAAGTGAATATTCTGAGATCATAAGGCTTGTATGCGTTGTATGTGACCACTAATACATGATATTTTTAACACACGAGAATTATTTATGCATGATACAGATTGTGTATGCATAAGCAATTTCTTATTTGGACCCCCCAAATAAAGAAATCCTCAATCATGCAATGGTCACAGGAGAATATATAGACTTTTGGAAGTCTGAGATTCTCAGACACCAAATCAGCATTTGGATTATTAGTTTGTCTGGCTTTATATTAGCAGTTGAATTTTCCCTTTCCTAATCCTTGGACCTTAGCTGAATAGCATCGCCACTTTTATTGAAACAAACCTCTTTATAATATCCCAGCTCCCGGAAGATTGGATTGTTGTAGTGAAGCCACACTAGCTGGTTTCATTTTTTAAAAGGCAAGAAACCTCTATATAATATATATTAATATGCATAAATAAATAGCAATAAAAATGGCAAGCAAGTGGCATGAACATTAATTCACTTTCTCCATTATAAGCATCTTGAGCAACTTGGAAATCAAAATCATATATGAATTGTTTACTTAGTTCTTAAGAGATTGAGTTGTTCTTGACAAATGTTCCTTGTTATTTGTTAAACCAACTCAAAACACAACATTGATCGTCTCATATATTTTTTATTTGTGAATTAGCCACGAGGAGGAACTTCATCGTTTAAACTTGCTTGTGATTATTTTGCCTTACGAGCGTCATGAGGATTGCTACCACTTCAAGAAGACAAGAGGAATAAGTTAGCTTGAAGATTAATGAAAATATGTTTGTTATATGATTGGAAAAATTATATCTATACAATCGGCCAAATATTTGAAGGTGGTGCTAAGGAGTTCAGAAATAAGTTGTGCAAATACGAGGCCCGACATGATATACAAAATTTGAATCTCTTTATAGCTTAAAGCAGGCCTCAAGGGCTTCATATGAAAAGCTGTTTCGAGCTTTCAAGTCTCTATGTTTTTGAACTTCTAGTCTAACAACTCACTCTTCATTCTATCTGATCCTACTTTGGTTTTAATTCTTGTATACGTTGATGATATAATGGTGACTGCACTGACTGGTCCTAATGCTGCCAATTGTTCTCAATTGATTCAAAAACTCAGTTCTCTATTTCCAGTGAAGGTTTTGGGTCCTCTTCATTATTTCTTGGGTTTGGAAATTAAAAGAACAGCAGATGGTCACTTTCAAGCCGTTAAAAAGATATTAAGATTTGTTAAGGGCATTGCTACTCATGTTTTGTGGATAACCAAAGATTCTTTACATCTTAATGCCTATTACGATGCTGACTGGTTGGAGCCCTTTTAATAGGAAATCAACTAGTGGCAATTGGGTATCTTTTAGGCCAAATCTTATTAGTTGGAGTGCCAAAAAACATTCTTCAGTGGCTTGATCTTCTACCGAAGCTAAATATCAACCTCTTGCCTTAACTGCTGTTGAGTTACTTGGATTGGCAAGATCTTTACTGAAATTGGGTTTTCCTTTGTCACAAAGACCTATTGTGTGTTTAGCCTCTAATCTTATTTTCCATGCTAGAACAAAGCATATTGAAATTCATTACCATTACAGTAGAGGCCAAAGTTCTAAATCAGAATGTGCAAATTAAATATGTTTGTAGTGCAAATCAAATTGCCGATATACATACGAAGTCTCTTTCTAAAGCTCGATTTTTGTACTTGCAATCCAAGATTTCTTTGTGTTCTCCTCTGTTCAACTTAAGGGGGTGTGAAGAGCAACTCCATACTAGTATAGAGCAATCTCCATGTGAAAAGACTTAACAAAACAGAGTTTGTTAGAATTGGTTCCTTTTGTTTACACCTAAAATGTGCCATTTGGACTAAATATGGCATTTAGAGGATGATGGGGCAAAACATTGAATTTGGAAAGATATTTGGGTGCAAATGGAATAGTTTGACATTAAAATAATATTTTTCCTTTTTATTTGGGTGGTGGAGGTTTGCCTAGAGCTTTGTTTAAACAACAATTGCATGTTTTCCTAAATACAAATGGATGGGAAGACACAGACATTCTGACAGAGGATACATGGTGAAAGAGGCTAACTTGCTTCTTTTAATTAATAGTTTATTGCAAGTGGTGAAAACATGCGGTGGAGATGCAAATTCCCATTTTAATGTTATTTCACAATGCAAGCTGGCCAAGCTTCTTTTGAGCAAGTTCATTGTTCTCAGCAAGGGGACTCTTTCAGATCTCTATATAAAGAAGCAGAGACAGAAGGATTATGGACACTCAAACAACCAATCAAATCTGCTTACTCAAATCAGCTCATCAGCTTCCTTATAGACATTTAGCTTTAGCCAAGCATCCATTGCTTTTCTTGTTTATTAGCTCTGTTGCTCACTAGTGGTATCGATCTCCTTTGTAGTTCATGTACAACTCCTTTTCAGTCATTTAAATTACAAGCAATCTACAACACCAATCATTTACTTTCCTCGGTCATTCACACTTCTAGCAACCTTGTCATTTACTTGTTATTACATTTTTCCATATAAGTAAAGTCCTTATCTTTAAGGCAAACAAAGAACCTTAATTTGAGCGACTCCCACTCAATGGCACAATCTCTTGGTTTGAAGTCGAACTCAGGCGCAACCTCGATCATTCAGATCCTGTCTACTAGCAACATCTAGTAGTGGCACGCCCGCACCCACCAATTTCATGTTTGAGTAAATTCCTAGCATGCCCGCAAGGCCCATGGCGAATTTAGAGAGCAAACACCTTTATTATTGTTTTACATTTTTACTCTAGTTGTAATTAGTTTGTTAATTTGAGTTTCTAACAGTTGTTTCTTTGTTGCTTTGTAACTGAGTATAAATACCCTTGATGTAATCTTATTGATTAAGTACTGAAAAACATTTTCCTTTTACTTTCTTCTCGACAAAGATGTTCTGCTAAAACTTCAACTTCCTCTCGGTACATATATACTTGATTACCGTTTTTTAATAATTAACAATATCGGTCGATATTTCAGAAAAATGGGCAGTTGGCTGAGATAGGGTAAGTCTTTATCTTCCCCCTATCATAAACTCATAAATTTCGGTTAAAATCGACAAATTCTATCGATACCCGACATATCGATTAAATATCAATAAAATGCCAAAAAAATGATATAGAAATTTATAGAACCCAGTCGGTCGCAGACCTGTAGATGTAGAAAGGGAGAACGGGTGAAAGAGAGAAAAAAATGCCAGAAACTCAAAATTCACTACTTTGCTCTCTAAAACTCAAAATTCGTTTCACTTTGACTTGTGAAGTCTCTCTTCTCCCTGAAACTTACAAGTCACCATCGGACATATATGTGGGACCTAGCACCCAATAAGACTATGCCACATGTGCAATAAATTTGATTATACATCTTTATTATGCGTTAACATTCAACAATCAGAAAATATTAAGTTTAAAAGAAATTGAAGAGATGAAAAAAATAAAAAAGATGTTGATTAGCCTACCGCACCCAAATCAAATCCACATAAGAAATTAACAGATCTATGGCAATGTGGAGCGAATTTTGAGTTTTATATAAATGACTTCAAGTTTTAGGGGGCAAAATGAGATCAAAATTGAGTTCTAGGGGCAAAGTGGAGCGAACTTTGAGTTTTAGGAAGTAAAGTGGCAACTTTTGGATTACAGAGAGTAAAGTGAGACTAAATCAAGTTCCATGAGGCGTAACTAAAAATAAGCCAAAAAATATTAAAAAAACCCTTAGGACACGGTTTGGATGAAAGCCCAAGTACCTGCCACCCATTTGAAACGGGGCTAAAATTTATATAGTTTTTTTTTTTTTTTGAACAAACGATATTATCTACAGTAAGGGAGATGAGGGGGTGGGCTTAGCCTCACAATAGGCTAGTAATAATTTGAATCAAACCTAAAATATCTCATTTAGAGCAACTACACCCCTAAAAACCCCTTAGTCAAGAGTTAATTCAATCCACCCAAATGAATAGTAATTGACTGCAATGAATAGTAACTGTCCAAGTGCATCTCCACTCCTAAACTGAATTGCCTCATCAATTCATATATTATTTTTTAAATAATAGAAAATAATTTTATTTTTATTTCGGGTAGGATTTTTTACCAATATTGTCACACTACATGTCATTTTTCGAAGGTACAATTTTGGTGTATTTATGTAATTTTATTTGGTGTGCTTATGTAATTTTATTTGATGTGTTTTTTTTTAAGTTTATTTGGTATGTTTATGTAATTTTATTTGTTGTGTTTATGTAATTTTATTTGGTGTGTTTTTTTTTAAGTTTATTTGGTGTGTTTTTGTAGTTTTTTTTTGTTTGAATAAACATGCTCTTCGTTTAAATAAAGCACCCAATTTAATAAATAATAAATTACATAAAGTACTAAAAATAAATACAAAATTACATAAAGTACTAAAAATAAATAAGAAAATACATAAAGTTTGAGTAGTTAGGATATGTGGGTGCTAGGATCTTCGTTGCTAGGATTTATGTAGCTAAGACCCCCTCCACGTGTTCCCTCGTTTCTAGCACGCCTCCTTCGCACCACGTCCTCTTTTTTCAATGTCCAAAAATATTTAGTTGAGCCATCATTTCTTCTAGAAGCTTGTTCATAGTGTCACGATCTTGTTGAGCCATCATTTCTTCTCTAAGCATCTCCATTTCTTAATTATTTAGTTGTCTTTGTCTCTCATTAGCCGCATCATGTCTCTCAGTAGCTACTAAGATTGCTTGCATATTCGTAGCTTTTGCCTCATCTCTAGCCCCGTCCTACACCAAGTTCAGTTCATCTTGGTGAGTAAATTCGTCCATACATTGTATTGTCACTTTTGGAAGAACTTCCTTTTTTATTTGCCGCCTTTTTACCTTGAGGCCTTAAGGACAGACGAGTCAGCTCCAGCACTGCTTTAGGCGTCCCTTCTGGCACTTCAAATGTATCGCATTCCTATTGGTCCAAGTCTGCTTCTAGCGGAGAGTGTATAGAGATGCCATGCCTGACAACTTTTGGACTGGTTGGCACAAGTTTGTATTTGGGACAATCTTTGACAACATTCCAATATTCTCATAGTTTGAATGATTTGTTTTTGCTATTCGCATTGTATCAAGCCTATGCTTGAAGTGTCTATAAAATGCAGGAGAAGACAATTTTATAATCAAGGTAATTAATGCGGGATAAGACAATATTATAAAATGCAGTTGTAATACAAATAAATAAATAAATAAAAATATTGTCACTTGATCCGCTAAACTTTTGCCACTACTCAAATTATTGGCAGCTTGAGAGAGGGCGTTTTTCCAACAAGTATGTGATTTGTTGAGTTTCTTCCAACGACCTTGACCACTTCTTGAGTCTTTTCCAAACTTCTTGCAAAATGATGTAGTAATTTTACTCCAAAGTTCTCGCAACTGCACCTCATTACCTGTAATCGGGTCATGAGTAGCTTGAACCTGGCATTCACACAACGTAACATCTTCGATGACCGTCTAATTAGTCATTTTTTTATCACACGAAAGTATATGAAAGCTTTGGTTGAAAGTGTTGAAAATATTGAAATGTGGTGTAAGGTGGAAGATGGTGGTTAGGTATTTATAGAAAAAATAAATAAATTTTCGTTTTATTTTTTATGTATTTTTTAACAATTTTTAATAATTTTATTATGTTAATTAATCTGGACCTTTGGATTTCAAAAAGATTAAAATCTAACAACTCAAAATTGGACACATGGCCAATAGTAAGATTTATGACATTTTTTTAAAGTTTTTTGGCTGAAAGCCCTAAGCCGTTGATCTGAAAATCGAACAGTCCAGATTTTGCCCTAAGCCGTTGATCTGAAAATCGAACAGTCCAGTTTTTGCCACGTCACAAGCCGTTAGATTTCAAATTCAAAATTTTTTTACTGTTGAAAATCCAATGGTCCAGAAAACTAGCCATTGGAAATCCAACGACCATTGCCGCGCCACGTGGCCCAAGTCGCACGTTCCCGTTAGTGCGCTGCAGCGCAGGCCCCCCTCTGCTTGTTGTCAGGAATGCGCGGCCACACGTGTGTGGGCTGTAAAAAAAATGAATTCACATGGCTAACGTCAGCCTAGCGTCATGTAAGCCGGTTTCTAGGTCAATCCATTCTAGACTGGGCTCAAAGCTGGCCTCTACTTTAGGCCAACTAATTGGATGGGGTGGAGTGGCTTTTTGGGGGGCTAGGGGGAAAATGGGTTGTTGCCCAGCTCATTTGGATGGGGTGGAGTTGCTCTTACATGTGAAAATGAATACCACTAGACCGTACTACTAAGTGACAATTTATAAAGTTAATAAAAAGAAGAAGAGTCCCAAGGAATAATTATGTGAAACAAAAGAAAAAGGACCAAATATTGAACTAGAAATGTTGTCCATTAACTAAAATTTACATAATTACAGAAATTAGAAAGTAAACTCCCATTATATATTTGCATCAAGGAAACTCACATGCATAATTAGGTTGAAACTTTGCAAGACATGCTATATAATTAAATATAATAAAAAATTATATTTAATAAAATGATACATGTTATTTAATTTTTTATTTCAGATATATTGGATGACAATGATATCCATTTTGGACTCAATTTTACTTTATTTAATTTGAGTGTTGAGATATTAATAAATTATTAAACTTCAACGGATGACAGAAAAATAATATAACAAAGATTATGCATGCATATGCAATTGGATTATGTATGTATGAGTAATCAATATCATAATGCATGCCATGTAATATACTAATATTGATAATGAAAGAAAGGATAATGATAATGAAATATCTGTAATTTCCATTTTCTATTCTTAGTAATCTTTGCTTTTTAATATAGTTCACGACTATGTGGTATTGTAGGTCATTTTAAGCACGCTTTAAGCTATTCAGGTTAGTAGGGTGTCCCACTCATTATGATTGGGTAGCAAACAAACACATAATTGGAATATAGTAAGGAGCCACTAACATACACATGAACAATTATTCCTTGTACGCTTTAGCAATAAATTATTATGACATAGATTTAAAACACTTTCAACAATAAAGGAAAAAACAAGATAATTGAAATTTTCTAGTATACTCTGATATATAACAAAAATTTTACCGTTAAATTTTTAGTCTAGGTATAATGACAAAGATTTAACAGTAAAAAGGTCCATCTAAAAACAACAAAAACACGGTAAAATTTTCACAACGTTACCACTTGAATTTCTCTTTTTAATTTATGTTTATTTTCCTTCGGCTACTCGTTACTTGCCCTAGCCTCTTTTGTTGAAACATGCCGACATTAGTAAGGCCTATCTCCAATGCTAACAAAATGACATCATCATTCACTGCCTCCATATAAACAGCAACTTGGCAACCAAAGTAAGGCATACGATAAGCCATATGCCGAAGCCAACTTTATTCTTCATTGGAATTTCTTCATTAAGAATTGAATAAATTAACGATTCAACATCTCTGGACCAAGTGTATGACATTTCGAATAAAATAAAGACTAAACAACGTTAGACCAAATGATAACGGTATTTACATTTGTATAAGAAGCATAGTTAGGAGGCTCAAAGGACATCCTTTCAAGTGCATGAATCCATGATCTTATCTTTTTTCTTGGCCAGATTCATGTGCATAATATAATCTAAAGGTGTTAGCTTTAGCTGTTGAGCATAAGCACTTCTTTCTAGTCTAAATTCTCATCATCTCATGGGGGATCCTGAGAAAGCCTACGATATGCTAAGTTGGAATTATATTAGAATGGTGCTTAGTAAATTTGATTTTCACCATACTTGGATTAATCTGGTCATGGAGTGCGTCACTTCAACCTCTTTCTATGTCGTGGTTAATGGAGAAGCTAAGGGTTATTTTTATCTTTCATGGGGAATCAGACAGGGTGATTCTATATCTCCCTACGTTTTTACTATATGCATAGAACCATTGATTGGATAGTTAAATTTGTTAGCTTGTAATTCTAAAAATCAGGTTGACATTCTTACCATCTAGGTTTTAGAATTCCTAATCTGGGTTTTGCAGACGATTGTTTGATTTTTAGCAAAGCCTCTAGTAAAGCAGCATGGAAGATCATGAATACCCTCAGTAAGTTTTCTTCTGCCCTTGGCCAAAAACAACAAATCTCCTATCTATTTTTCAAGTAATACTACTAGTAGTTTGAGAAGTGATATTGTTACTATCCTGCAAATTCAGCATAAAACAACTAGTGTTAAGTATTTGAGAATTCATAATATAATATTTGAAAAGATCCTATCAATTCTAAAGAACTATTCTCATAAATTAAAAACAAACATGTAGGTTGGAAGGAAAATACCCTTGTAGGGCTGGTAAACTAACTTTAATTAAATTTAACTTATCTGGCATACCTAATCATGTCATGGCTTGTTTTAAATGCCCTAACAAAATAACTGATGCTTTAAACCAAGAGTGTAGAACTTTTCTTTTAGGGTAAAGAAACTAACATGGCCTTCTTTGTCTGGAAGGATGTTTGTAATACTAAATCTATGGGTGGCCTTGGTATAAGAAGAGCTGACCGTTTTAATTATGCTTCCTTAGCGAAACTTGCTTGGAAGGTTATTACTGTAATACCCTGAAATTTTTAAATATATGAATTTGATATTCATAATTATGAATATGTGAAGAAAATCGAAAATAAATCGATTTATTGTTATGAATTTCGAATGGGGAAAATGTGAAATTCCGCTTCCGGATTTTATTATTATTTATGTCGTATAATTTTTCGTTAAGTGGAAAATAACAAAAATGCCCCTAGTTGATTAATGTAATTATACGATGACTTATTTTTATCCTTATATATTTTATCATATTTCTTGGCATCGTTGGATAGAGCTCAATCTAGCAAATGTGTAGGCGCAAACCGTTTGTAAAACAGAGTTATAACGAAAGAGTTATAAACGAACGAAGGTAGGGGCAAAATAGTCATTTTGCTATGAATCTAGAAGGCTCCATATTTGTGGGAACCTTGTTTTGGTAAAATGAGCCCACGTGAGTGGCTGAAGAAAAAAAGAAAAAAAAAGGGAGTTTCAGGATGAAAAAATGAGGAGGGGCTCGGAGAATGGGGAGAGGAGAGAAAGGGAAGGCCCAATCAAAAAAGGGGGAAGGAGGGAACAAGAGAAAGGGAGAGCAACACGGGATCATGGATCCCTTCCCGGTTCTTTGCGACCTAACCCGCGGATAGGTGATACCCAACGAATTTCGACGGCTCCTCTAGCCACATTTCGGCGATTTAAGCTGAGCCACCACCTGGAAATCACTCCATGACCTTCCCTCAACCCATTCAACCCTAAAATTGGTAAAATTTGAACTTGAAATGGTGAAAAACCATCAGTGGGTGCGACGGGTTCGTGCGAAGATTCATCAAATTCTGAAACATTTTCCTCCAATTACCACCACCATTAGACTCCTCTTGAGGCCTGAAACAAAGCCCATGCATTGGTTTGGGCGTTGGAGCTGTTTTGGAGTTGAATTAAGTACACCAAAATTTAAGGGTTTACGACGGTTCGAGGGCAATTTGAGGCATTTCTCGGCCGAATTGGACTTCGGCCCAAGTATGAAAGTTGTTTCTCTCATTGAACTCTACTTGTCTGTATAATTTGGTAATTTTTAGAGTTAGTCAGAAAATTGGGTTTCCATGCACAGGACAACGCCACCGGTGGCAGCGTGTGGCCAGTGGGCCGATATTGTCTTTTTACATAGAATTCAATATTTTAAATCCGTAATTAGTATCCATACAATATGATTCGATGGTTAAAGTTCAACATTGAATATTTTCGAAAATGGACTAGAGATGAATTGTGAACTACCAAAGGCTTGATCCCGTTCAAAGGTACGTAGGCAGTTTAACGAGAGTTAGATGCAGCCTTAATAATCGAAATTTAACCTTCAGTTGGGAATTTGATTTAAGAGAAGAAGTTGGTGATAAATTATGAAAATATAATCGTATGTTTTGGTAAGTTAATTATGGTTATAGTTTTTGTGAGGGATTAAGAAAATTAAATAAAGAATAGTGATTATTGGTAGTAATGTAAACATGAATTTAATTTGGGTCTATCATCGGAATTTAATTGATTGGTTAACTCAGTTGAATGCTAATGATGAGGGGAAGTTTTCTGATCTTTGTAGGGCTTTCCTTATTTGTTGGCAAATATGAAATCATAGAAACAATTTGATTTTTCGTAATAGTAAGGTCCATCCTACTAGAGTTCCAATGATGGCCACTATAGTTGGTAATGAGTACTACAACACTGACAAAAACTCAAGACCAGTTTGTAATTTTTATGTTATTCATACTTGTTCTCAGATTATTAATTGGAAAGCCCTCATGCTCCATGGCTCAAAATTATTTTTAATGGTTCAGTGGTGGGATCTCAAGCAGCTACACGTTTTGTCATCAGAGATTAGAATGGGTCTCCTATTGTTGCTAGGACGCGCACTTGGGGAGAATACTATATGATAGGCATTTTACTACACACGTAAACGGGCTAAAAACTCCTATAATACTTGCAAGAATGACAAGGTTATTGTAGTATAAACGGATCTCGCAAGGTCGTTCTCCACAGGGATTATTAAATAATTCGAAACAAACCAAATTCCAATTAATTATTGTAAAGTAGAAATTGAGATGATTGATTTTATAACCTACTTAAATTAAAAAATGAATTTAATTAATAAAAGTAAACTAATCTACAATATTAAAGATGAAAGAAAGGAACCAGTTTTGGAGAAATCAAATTAAGAAAGCACTAGGGTTCCACCATCACCTAGCAATCCTATAAACTTTTAACAATTACTTACGATTTACACATGCCACTTTGAAGTTTAGATTTTCCTAATTCATATTCGACTTGGAACCTCCAACATAGAACGTATATCTAACATGCAACCCGTCCGGACGTTTGGATCAAATCTAAACATGAAAGACTCATTATGCTCTATGAAAACCCTTTGAAAAATCATGAAACCCTTAAGATGTGGTATTCATCCTAAGTGAAATTACAATTATTAATCACAAGAAGCCAGCGTCAATTTCAGGAAACCTTCCGACCAAAATTGCATCAAATTACTTTTCTAAATACCCTAATGGTGATAAGGCATTAAGACAATTAGATAGTTTTAATCCCGGTGATTAATAATTCAAAGTATGCATGCAATCAATCATAAGTAATTAAATAAAATCAGATATTCATGCTAAGGCTCACGGTTTCGCCCTAGCAAAACGAATTAGTTACGCATATTCATAATTAAAATCATAGAAAAAAATTATTAAGAAATAGATTGAAAACACCTTAAAGTAGAAAATCTCCAAGAACCCTAGCAATTCTCTGTCTCCAAAGTTGCATAAAATAAAACGTAGTCCAAAAAATAAAGAACGGCCAAGCAATATATTTGCTTAGCCATCCAAAAACCCTAAAACATAGGTCTCTTATTCCAATTAGGAAACTAAGAAAAATAATAAAATATCTTAGAAAATAAAACCCTAATTAAACTAGGGGAATCTGCCAAGTACTTGTCCAGCGATGTATTAGCCTCATATTTCCTCCAAATCCTGCTCAAGATAGCTTGTTTTAAAGATTAGGACGTTCCGAACACATCTCCAGAAGGCCACGAAACCATCTGAGGTCATCTTGGGCTCCAAAAATGCAATTTAAGCCTAGAAACATCATTTTCCAGTACCGCGCATCGCTCCTATATTTTATCACCAGAAAATAACCGCTTGTTGAAAAATCCAAAATTTTGATACGATCAAGCTAAGTGACTCATGAACGTCCTCCAACTAGAATTACTCCAAAATTCGTCAATTTGATCATGTTTTGCTTGAGAGGAAGTCGAAAGTCCTATATTGAAAAATACAATTCAAAGCATCAAAATTCTTCCAAAATATTTACCAAAATATACTAAGAATAGGGTAAAATATATAATATAAAATCTACTCATCACTATATATGTTGTTGAAGCACTTGCCTTATGTTATACATTGAAGTTTGCAATAGTCAAAGGTTTTAAGGATATTTTTGTTGAAGGTGATTCCAAGCTTGTTAATGATTCTACTTTGAACAAGTGCGTAACACCTTAGCGATTGAAGACTCTTATTGAGGACATCAGATTATATACACGATCATTTTCTTCTATATCTTGGGCTCATGTCTTTCGAGAGTCAAATTTTCTTGCTGATGTCATTATTAGCATTAGGAACTTCATTCATGATATTTTTATTCAAGATAGGTCTTGACTCACTACCTTTCTCTTAGATTTTACTAAGAATCGTTGAACTTGAGGTTTCTCTATTTGAATAATTCATTTTTTCAGTAAAAAATTATTTGTTTATTTTTGTATTATTTGTTATAAACTTCTTATTTAAGTGTGATTATGTAAATCTTAGATTAGATTTGATATTAGTTATTCTTCTCTATTAGGACTTGTATTCCTTGGAGGAGAATGATTCTTTACTCCCTTATTATTATAATTAAAGGCACTGCATAGGGAGAATAACATATCATGTACACAACCCTACAAACACATCTATCTCTCTATATTTTCTCGGTGCTGCCGGCCCTCTCTCCCTTGTCAGTTAAATATAGGCCCTAAAATGGAGGCTTCTAACTTTCAGGAGGTTGTAGCTGAATATCATTCTCATCGTAAGAAGTTTGAATGAAACTTTATGCAAGTGGATGAACATGAGAGTACCAAGATGGAGGTTTCTAACTTTCAGGAGGCTATCACCCCTATGGAAGATTAGAATCTTAGACATAAACTATTTTTAGTTGAATTTAGAACACTTGGGGCCAAATTCCACAGAGTAGCTGAACCCCTCCTTGTTTTTTGGTTTAATTTTGCACAATTTCCTTTATGTTTGGATTATTTGTTGGTGATTTGTTTTTTGGATATTAAGTTTTTAATTAATTACAACCCTTGAATACTTAAATTATTTTGAATGGATATTTGTTTTAAGAACTTTTATGCATGTGATTGATTCAAATTAATTTTTATTTCTAGGTATAACTAGTGAGAAAGTTAGTTGTTTGGCAGATAGTGCAACCATGCATACCGTTTTACATGAACGCATCTAATTCACTAACTTCATACCTAAGAATACACCTCTGACAACCCTCTCAGGGCCATCCAACTTGATCGAAGGATACGGTAAGACACATATAACATTGTCCAATAGTACAATATTGACAATTGATGAGGCACTTTATTCCCCAAGTTCTAGAAGAACGTTGAGTTTCAAGGACATTTGTGGACCGATTCACCCTCTATGCGGACCATTTAGATATTTTATGGTTTTGGTTGACGCTTCCACACGTTGGTCACACATGTGCTTGTTGTCCACAAGGAATGCTGCATTCTCTAAACTGTTGGCTCAGGTTATCAAGTTCAACGTTCACCACCCTGATTATCCAATCAAATATATTCGATTGGATAATGTTGGAGAATTCACATCTAAAACTTTTGATGACTATTGCATGTCGGTTGGAGTTGAAGTTAAACATCCAGTAACCCATGTTTACACCCAAAATGGCCTGGCAGAAGCATTTATTAAGCGTTTACAAATGATTGCTCGATCGTTGGTTATACGTACTAAGCTCCTGATCGCTGCTTGAGGCCATGCAATATTGTACGCAGCCATGTTGGTTCGCCTGAGCCTGTTGCCACCCAACCATATAATGCCCTTAAGTTGGTTACCAGATACGAACTCGATATATCGCATCTACGCATTTTTTGTTGTGCTGTTTATGTGTCAATTTTGTCGTCCTTTTGTACAAAAATGGGGCCTCAGCAAATGATAGGAATCTATGTCGGATACGATTCTCCTTCAATTATTCATTACTTAAAACCTTTGACAGGCAATCTGCTTACCGCTCGTTTCGCGGATTGTCACTTCTATGAAATAGTCTTCTTGTCGTTAGGGGGGAGATAAGAGCATCAATGTTCCTGAAGAACAATGCGAATTATTTTGGATGACTCCCACTTTGTCTCATTTAGATCCCCGCATCGCGCAGTCTGAAACTGAAGTACAGCGCATCAAGGTTCTAAAAAATGCTAGGTGTTAGTCAGGCGGCAGGCTAGCGCCTAGCACTTAGGCGGCTAGGCGGCCTAGGCAGGTGAAGGGAAATAATGAGATTTATGTGGGATTTCTAGTGAAGAACAAAGCATGTTATCATATAATATCGAAGCTATAGTCATGCAAATCCCCTTCAAGAAGCATAGGTTTATATAAGATGCATCAAAACATTTTATTGAAGAACAAAGTGTAGGAGTAGATTTATACCTCTTGATTTAGACTTGAGACCAAGGATAGACCACCTCCAAGCCCTTTGTTGTTGGAACTCCTTGAGCCTAGCCTCCCTCCTTGCTTCCTCCACTTTGCTAGAATGAGTGCTCCTTGGTTCTCCTTTAGTCTCCAAGATTGAAGACCTCTAAAGATCCATACCCACTAGTGTAGTGAGATGGATGGAGGAATAACCAAAAGGGAGAGAAGATGATTAGCTATTTTTCTCCCCAATGGTGGCCGGCCTTTGTGTATATTTTAGAGAGAGAGATGTTTTCTTCTTTTGTCAAAATGAACACACAAAAACCCTAATGAACTTTTCACTATAAAGTTCCTTTTATATCTCAAAGAAAACTAGCCAACCACTTAACTTCCTCTCTCTCCCTTTCCCTCCATTTGGCCGGGCCCTTTAGTGTTGTTTGGGCTTTGGGCTTTTATTATTTCAAGTCATCCTATGCTTAAATAAAAGCCCAATGGGTTTGGGCTTAATGGCCCAAATGAACCCGAACTTTTCTTTAAGCCCAAAACGATCTTTTATCGCTTTTATGATTTCTTTAGACTTTCTAATTAATCACAACACTTAATTAATCCAATTAATTATTTCCATCATCCATTAGTTGTCTCACTACAAGAGTGTATCGGTGTACAATCATTTTAGGTTCTAATTAGCAAGGCAGTGAGGTGATTGGCACCAATCCAATTGATTATATTTAATCCAATCACTTAGTGAATTAAAACTTACTTTTAATTCTCCTTCTTCTTTGACGACTACTTATTTAGTCATCTAGAAGAACTCACAAGCCATGAGTGACATCTAACCATATATCATGGCTACCCAAGCTAATGTAGAATTTGTTCGGAGAACCTATTCAGTTGGAATTACAATGTAATTCGATCATTCTCTAAAACAATACTCTCAATCACACTATTAGGGTATGGATATATTATGTCAAACCCCTAATGTGATTATTCCATGTTATATGATTCAATTGAGTCGTATAGAAACGTTTTCCTTTATTACGCTCGATACTTCGGCCGAAGATTCCCGAATCATATCTTAGAGTATTCATCCTCTCATAACGAGGATTAGAGATCCCTTGTTGCGCATTTACTTGCCTCCATGGCTAAGTGGCTTAACCCCAACTATGCCGTGGACACCCGCGAATAGAGTGACTTTGACATAATCAAAGATCAAGGACCTAACCACAAGACAACTATGATGCATTAGGTCAAAGGACTACTTACATTATTCCAACTATTAGAGTTACTTGCTTGACATGTGAGTAGACCTCCATGCAAGTACTCTCGTTTAATTGTGTTCAGTGAACTCATTCTCTTAATGAGCACCTACATACCTGCCTTAGTGTCACTACACGAATGGGATGAGACTTTCCATCCTTCCAATTGAAGGGGACATAGTATGTACTGGTCTTTGCATTGTCAGTATCCCTCTGACAATCATATGACCAAGAACCTTTTTGGACATGATGGTTATGTGAAGAAAGTCTCTGTAGTCTAATATCATTAGATTACTTCTTCCATCGATCCATTGTCCATGGATTCATTATTTAGGACATATATCGTTTATTGAGATAGTCCTAATTAGTATCTTTGCCTTTTGATGTATAAGAGTCATCTATACACACATTCATTGTCCTGAAAGATTTCTTCCAAAGATTGACTTTCAAGGCATATTTCCAACAACGGGCGCCTAGGCGAATTTAGGTAAATTTCTTGTATATCTTGTAAATAAGTGCATATTGACACTTACAAAAAATTATACTTGTATGAAATTCATGGATAAGATAATAAAAGAATGATAAAATGCAAAAAGAGTATCCAACAAGTCCATAATTTAAAAACACATTAAGCATATATGCCATATAACCATAGTGAGAAGTATTGTAGGATGACGCATGTACAACAAGTTCATAATTTAAAACAACATAAAATGGAAAATAGGAAGAAAATAAGGAAATTTAGTAATGTAAGATACTTATCTTTAGCATCCCGGAATTTAAGTTGATACACAACACACATATTCTATAAAATTAACAAAATTTCAAAGTATAATTATACTTAAGACTTTAAACAAATTTCAAAATAAATAAAAATAAAAATAAAAAACCACCCAGCCGCCTAGCCCGCCTAGCCCACCTAGGCGGCCGCCTAGAGCCACTCGGATTTTTCTTACCGTTTTGCACAAAATCACCTCGGTTCCAAGGCGCCTAGCTCCTAGGTGCCGCCTAGGGCGTTTTTTAGAACACTGCAGCGCATATTAAATCTTCAGAGCGTAGCTCAGAGCATGCCATATGCTTTCACTAATTTAGCGTGAGTGACAAGATCACAAATTCCAGCTGCGAATGTGCCTGTAAAGATAGATGTACCAAATGTACAATGGACTTCCCACCTGGAGATCTGAGATGCCACTTTGGCCGATCCACGTACATTAGCGGCTAGCTAATCATATGCCCCTACACAAAAGTATGGCAGACTTCTTGGTTCAAAGGATTCACACCCCCAAAAAAGGAAACCCACGGCACAGGCCCCTAAAGGGCCTACCATGCATCCAACTGTCGCATGCTCATTCCATCTAACTCATAAGGAAATTCTAGATTACGGAAACGTCCTTGAAGAGACGAATCCACCTCCCGAGAAGCGAGAGATTTCGGTCCATTATGCTAGCTTGGATGATGTGTTGGCGTAGAAATGAGATGATCATCGATGATGCATTAGCATATGCAGTAGCTACTGAGATCATGTTGAGTGATGACATTGAGCCCCATTCCGTTGATGAATGTCAACGTAGAACTGATTGGTCAATTGGAAACAAGTAATCCAAGTTGAACTCGATTCGCTTGCGAAACGTAAGGTGTTTGAACCTGTAACTCCTACTTCTCCACATGTGCCCGTTGGCTACAAGTGGGTTTTCATTCGGAAACGCAATGAGAATAATGAAATTGTGCGTTACAACGCTTGTCTTGTTGCGTAAGGCTTTTCACAATGCCCCGGGATTGACTATGATGAAACTTATTCACCCGTTATGGATGTGATTACTTTTCGCTACTTTATCAGTTTGGTAGTTTCAGAAAAACTAAGGATGCAACTGATGGACGTAGTAATTGCATATCTCTATAGGGATCTTGATATGAAAATTTATATGAAAGTTCCCAAAGGATGTACGTTGACTGGATTACCAAACCTCAAAACACGCTCTCAATTCAGCTGAGGTGTTCACTTTATGATTTGAAGCAATCCAGAAGAATGTGGTATAACCATCTAAGTGAGTATTTGACTAGTCAGAGATATGTGAACAATGAACTATGCCTTTATGTGTTCATTAAGAAGTCACATTCCGGCTTTGCGATGGTTGTAGTTTATGTCGATGACATAAATCTCATCGGAACTTCTAAAGAGCTTGAGAGAACTGCCGCACACCTTAAGTCGGAATTTGAGATGAAAGATCTAGGAAAGACTCGATATTATTCGGCGTCGAGATAGAGCACCGTTCGGATGGAATCTTAGTACATCAATCGAACTACACCTAGAAGGGGTTGTGCCATTTTAACGAGGATAAAGTGAAGACTTCGACTGCTCATATGGTCATTCGATCACTAGATGCAAAACAAGATCCCTTCCGTCCGAATGAGGATGATGAAGAGATTTTGGATCCTGAAGTTCCTTAACTAAGTGCGATATGCGCTTTATTGTACTTAGCTCAATGTACTAGACCCGACATCTCCTTTGGTATTAATCTTTTGGTAAGATAAAGTAATAGACCAACAGGTTGATACTGGACTGGTGTTAAAGACATCTTCTATTACCTTAAGGGTACCACGAATTTGGGCTTGTTCTATCCATACGGATTATCGAGTTATGTCGCACCCCCCTTATCTAGAGTCGATTATTGCCCTATTGGTTATGCCGACACAAGATACTTATATGATTCGCATAAGGTGCGTTCTCAAACGGGTTATGTCTTTACCGTTGGAGGCACCGCAACTCTTGGAGGTCAACTAAACAAACCTTAGTTACCACTTCGTCTAACCATGCTGAAATTCTCGCCTTACACAAAGCAACTCAGGAATGCTTTTGGTTGAGAGCAGTTGTGGGCCATATTCGAAGCTCTTGCAATCTTTACCTCGTCCTTGACGTCCCGACGACGATCTATGAAGACAACGCAGCATGCATCAAACAACTTAAGAAGGGTTACATCAAAGGAGACAACACCAAGCACATTGCACCGAAGTTCTTATTCTCACATCAACAACAAGAGCATCAGAAGATTGAAGTCACGCAAATCCATTCACAAGACAATCTAGCTGACCTTTTCACCAAATCACCACTGAAGGCGACGTTTCAGAAGCTTGTTCAAGGATTAGGTATGCGTAAACTTTCTGAGTTGTAACATTGTTAGTTTTCTTTGGAATTATGTCGAACTCAGGGGGAGTATCCTGAAGTATCCTTGCTTGATCTTAATGTACTCTTTTTTCCTATGATCAGGAGCATTTTTCCCATTGGGTTTTGCTACCTAACGAGGTTTTGACGATGCACCCATCTTGGGTTGATCATATCCCTGATGACGTCTCGTAAACGTTTCATTTGACTTTGCATTTCTCATGCATTTTTCCTTAGTTGATGGATTTTGTCCCTACTTGGGTTTTACCATAGTCATTAGGTTTTTGTGAAACTAAGTTCCTTATGCAAGTTCTTACTTTACTTTGAGACTAGCGTGTTCTCAGAATCAGTGCCGACGAGTCGACTTCCTTAACTCTACATGATGTTGAATCTACTTGACTATTTACACACTCAAGGGGAGTGTTATAAACTTCTTATTTAAATGTGATTGTGCAAATCCTAGATTAGATTTGAAACTAGTTATTCTTCTCGATTATGATTTGTATTTCTTGGAGGAGAAATATTATAACCTCTCTTATTACTATAAATAAAAGTACAAGGAATAACATATGATCTACACAACTCTACAAACACATCTCTTTCTCTATATTTTCTCGATGCCGTCGGCCCTCTATTCCCTTGTCAATTAAATATAGGCCACAACATTATTATTATTATTATTTCTTGTTTCAGTGTTTTCCTTTATTGTTATTGATTAATTAATTAAAATAGGTATTTAATTATATTATGACTTCTCTTTTACTGTCCAAAGTTCTCTTTCAATTCACACAAAGCACAGAAGAACCAAAACCAAGAGAACACAAAACAAAAGCAAAGTTCCAATCTTTCACATCTTCTAAACCTGTCTGACAACAACTCTAGATTTTCCAGCACCAATCTGTTTGTTTCCCAAGAAAATTTAACCCAAAATGGGAAACAGCGGAAGCAGAACAAACGGCGGCCGCCGGAGACATGGGTCCCGCCAAAACCGCTACGTATTCGCAGCGGCGACTCCGTACCCGTCTCAGTACCCCAACCCCAACCCGCCCCAGTACTACCAGTACCAAGGTTACTACCCGCAGCAGCCCATGCCCTTGCCTCTGCCCGCTCCGTACGATCAGCACCACCGCGTCCCCCATCCCCACATGGACCCGGCCCATCCGAATTGGGCTGGCGGGCGGTACCGGTGCGGCCCGGTGATGCAGGCTCCGACGCCATACGTGGAGCACCAGAAGGCAGTAACTATAAGGAACGATGTGAATCTGAAGAAGGAGACTCTGAAGGTCGAGCCCGATGAGGAAAACCCTGGAAGCTTTCTCCTGTCCTTTGCTTTTGATGCCACTGTTGCTGGGAGGTAAAATTTCAAGCTTAAGGCTTTTATGTTGAACTTTGTTTCCTAACTTCTGATTTGTTACAGTATAAACTGCCTAATTGTGGTTGATATTTGCTTTTATGTGGGATTAGCTTAAATGGGCTTGCTGTTTTTGGTTTGGTTGATTCAATTTTGGTGTGTTAGGTTGAACTGGTGGACTAGTGGGATGTGGAAGTTGAATTTGTGGGAGTTAGATTGTTGGAAAAGAAAGAGTTCTTTGCTAAATTGGTAATCAGTTTGATAGTGGGTTGTAAATACTGAAAGAATGAGAAACAATTTTACCAGAGTCAAAGTTTTATTGAAAAGTATTCTGCGGTACTTGCCATACCGAAGTGATTGTCATGATATTTGATCCGGTTATAATGCCGATGGGTAATGGCTGCATCTAAGGATGGATGTGTGGGACTACAATAGGTTAACATGATCGATAGATGATCTGTGGTTTACCGTAGATAACTTTGTTTTTTTTTTTTTTATGGATTATTGTTACCAAATGTCTGTTCTAATACACTCTCTAACATGTGATCCTTTTACCACCGGTAAAGAGCCAAATATTTGAGATTCTAACTGTTGTTAATCGGATTTGAACTTATCTTATCTTATGACAAGATACATCTACTTGGTATAGCTAACTTTTTTAAACTGTGGAAAACCATGATTTCACAATGATTTCTTTCTTCTTCTTTTTTTGTCTGTGCTCTGTACTGTTTGATACAAAATCAGTCATGTCGTACAAGGATTTTCTTACTGCTATAGAGGACTCAGAAAGAGGAAACGAGAAGCTGCTTGGGAACCTTACAAAAGTGAAAGGACACAAGTTTTGAGACGATAGAGAGGGGTCATAGATAGTGCACATTGATCAGTGGGGTGTATCCTAAAAATGACAATTTAGGAAATATAAGATACTGTGAGGACCTTAGACTCTTTATGTCCTTTTGATCATTCAGATTGGTATGTTCTTTCTGTAGTTAAATTCAGCAGTACAAAGTATTTCCCTTGGCTGAGATGCACACAGAATTATGTTTTATGCATCACATATCATACTCAAACAGCATGCTGTGATGGCATTTTTCATGTAGAATTATAGGAGGGCATGGCTGTAAATGCAAAAATTGTCTCTCGAAGGCGCAAAGTTCCTCACATTTTCATATGCAATTTAGTATTATTTGATCATCAGATTTTTTTTTTTTTTTTTTTTTTTTTTTTTTAAAGTTTTAATATATGGCTTTGTGAACAGCATCACCATTATCTTCTTTGCAAAAGAAGGCGAGGCCTGTAATCTGACACCAATGAAATTTAACCTTCATCCACCTGTGACAGTACATTTTGAACAAGGTCTGGGCCAGAAGTTCAGGCAGCCCCCTGGAACTGGAATTAACTTCTCAATGTTTGAGGATACAGAGTTACTGAAAGTAGCTGAGTTGGATATCTATCCTATAGCTGTGAAGGCTGAGGCATCCCCTCCTGCCCATGATGGATCAGAGGGAAGCCCTTTGTCTGTAACAACAAACTCCCAGATAACTCAAGCTGTATTTGAAAGGGAGAAAGGTGAATTCCAAGTTAGGGTTGCCAAGCAGATTCTTTGGGTGAAGGGGATGAGGTGTGAACTACAGGAGATATATGGCATTGGTAATTCAGTTGAAGGTGACGTGGACGGGAATGACCCAGGGAAAGAATGTGTAATTTGCCTGTCTGAACCACATGATACAACTGTTCTTCCATGCAGACACATGGTAATCATACTTTGTTCTTTTGCTTTTCAAATTTTGTCACAGTTGCTAGTGGAAAAAGCTGAGCTTAATCTAGAGAAAATTTTCTGATTGGTGAGACGTAGTTTGTCGCCAAAAAAAAGAAGATGGTAACCGAAATTTATGAAATGACAAAAGGAAAAAGGGAAGTCTTATAAAGAGAAGCTGCTTTATTTGGGTTCGAAGTTCCTTCCAATTATTTTGTAGATTTTATAGGGTTACATTAACTTGCGTCCGTCCAGTTATCACTTTTGCAAACTAATCTACTTTTGAATCAACCCGAGTGTGATTTATGTTGGATTTTCGTCTTGACTGATTTTTGGTTGGATTTCTTTTCTTGCTGCAGTGCATGTGCAATGGGTGTGCCAAGGTCTTGAGATTCCAAACAAACCGCTGCCCTATTTGCCGACAACCGGTTGAGAGGCTTTTGGAGATAAAGGTCAACGATGGCCCTGAGGAATGAGAGGATGTGTTCTGCCACTAGCATTCTGTAAGTTAAAGGCACCCCACACCCACGGCGCCCGGCCCTGCCTTTTTTCTCCTCTTTCCTTCTGCACTTCCGTTTTCCATCCTGTTTTCAATGAGAGGATATGTTGTATGATGTGTAACATGCTGTGTTGCACCAGAGATACGTAACGATGCTCTTTACACGCAATAGTGTTATACATCTTCTACATTTGGCTTGGTTGTAGGGTATATACAATTTGCTTCTATACTGCTGTAATTATTTGTTTCAAGAGAGATTAATGTAGATAATCAGGTATTTTGCCATGAATTTTATGTATTTGGGCAGACAGATTTAAGTACGTTTATGCTATAGTTTTTCCTCTGTTTCTCTGGGGGCAGAATGCAGATGGTAAGTGAAGTTTGTGCTTTGAGGAGTAATTTTTGCATACGTGTTGGCGGCCCCCTCACAAGAGTCAGACCAACACGAGGCCACGTGTAGGCCTCACCCCTGTGAGAAAACTGTCATGCAGCACCCGTACACTAGAATATCACCTCTCTACGGGATTATTAGATGGACTTGGTCGCTTGTGCTTTCTTTGTAGAAGAATGGGAGCAATGGTCCTTGACCAAAAATTCATGAGTATTAGTCAACTTGTCACAATGTGGGGCAATAGTCATTTAGGTAACTCCGTTATAACTTTTGCTCCTTATTTGCTTCCCTTTTAAACACTTTATTTTGGATGGAAGTTCTTATATTCTTGCATAGGAAGACCATTGTTAATATTCTGACACATTCTTTAACCAACAGCCTAACTAAATGAGGTTGTTTGGCCACTCTAACACCCTAGTTAAATGAGACTTTTGGTTACTTTTAACAAAAAAATTGGAGAAAAATCAAGTTCCAACATGCTAGCTAAATGATTAGTCTTAATTTTGTGAATAGTAAACTAGCTTTTTATTTTTTATTTTTTATTCTTTTTAACACAAATGATATTATCTACACTTAAGGGGAGGGGGTATGCTTAGCCTCAGAATAGGTTAGCAATAATGTGGTTCAAATTCGCCTTTTGCAAGAATCGAACCTAAAACCTCACTTACAAGTGAAGAGAAATATCATTAGACCGTAGTACTAAGTTGCGTAAACTAGCTAAATTTAGATAGGAGAGTCAAATTTTTGCTAAACGTAAAAATTATAACATTGCATTGTTTGTGAGCTTCAAAAGAAGAAAAAGGGCTTGGACTGTAAAGTTTAGGAAAAAAATAATACTAAAATATTTTTACTAAAACTAAAATAACTAGTATTATTGGAAATGGTGGCCAGCTAAATTAGCTTTTGAGTTATTTGGCTAGCTACTAATAAAAAGAATTTAAGTAACATTGTTGGAGATGCTTAACAAACTAAAGTTTAGAAGAGACAAATGCTCATTTTTCTTCTGTTTGCGATGTAGATGAAATGTTCACTTTGTTTAATTTACTCGTTTGCCGCAAGTGAATGGATAGTTGAAAGAAACACCTTGAATAGTTGGATGTCAATTCAGCTAGACTATTATTCAATTAGACAAAAAAACTCCAATAAAGTTTCACAATTAACTATTTTTGCGGGGCAAAGGCAAAGCTAAATAATTGCAAGTAATAAAACAATTTCAAGATGCCCCATCACTTTCATTATTTTATTTCGATCACAATAATGTTTTTAATCCAGAGATGTAATATCTACATACATTTTTTTACTTCTCACATATTCTTTGTTAACTTTTGTCCTTTGATTTTCTTCAATTCATTCGATTTAACGTCAAAAATTGAGAGAGGTTTGTGAAAAGTAAAAATGAGTGTGTAGATAGCATACCCCTTAATCAAATCAAAGGTGTCGCTGTCTTATTCAGGTCGCCTCAAAGTCTGCATCTCAACAACTGTCTGTGATTGGTTTCCAAAAGCTCTCAAGCCACTCATATGTTCAATTATTCGGTCGTTGTGAGCTCATATTCATTCATTTCCTTACCCATGATTCGGACGTTCCATCCTTTTCAAACAAACCGAACTAATTCCCATTTCAGGCATAAAAAAAAGGAGCCCGTCCTGAAATAGATTTAACACACGTACATTTATTATAACTCTATAAAATTGGGTAAATTACACAAAATTATCTCAACTATAGGTTGAATCACAATCTCATACCTCATATTTTAAAAATTACACTGTCATACATCATCTTACGAATTTGTTGCAACGTTAGACCTCAATTAATTTTTCTAATAATTTATCTGTTAAATATTGACGTGACTACAGACGGAACCCACTTCCTAGCCCAATTGGATTAAAAATTGTGGGATCCACCCCTACAAATCCTTCCCCACATGTCTCCCCAACCTTCCTCTAGCGCCCCTTCTCTCTCCTCTCCCTCTCCTCTCTCTGGGCAATGTAAAATGATAGAACAAGAAGCCTAATCCATGTGGATATTTCTCCTCCTACCACAATTTCTTCCCCCATCCCTCTCTCTCTCTCTCTCTAAAATCCTTCTCTGCAACCTGCAATCTACCATGTCTTCCTAGAATCCTACTCCTCCATTGACAACGACCACTACAATCGCCTCCCCGACTCCCTCCTCCTCTTCATCTTCAACAGATAGACGATATCAAGGCCCTCTCCGTCGATGATCCGGATTCCTCTGCCACCGACAACAATAGCCTCGACCAATCTGGCATCACCCACTCAACACTCATCGGATCGAGCTTCCCAGAGGCAAGCTTGGCATTGACGTCGAAATTATGCTTAGGTGGAGGGCCAATTTCAGCTCCACCTTAGACAACTGTGTCATCCTCGGCGCCTCCTTCGTCATCCACTAGGGACCCACCAAAGCATCGCTCTTTTCAAAAACCGGGTCTGATAGGTTGTACGCCACCAACAACGTCGTCGTGGAGGACGACGTTGCACATGAACAGAGACCAACTTGGTTTTGACGGATGCGGACGGGTAGGGTGTTGTACATGAACAGGACCAGCTCGAGGAGTTGCAGGTGAAGCCATCGTCGGCCTCCTTGGCATCGGAAAGGGTGATTGGCAAGTGAGGGCGGCGATGGGGAAGTGGGTTTTGTTTTTGGTGGTGAAGGAGGGTTGGGGGAGACTAATTTTGGTGGTGAAGGAAGGTTGGGGGAGATAGATTATGGGATACGTGTGGGGAAGAAGGGTAAAATATTTTAATGATTTTATTTTTAATTTTTTGATATTTAATTATTTTTTAATTCAGTTAGGGTAGGGAGTGGGTCTCACCTCAAGACACGTAAGCATTTAATAGAGAAATTAACAAAAAAACTGACAGAGATCTGACATTGTAACAAATTCGTAAGATAAGATATAAAATTGTAATCTTTAAAAATGAAGTATGAGATTGTGGTTTGAGTCATAGTTGAGGTAGTTTTATGTAATTTACCTTTTAAAATTTAAAATATAAACTCGTCATTCATGATAATTTAAATGAATTAATAACATTACCTGACGGATGCAACAGACAAAAGTCTCGCTCGTCTCGTACCCACCAAAACCTCTAAGAGACCTTGACGTGAGGGAAGCAATAAACCATTCATCCGTGGGGTTAAAAGATGCTGCACAAGAGATCGACGTGTAAAGCAGGGTCATCAATATTCTATAATTAAGTTTAATAAAAGATTAAGCTTCCATGGACCACTCTAATAAGCATAATTAAACGAGTTTCAACGAAAAAGAACCGAAAGCAAACAGAGAAACACAAATGAAACATAAGATTAATAAGTTACTAAGCTGGAAAGCTCAAGTGTCCAACCAGCCATAAGGCAACAACTTGGATGTTTATCATCATCCTACATAACATAAACGCACCACACAAGATAATTATGGTTGTTTTATTTAGCCTAAGTGCCCAACCATAAAAGCAACATGATAGAAACAAGATGATCACAACATCACATCATGATCAACCAACAGATAGGAGAACATCACCGGGGTTGCCATCTCCCCACCACTGATGGACAAACACGCCACTGCTGCGGAGGCTTCCGAAGATGTCCATGCAGTCCACCGGCATTGCACCTCCAGCATCTACTTGGCCTGAGCAGTGAAGAAACAGCTCGTCTACAAAGCATATGGCTCCACTTTCAAACAGTTCCGTGAGGAACTTCAGTTCTGCACTGCCTGCATTCATCTTGAGCACCACGAAATCTGCAAACCCCACTGTTTCTTTGAACCAAACGAGGAAATCAAACCCTTCATCTCCGACATATGGATCTGTGTCTCCATCGATTGTAACATTGACTTTTGGCTTGATTCCGGCCAGCCCTGGATGATAAACAAAGGTGATTCCCGGCTTTTTGACGTAGGATAACAGAACAGAAGTGTTATGGTCAACAAAATAAACATTGAAATCTTTGTGTTCGATGGGATAAGAAGGCAGGAACCAATTTGTAACATTTGAGTTCAGATGCTGTGCTGCCCCAATATCAATATAGACCAAACGCCTCTTTGAGGAAAGATCAACAAAATTAGGCAAATAGGCGAACCTCTTTCCATACTCCACTGGTTTTTCCTTCACCAGAGGCTCCATTTTCCCAATGAGAGGTCGATTGTTTGTGAGGGATCGGCAGTCAGCTGGAAGGCGATACTGCTCAAAGAGACCAGCATTGTCATAATTTTTCTTGAACACAACCAGTGTGAAGTTATTGACGTAATTAACGTACACAACACTGGAACTTTTCAGCAGTGAAGAAATTGGGGTAGCAGACCTAATCAAGCTATTTGGGGAGGAAACACTACTACCCACAAGCATAGCCCCAATTCCACCGGGGCTAAGAACACGCTCGATCTCAAGCACTAGTAGCGCAGGGACAGAAACCTTATCGAGATCCCTGGAAAGCACAAAATCAAAAGACTTGTCCACATAGTCAATTTCATACACAAACTGTTTGTGCTTGAGCGAGAAGAACCGGTGTTTGTAAACACCACGAGCATTGGGAAATCCCAAAGCTTGCAATGCCAGCATGGCTGAGGCGGAATCTTCTCCTATAGAGAGAGCTTTTGTACCGTATTTCAATAGCTTCTGACCCATGAGCTCTCTGACCACACTGACAGTCAAATTCACATCCCGCTTGCACTGCTCCGAATCGTAAGACCCCCAGAAGGGGTTCAGGAACCGACTCTGGAAGTTGAACTTCTCCGGGGTCAATTCGACAGGGGCGACACGGCCCAGTTCGGCGGCGCAGTCGCCGGAGTTCACAAAAGTGAACATTGTCATGTAGGTCCCGGACAAAATGTGGATCAATGGTATGATCGACATAGCCGCGGCGATCAAGAATGCCCGGAGAAACACGCGCCGGGCCAAAGACCCATGAAGGATCTGCATTCTCACGCCCTTCAAATCCATGATTTTCTTCGTTTCGACTATTCGGGCCTGAATCATATCGCGTTTAAGCAATTGGGTTTCGTTGTTTCCGATCAAATCCGAGTTGTTTAATCAAAAAAGTTGCGAGCTTTGTAACTTTGTAAAATCAATTACAGATTTCGAGAGAGGGAAAGAGCCAAAGGGAGAAAGAGAGAGTAGATTAGCGAGTGCAAAACCTGGAGGAGGTGTGATTCCCACCCACGAGGAGCACTATCGATTTTTGAATTACTAGCAACACCCTATTCCAAATTTTCGCCGGCTTCGCTTCGAACCAGACGACCCGACCCATGTTTACGCTCCGATTGCGAATCTACATTACATGTTGGACGGGAGCGGCACCAATTTTGATTCGTTTGGGGTGGATCCGCAGAACAGAAACCCTAATTTGAAAATTGGGGATCAGGGATTTCTGGGAGCTTTTTCAGAGTGAAGTGATTCGGCAGAGGGTGTGGACTGCGGATCTTGTTTTAGCATATAAAAGACTCCTAGGCTACTACTGCTAGTGTCGTGGCAGGGATTTGATTAGGCCACCGACGGTGTTGGTAACACGTGCCGACACCCGAAGCCTCTCAGCTCGAACTCAGTTTTACCGCGAGTCCCAACTGTAAAAAGCGCCAAGGGTTTGGAATTGTGGGAACGGCTAGTGACACAGTGACGCAGGTGGACCGCTACTTAGCGTTACGTTTTAGTGGAATTTCTTTTCATTTGTAAATGATTGGTTTTAGGTTTGATTTTCGTCAAAAACGAATTTGAATTATATTATTATGACAAGCTCATTATAAACTAGGTTCTTAGTGTAATTCTATCATTTATTTAAAAAGAAAAATCAATTGTGGGTCTATGTGGGACCCACAAGTAGATCGACAGCTCATTTTCTGTCGATTAGGGAGAACGAGGATCCTCTCCAGATCCTCTTTGTGAAGATCCCGAAGATCCTTACATCGTGTCTGTTTATCGTACATTGTGCTGTCATAAATTATTTTAAATTTTTTAATTTAAAATTAAATATAAACAATACTTGACGGAAGTTAACTGCATGATATACAATAAACGAATATAATATAAAAAATTTCGGAATTCTTACAAAGAGAATCTGAAGAAGATCTTCAGAAATAGGATCTGAATATATTCTCATTCGATTAGGGATCGAAGTGGTAGGCAAGGATATGGTTAAAAAAGGATAACGGATGAGTTGGGCATTACTATGGATCTGACAAAGAGTGTGGTCATGTCTGGCATTGGTTGCGTTAATGCACATGAATGAATGATCTTGGGACTAGCAAGATGTGGTTTTGGTGATGTTTTCACGGCAGATAGATGTGATCGAACCGTTGCTGTCACGCAGCTGGATCGATTGGTTTGGTTATATGAAGATGATGAGATTCAGTCCGACTGGGTCCGAGAGTAGTATGCCAGCAGCGGGTCCTGTGATAATTTGTGTGATTTGGACGTGGAAGCTACAGTCTTTCTGCTTTTCCGTTACATAAAAGTTGGCCTTTAACCATCATTGGGCAAAGTGATTTATGCTTGGATGTGGTTTCTGATTTGTAGTCAGATTTGGAGAAAAATTGAACTAAGCAAGAATAAAAATAAGACTTAAGGCGGGTACGTTAAATTAAGATTTTAAAATATTTATAAAAAAATTTAGAATTAACGTTTAGTTAAAATTTTAAAAAACTTTGTAATCTAGTGTGGTCACAATAAGATTTAACAGAATTTAAAAATGTATTCAAGTGTAATTGTAATGAAAATTAGATTTACCAAAATCAACCCAATTGAGTTCAAATTTTAATGTTCGCAAGTGTACGTGTTGATCCTAAAAACTATCAAGCCTACGTGACGCGCAGGCCGAGTAATTAATAAGTTAACTATGTCATTTGGTTATGTGCGGGGCGTGCCAACTCGACGGACGAGCTCGGCCGGTGAGTAAAATGAGTTGATGTGGCGTTGAGCGCGTTGCTGACTTCTCGATCTTACGACTGCGGCCGAGGAAGGAACATGTCTCTGCCTTCAGGTTCTAGAGTCTAAAGACAAGGTTGCTAGTTTTGTGAAGTTCACAAATCGTCGGCGCCAGATTCAGTCACAATGATTATATTCGTAAGAGTATAAGCACGCCAAATCGACACTAAACTATATGGGCACAAGTATTCAAAGCAAATGTGTGTCTTAATCGTAAATGTAGTTCGGCCGTCAGAATGCGGAACTCTAAATCCTACTTGTGAGTATCCAATCATAAAACAACTCGGCGTTCAAAGTGCCGAGCCTAGTAATCTGTAACACCCCATTTCGCCGAGAATGCTGATGAGATGACCTCTACCAACAAGGATTCGAAAACCCTTGTTGATCAAGACTTAGATAGGTAATCAGTCGCCTGAGACGTAGTGTTGTTTATCTAAACTGAAGGTACTCTACAATCGGCTGATTCTATGGCAACAGTGTTGTTTATCCAAACTGAAGATGTTCGCCGGTTGCCTTCATAGTGTTGTTTATCCAAATTGAAGATGTGTTGGCAGAAAGGAAAATAAAAATCTCAAGGTGTTTGAGAGGTTTCGCGTAGAGCGAAAGTTTGCGCATGGCAGTTTGTGTGTTGAATTGGAGGGGGCCAGAATGATGCACCCCCTTCGTATTTATAGCAACCAATCTCATCATGGCCGAACTAGAACTATACTCGGATTAGGATTCTTTATCCTAATCTAACCAAGTCTCGACCAATCCTACCTCCATTAGGACCTTAAACCAAACTCTTTATCCGGCCACATTCACTTCTCAAATCTCAGCATCCTCATTCCATTAAGACTTCTTATCATACTAGGACTCAGCCCATTCGCTCTTATCAGATCAACCCTTCTTGCAATAAGACTCAGCTGATCTGACTGGGCGGCTCATGACAACTGGACATCCCATAGTATTTTTGGAAGAGTTTTGGACCGAACATAAACCTACACTTGGCCCAATAATATTATTTTGGGCCCAAACAATACAAATCGTAGTATAATATAGTATGCAAGCACAAGATCGTTCCAACTAAGATTGATATAATTATATTACCTAACCTAATTAAATTGCACTTGAATTGAAATTGAACGATTGATGATTGTAAATAAAAAGGAAATGAGTTTAAATAAGCGATGACGAAAAACAAAGAAAACAAATTATAATTCGATTGCGAAAGACATTAGAGCATCAAACTCACCATAAACAATCCAACTTAATTTTAATTATTAATGAGTAATCATTCAACTTGACGGTCTAGTTCCTCTAATTCATATATTATCCATGACATATAGATTACTACGTATACTTATATGTGTTAATAATCTATGGCTTCTAGATTACTAAATATATACAAATTCATTAACGATTTAGGAACTAACTAAGAGACCACATGAAACCTAGTGTATGACATCTACATCAAGGAATTCATGGTACTATTTGCAAGACACTAAAACCGAGTCAACAACATGACATTTGCGTTAACTCGGATCACATAAACTCAATTCAACTCAAAAAGTGGTGGCCAATTACCAAGATTAAAATCAAGCTCATAAGCACAGTAAAATGATACTCAAAGTGAATGAAAATTCACTTATAATTAAACTGAGAAATTAAGAATTCATAGTTAGGCTACATCGTAGCCCTAGCGAGAAGAAATTAGTTCCGAAACATAAATGAAAATCGCACAGAATCCATTATCAAAATGAAAAATAAACTGAGTTTAGAGTTTCAATGCATATCCCACCCTTGTTTGTTCTTTTAATGCATATCCTACCCTTTTTTCCTACGCTAAAGCAATTTTATGGGACAGGACGGGACGAGGCCTAAAATTCGATGTTTCACTCCACTCGACTCCATGCTCTTCTGCATCCAGGAGACGATGCATTAACTTATAGGCGTATGAAAATAGTACAAGGATTATGTCTACAGAAGAATTGTAAGAGTGTTCATTGCCGAATGCTCAAATTGCAGCATTGACATTTACTTATTTTGGACAAAGAAAAATCTATATAAATATTTGTTTGCACTACACAATCATCATATAAAATCTCTAGGGAAGGTGACTTACCCCTATTACAAAAGTCCCTAAACTTCATCTGTTACATTGTGCATAAACTATTAAGTACTAAAAAAGAAGCGACTTCTTTCTGACTAAAGTAGAGGCCAGTAGGACCGCCGTTGGGAAGTAGCGCCAACCTGACGAGGTTTTCAGCACCTTCGTTGATGGTTAAGTTGCCAACATTGAAGGTTATATCTGTTTTGACGAATCCAAGGCTCACACAATTGGTGCAGAAATTTGGATACTTCTTGGCCAGAATCCTAGTGTATCTGTTCAAGTCTGCCTTCGACACTGTGTAGGGTGGAAAAATAGGAAACCAGACTTCGGTGTCTACTTTTTTGAAGTCTTCTAAAAATCTAATCAACACAGAATCTATTTTCTCTTCTGTAAGTCTCTCGGCATCACTAAGTACCTCTTTAGCCCATCCATTTGGAAAATTCTGAAACAACATGAAAGACAGGAGAGTTTTGGTTTGATTTCAAAACACACAAAATTGCGTTTTACATATAAATAAACAGATGCATTCCTTATATTTTTTGTATAGCAGATGAAGGACAGAGTTCTCTAATACTTTTCATATAAGGAAAATAATTTGACTTTCAACAACTAAGTGAAAATTTGATCATGTCAAGGGAATGCCAAACAAAGAAACATATTTTTATGTTGATCATACCATTAGTTTACCAACACCGGAAGAAAAATTAACGATTCTTGGAGCGGCAAAAGTGCTTCAATCACTCTTTTGGTACCATAGTAGTTTGTGTTCAGGCATTGTTCCGCTACCCTGTAGTTTGGTATTGTCGATATTTCACTCCAGTTGATTTCTTCAGGCCTCTGCATCCACGAAAAAAAATAACCCTCTCGGAAGTTTTGCATCATCTTGGAAAATATTAGTATTTAGATTTATTTTAGTATTTGGATTTTGCTTGTTAGTTTAGGATTTGGGCTTAACTCATCCGAGTTAGTTCTTAGGTTTAGTTCTCTATAAATAGAGCTTGTAATTTAGTTTGAGAAATAAATCATTCACAATGTAGCCTTTAGAGTTTTGTAGCCGTTTCGGCATTATCGTTTGTTTAATAATATTCGTATTTTGTTAGTCTTATTCGTTGCGCACTCTGATATTCAACTTGGTATCAGAGCGGGCTTGATCCTTAGGGTTCAATCCGTTCTCGTTGGTATCAATTTGTTTGTCTTGCTCGTCGTTTGTTTTAGATTGTTAGTTGGTATTGATTATTTGTAAGAAAAAAAGAAAAAAAAAGTTCTGTTTTTTGAAAAAAAAAAAGAATTTGGTGAATTTGTCTCACACCCAAATTTGAAAAAGCTCCACCGCACCAAGATTTCTGTATCGCTCCAGACCCACCGCCGCTGCTGTCTCATTAGGCACAGAATCCGCAGGTGCCCTTGTATTCCATAAGATCCTAACCTCATCTCAAATGGGGAAAGGGGAGCGATTTTCACACTTCATTTTCTACCCCTGTACTCATTTCTTTCTTTTTTCCTAGCATTTGGATTGAATAAATGTAAGGAGAGTCGAGCGACAAAAAACAAGAGAGTAACGCTGGAGACAAGGAGAGCATGAAAATCGCTGCCTACAAGGAAACTGTTTTGCATCTGATAAATTTTTCGTCTAGATGTAACTTTTGCAGATTCATAGGGTTACTCTTGTCAATTAACATTGTTTCAATCCCAAAAGGAAAAATCTGTTAAACTCTAAGGTTATGCAGTGATGTATTTCAGCAATTTTCATAGAAGAAAGAAGTTTTTAGAGAGAGAGTGAAGAAGAAGAGGGAGTGCACAAAAATCTCAGAGAGAGCTAAGATTGCTCTCCTGAATATATTCCATTCTTTCCTCAACATTTACATGACTACTAGGGAGAGAGAAGCTACGATAGCCTGTGAGCTCATCATACCATTCATTACAAGACCCTATGAGATCTTGACACATGCTCACATCTGAGCCTAGCACAATATTATCTAATCTCAGCCCTTGATCACTAACAGATTTTATTTTACACTTGCTAAAGTAAGGAAAACATAGTTTAGACCTTAATCAGCTAACACTCCCTTCTAAGGTCTTAACTGAGATTACTCCAAGCTTGTCCCTCAGAGCACAGAATCTGTCTTTAGCAAGCGCTTTGGTGAAGATGTCTGCTAGTTGCTCCTCACTTTTGCAGTATTGCAGATCAATTGTTCCTTCCTGAATTGCATCTCTGATGAAATGAAACTTCCTCTTGATATGTTTAGACCTCTGATGGAATACCGGATTCTTTGACATTGCAATTGCTGATGTGTTATCACACATCAAAGGAGTTGGTTCGATCAATTCTTCACCAAAATCATGCAGCACAAATCTCAGCCATGTAGCTTGAGTGGTAGCTTCTGAGGCACTCATATATTCGGCTTCAGCAGTTGAGAGTGCAACACTCTGTTGCTTTACAGAGGCCCAAGAGAATGCACCACTGCCAAAACTGAAAGCATACCCTGATGTGGACTTCATGTCATCTTCATCTCCATTCCAATCGCTGTCACAGAATCCTATGAGTAGAGCTGCATTTCCTTTTTCATACTTAATTCCATAGTCAACAGTTCCTTGCACATATCTGAGGATCCTCTTTGCAGTGCCAAGATGTTTGACGGAAGGACAGTGCATGTACCTGGCAAGTACACATGCTGAGTACAGGATATCAGGCCTAGTTGCAGTTAAGTACAGAAGGCTGCCAACAATTTTCCTATACAATTCCTCATCTGCAGCTTCACTCCCATCACCTTTCTTTAGCTTATCCGTGGGAGGTAAGGGTATTGAGACAAATTTGCAGCTCTTCAAACCAAACTTGTCCAGTAAACTCAGTGCATACTTCTTCTGGTGAATAAAAATACTCCCTTCTTGTTGGATTACTCCTATTCCAAGAAAATGATGCAACAAGCCTAAGTCTGACATTTCATACTTGTTCATCATATCACATTTGAAATCTTCAATCATTTCTAAACAGCTTCCAGTATAAACTATGTCATCCACATATATAGAGACAATTAGAGTTCCCTGTCCATCCATATGTTTCACATATAAGGTTGCCTCACTTGGACTTTTTTTTAAAACCATTATGCAGCAAATGAGTATCAATGTTGCTGTACCAAGCTCTGGGAGCTTGTTTTAGACCGTACAAGGCCTTTTTTAACTTATACACTTTGTGTTCTTCTCCCTTGACAATATACCCATCTGGTTGATCTGTTTACACTTCCTTTTCAAGGATCCCATTCAGAAAAGCAGACTTTACATCTAACTGGAACAGTTTCCACCCTTTCTGTGCTGCCAAAGCAATGAGTGTTCTTATAGTGTCCAATCTAGCCATAGGTGCAAACGTTTCATTAAAATCAATTCCGGGCTTTTGAGTGTACCCTTTGGCAACTAATCTTGCCTTGTCTTTTTGTATAGTGCCATCCAGATTCAACTTGGTTTTGAAGATCCATTTTACCCCAACAATTGGTTTGTCACTTGGCCTATCAACCAATCTCCAAGTATCATTCTTCTCAATCATAGTAATCTCATCATCCATTGCTTTCTTCCAAGCTTCATCTTGAGAAGCTTCAATGTAGTTCTCAGGTTCAATGACACTGAGTCTGCACTGAGCAAACACTTCATTCAGGTCTCTCCACTTCTTTGGTGTGTTGTCATAAGTTTCTGTGAGTTGAATTTCACTCTCCATATTCACAGTTTTAGAAGCATCATTGTGTACACTGGGAACATACTCACTTCTTGTATTTGGGCAAGATAAATCAGAGGAACCAATATTAGTTTCTTCACACACACCATTTTCTATCTCAGTTATGCTTATACCCTCATTAGCTTCTGAGAAAGGTACTGAGAAATGCACAGTTTCCATATTCTCCTAATTAAGAGCAGCATCTTCATAAAAAATAACACTCCTTGAGACAATGATCTTGTTGTGTTTCAAATCATACACCCTGTAGCCTTTTTCTCTTGTCCCATATCCAACAAATACACCTTTCTGCCCAGTTTCATCCAGTTTCTGTCTTAACTGGGTTGGCACATGAGTGTAGTAAACAGAACCAAAGATTCTCAAGTGTTTTACCCCTGGTTTTCTACCACAGAATTCTTCAAAAGGAGTCTTGTTCTCTAGTGCTTTGGTAGGACACCTGTTAAGCAAGTAGACAACAGTGTGAACTGCTTCACCCCAGAACTTGAGTGGTAATTTTTTCTCATAGAGCATGGTTCTTGCCATCTCTACTATAGTACGATTCTTCCTCTCAGCAATACCATTTTGCTGGGGAGAATAAGCAATAGTGAGTTGCTTTTCAATACCAACATCTTCACAAAAATTTTCAAATTCTAGAGATGTGTACTCTCCTCCTCTGTCACTTTTGAGTTTCTTCAGTTTGTAACCAGTTTGTAATTCAGTCATGGCCTTGAACATTTTAAAAATCTGAATACCTCAGATTTGCACTTCAGGAAATAGACCCAACACATTCTGGACTTGTCATCAATGAAGGTAAGAAAGTACCTGCTACCTCCAAGAGTTTCACTCATAGGTCCACACACATCTGTGTGTACAAGTTCTAAGGGCAACTTTGCTCTCCATTGCTGTTATTTGCTAAAAGCCTCTATATGAGCCTTTCCAGTAGCACACCCTTCACACACCTAATTGTACTCCTTTAGATATGGCAGACCATACACCATGCTCCTTTCTTGTAGCATTCTCAGGCTGTCATAGTTTAGGTGCCCAAATCTTCTGTGCCATTTCCATGTGTTACCTTCAGTAGTAGCAATATTTGCTACAATATGATCCACATGATTAAACATTAGTGGAAAGCATCTATTTCCCTTCATTTTCACAGTGGCTATATGATCTTGCAGTTCACGATCTCCAAATATGCAGGCCATGAAATCACCAAACAACAACCAATAGCCATGTTCAACCATTTGTCCTACACTGAGAAGATTTTCATCCAAACCCGGTACAATCATTACTTCTGGTATGAATCGTGTGCCTTTTTTGGTCTCCACCATCAGTGTGCCTTTGCCAACTGAGTCAACCAAATCCCCTGTGCCCATTTTCACCTTAAACCTTATACTTCTGTCAATGTTGATAAGCAATGATTCAGTACTGGTCATGTGGTTACTGCAACCACTGTCTAGATACCAAACACCACTATTTTCTTGCACAGAGGCCTTATGACAGGCATAGAACATCATTGCATTATCTTGAACATGATTCAAATAATTTGCAGTATGATTTTTCTTTGGCTGGTGACAATCTCTCACTACATGTCCAAATCTGTTGCAGTTATGACACTTAAGTTTTCCTTTGAACCAACATTCTCCATGATGAGCCTTATCACAGATCTTGCACTTTTGTTTAACACCCTCAGTGATCTCACCCTGTCTTTCAGGCTGTCGAGTATTGTTTTCCCACTTCCTAGACATAGACTTCCAATTCTTCTTTCCCTTACTGTGATTTCCTTGTGTGAGTGGCCTATTCTGTGCTTTAGGTACAAGACCCATAGTGGAGAAAGCATGCTCCGTGCTTGTAATTTCATCAACATGTCTACTCAATCTAAGCTCATAACTCTTAAGAGATCCTACCACTTCTTGCACAGTCACAATATTCAAATCAGAAGTTCTTTCAATCACAACACAGATTGGATCATATTTACTAGACAAACTAATCAAAACCTTTTGCACTTCTCTTTGATGAGTGAGGTTCTCACCATAAGATTTCATTTGATTAATTAATCCAAATAGTCTAGTAAGATAGACAGATAGAGATTCATTCTCCTTCATTCTCATATACTCAAATTCACGACGTAAACTTTGAAGTTTAACAGATCTTGCCTGTTCATCGCCGCGAAACTCTTCCTGGAGTAGATCCCAGGCACCCTTTGAGGTCTCTTGATTCACAATCCGAGGGAAGATCTCCTTTGAGACAGCATTCTGAATAATGCCCAGTGCCTTAGCATCTTTCATGAGCTGATCCTCCATGTGCGCGACCAACTCGTCATCGTCTCCTTCATCGTCATCCGATGAGGATGTATCTTCCTCGTCTTTCTTCTTCTTTGTTTTTTTTGTTTCTCCTTTCTTCTTCGATTCTGGAATAGCAATTCCTTTGTCAACTAATTTCCAGATCCCATACGATTTGAAAATGGTGACCATCCTCACTTTCTAGAACTCGAACTCCGTTCCATAAAAAACGGGAGCTCGTAAATCACCGCTTCCAGATCCAGCCATTTCAGTTTGAATCAAAATGAAATTGAGAGATTTCACGTTGGATTCTCTCACACAATTTCACAGAGTTCGACGCCCAGTCCGAAATCGAACCTAGGCTCTGGATACCATGTTAAACTCTAAGGTTATGCAGTGATGTATTTCAGCAATTTTCATAGAAGAAAAAAGTTTTTAGAGAGAGAGTGAAGAAGAAGAGGGAGTGCACAAAAATCTCAGAGAGAGCTAAGATTGCTCTCCTGAATATATTCCATTCTTTCCTCAACATTTACATGACTACTAGGGAGAGAGAAGCTACGAGAGCCTATGAGCTCATCATACCATTCATTACAAGACCCTATGAGATCTTGACACATGCTCACATCTGAGCCTAGCACAATATTATCTAATCTCAGCCCATGATCACTAACAGATTTTATTTTACACTTGCTAAAGTAAGGAAAACATAGTTTAGACCTTAATCAGCTAACAAAATCACCTTTCCTTTAGCACTTAAAGCTGATTCGAAATTTTCAGGGGTTACTATGCTTCCCACAGCTGCTGCACAGTACAAAATTTCCAAAAATTTCATCTGTCTATCTTTGCTTCATCGGTAAGTAATTAACCAGAGATTGATCATCTTTGCTCTCTATTGCGATGTTTACTTACCAAGATATCGAGTTTCCCGAATTGGGTTTTGACAAAATCCGCCAATCTAGCAACACTAACAGAATCTGTTACATCAAGCTGATGAAAAACCACCCGGTCGAAGAATCCCAACTCTTTCAAATTTTCAAGAGCTTCAAGACCCCTCTTCTCATCTCTAGCAGTTAAAACCACTGTGATCCCATTTGAAGCCAACTGCTTAACTGTGCCAAATCCAATCCCTCTGTTAGCTCCTGTCACAACTGCATACGTGACAGAAAAAAAATAAAAAAAACCCAATAAAAATATATTGACAAATTCTGCAGGATAAAAGAAGAAGATAATTTATAAAAATGGGGTGTTTACTGCTTCTTCTGCCATTGTTAAGTAGCTTGGGTTTCAGCTTATTCTTTCTTTCTAGTTCTCAGACCAGCATTTATAGATATTTGACTAGTTTTCAGAGATTCACTTGTTACAATTCCTCAGCTTTTGCAGATTGTGTATGCACTGAGGTCATATGTACCAAGTTGTATTACTTTGACTATTATTTGCCCTTTTGGGGTTTGAAATTTCGGCCACCCATTTTGGTTTCTTGGCTTCACATGAAACCAAAAGAAGAGTTTTGGGCCATGTGAAATACAATTCTAGTGGATCCATTAAGTTACTTCCGAAGTTTGAACCAATATGTTTTGTGTTTTGTGTCGTTTGAGTCATTTTTGGTTTTCAGGTCTCAGAAAAGTGCAAAATAAGAACTGAAAATTAAAAATGAAATAGTTATAAAACGTGTTTTAAAAGTACAATGTTGTCTATGATAATACAAGGATCATTATCTTATCGTTGCATAAGAAAATATAATCATCTTTATCCCATGAATTTGAAAGGGTTTGTTGTACTGAAAAGGGTGAGACTTCTTGAGATGGAAGTAATGGCCACAAGGACATTACAAAAAAAAAAGGATGAGACTTCGGGTACTTCTTGGTCCCAATTCGCGTAACGCATTTGTAGATGTCTTCGAGAGAATATAGCCAGAGAGGGAAGTAGGCCAACTTTTGGTTTCCAGCGTATCTTCTTTCAAGTCTTTTAGAAACTCACCCAGAACATCTTGTGTTCTCTCTTTTGTGAGTTCCTAACTTCCTCGGCATCACTTAAAATCCCATTGGCCCATTCATTTCGCAGACGCTGTAACAAGCTGCACTCCGATAAGGCGGATCATTCAAAAAAAGGAAAACTAATGAAAAGGGTTTGAAAACTTTGAGTTTTAATGATAAGGACAAAATAAAGGGTAACGTGAATAGTATCAGATTTGACTTTTTAGTGTAAAAATGTGGTTTTTCGTTAAAGTGAACAGTACCGTGAGTTTTTCGTTAAAACTCACTTCAAAAAAAGCTAACAAACTATCCCCAGTACAGATGTACACTTTTTGGCCTGATGGGTTGTGTACCTTCCTAAGTTCTCTCATAAACCCCAACATTTCTGGAGTAACAACCTGGGATTCAAGCGAAATACGTTCAATCAGAAAATTTTATGCACATAACCAGATTAAGAAATCTAAAAGATCATGTCCTTCAAATCGATAATCCATTATGATAAACCGGTCCATAAAATTCTAACTGAAAAATAAACAGTGATTTAAGAGGAAAAATAAAATTCACAGATTCATACCTTTCTAGGAGCTGTGAGAGTCCCACATCAAACAAGGCAATCACACCAGGCTTCCTAACAGCCATATACATTCGATCTAGTTTTCCTGCCAACAATCACACAGTACCACAATGCTCAGTTAACAATTTAATCTCTTGAATTTATGCGACCATCTGTAAATCCAGCAAGCTTGCCGGGAAAAGTAAAACATAAATTACCCAGATGTTAATTAAAAAACATTAAGACCCAAAACCTAATACTTATTTACTAGCAAAACATGAATTTATGAGATAGCATTACCCGTGAAGCATATGTCCTCTGTAGTTAACGCTACATAGTCTTCTCACATTGTGAATCCAAAAGCTTGTACATAAACTATCAAGCCTTATTCTTCATTTAACACAGAGAGGGCCTCTGTAAGCACCTTGTTGGTACCATATTTGTTTGTTTCCATGTATTAGTCTGCATTGCAACCTCCTAGTTTTGGGGTCAAAATTTCAGACTTCTTCATGCTTTTGCAACCAGGAGAAAAAATTCATCAACTTGGAAGTTTTTCAACATTACTTCCGGACAAAAACTACAAGAACAAATCTATAAGAAATTTTACCTGTACTGCAGAATCATCATATAAATAAATGTTGACATAACATAACTCCATCAACTTCATATCTTACATTTTACATAAACATTCCACAATCATCGTTCACATGTTACGTTGAACATAAACTACACATGTTCAAAAAGGTGTCACTTCTTTCCGAACAAAGTAGAGGCCAGTAGGACCACCATTGGGGAGTAGCGCCAACCTGACAATGCTCTCAGCTCCTTCGTCAATGGTTAAGATGCCATAATTGAAGGTCATATCTGTTTTGACTGATCCAGGGCTGCCACAGTTGACGCAGAATTTTGGATACTTCTTGGCCAGAGTCCTAGTGTACGCGTTCAGGGCTGCTTTCGATACTTTATAAGCTGGGAAGATAAGAGGCCATCTTTTGGTTTCGAGCAAGCCTTGTTTATAGTCTTCCAGAAACTCACTCAAAACAGCATCTATTCTCTCTTCTGTAAGGCTTTCAGCATCGCTAAGTACCTCTTTAGCCCAGCCATTTGGAAAATTCTAAAGCGACACAAAAGATGGGAGAGTTTTAACTTGATTCAGAAACATAAAAATTACATCAACATATAACTAAAAACATGGATTCTGCATGACTTAACATTTCACTAATATAGTTCAGAAAAAATTCTAAAACTTCAGCATTTCTAGAAAATTGGTTTACTCTGGAATTGATTAATGTTCTAATGTAATCCCAGAGCTCCATTATAATTAAGCAAAGAAAACAATGATTTATTGTTTGTACATTTCAAGAAGCATATTTTTGAAGTTGCTCATACCATTAGCTTAGCAGCACCGGAAGAAACATTAATGATTCTTGGCGAATCAGATAGCTGGAGGAGGGGCAAAAGCGCCTCAGTCAAACTTTTGGGACCATAGTAGTTTGTTTTCAGGCATTCTTCTGCTAACTCATAGTTTGGTGTCATCGATATTTCACTCCAATTGATTTCATCAGGCTTCTGCATCCAAAATCATTACTCTCATCAATTACGATCGCATATAAGTCTAAAATTACCTTCACTCTATGATGATGATATATATACACTATACATAACCTCACCTTACCAATTACAGCTGATCTAAAACTTTCAGGGTTTACTATGCTACCATTAATTCCTGCATTGTTTACCTACACAGTAGAAAAGCTCCAACTTTTCATCTTTGTTATGCTTATTCTAACTTGAAAATTAGATTATAACAAGTATCATCAGTATACAATAGACATTATATTGCAATATGATCTGTGGAGTACAACCCAACTCAAAATTTCAAGGATTACCAAGATATCGAGTTTCCCGAATTGGGTTTTCACAAAATCTGCAAGGGAAGCAATGTCAGCCGAATTTGTTACATCAAGCTGATGAAAAACCACGCGGTCGGAGACGCCAAACTCTTTCAATTTTTCAAGAGCTTCAAGACCCCTCTTCTCATCTCTAGCAGTTAACACCACCATGATCCCATTTGAAACCAACTGCTTAACTGTGCCAAATCCAACCCCTTTGTTAGCCCCTGTCACAACTGCATACCTGACCAAAATACAAAAACCCAAAAAAAAAAAAAAAGAAGGAAAAATAAGAAAGGGTTTTTTTTATTTGATCAAAAGATACGTAAGAACTAAAACACTACAACCTCTTTGTTGCTTCTGCCATTGTTCTTGTTTCTGCCAAGTGGCTAAAATGAGGGGACTATAATGCAGGGGTTAGTTTCCACGATCCCAGTCCCATCGATCAAACGGTTAAAGTTGATCGTTACAACCCGGTTTCCAATCATCCGTTTTAAAAACCAAACTCACGGGATTCACGTGGGTGCGAAATGAGGACAAATATATGCGGTTTCAGAATGGTGGATGTATGTGGGATTATGTGGCGAAGATTGTGAGGAAGTAGGAGACTTTGTGGAGTCGTCTGGCGTTGTTTTTTTGTTGTTGTGGCAATTGATGGAGCAGGTGGTGGGGGTGAGTGATTCTGCATACTAGACAGCTCAGGAGGGAACGTGTTGAAGTGCATGTAACTGAGAAGCCGGAAATTGGAATTGGGTTGCTGGACGCTCATCCGTCATGTGAATAGCGACACGCATAGTTTTAGTGCTGAAAGAAAAAGCCGAGAGGTGCTCTGCGGAAATGGTGGTGAAGATCCTTAAGCTGCAAACGAACACAAAGCCTCGTGCCAAAGCTCGTTGGTAGATATTGTTAATATGACATCAGTATATGAAATATAATGCTGATATAACGTCAAATATTAGGTGACAACACGTGAATACAACAAAGTTTTGTATATAGGAGACCTCGGTTTAGTCAGTTTAGCTAGACCAGTGTGCTCTTCTATTTGTACTCAAGTCCAAATTTATTTTCATGTATTTTAGATGAATTTAACGAAACTATCTGAAAGAAAAATTATCTGAAGGAGTTACAAAAGTGCTTCAGTCCCTTTAATTGGTACTATACTATTTGTTTCCATGCATGTACTCTTCTGCAAACTCATAGTTTGGGTACCCCAAATCTCCAAGACCTATGGCTATTACTTTGGGGGAACGAAGGTACGCTGGTGCAACAAGAGTGGGATCTAGGCTTCCCAATCAGCGACGTATGGAGGATAGTATAGAGGATACTAGTATGAAAGGAGTCAATTATATAGTGGACCCCAACCCAGCGGCACTGCATTAGGACAAAGGAAAAGGAAAAAAGAGGTGGCATAGAATACAAAGAAGGAGCGAAGGGCAGAATTTCAACCTGACTCAGCGGATAATGGAAGGATGTGGGCCTCTGTTGAACCAGCGATTTGTCATGGGCTTTGAGCCTGTGGAGATGCACAGTGAGCAAGGAAGAAATTCGACGGTCACGATCGAGGAAATTCAGGAAGAGATCTATACCCAAACCGAAGGAGTAGTTGTTGTGCCTCAGACCCAAACACATACTCCACAGATCAAACGGGGGGACAGAGACAAGTATGGAAAGGACTTCTAGAGAGTGTGGTCGAGCTCTTCAGGTGGAGGCGTGCGGCAGCATTACTAAGCGGGAATTGGAAGTTAAGAACAAAGAGATGGTGCATTCCCCTCAGAAAAGAAAAAAAAGCAAAAACAGGGGAAGAGAGCATAAGGGTAAAGGACAGAAAAGAGAAGGATGCAGAAAAACTAAGGAAAATGACCACAAGGGAAAGATGCCTGATGCTGGAGAGGGCGATTTACACAGAGGAGGAACTTCAGGAAGTCCCGGTAAAGTATCACGATATGTGGGAATACATGGAGAAGATCTCTGCAGGTGAAAAAAATGCCCTATTGGCAAAGAAAGCAGGAAACCCATCCCGAGGCGGTGGCGGCTGGCCTTCAACAACTGCACGAGGCCCATGATACATCTCTTTTGGAATTACCGTGGTCTTAGGTCGGACATGGTAGTTCAAGCCCTACATGGGCAAATTAGGAAACACAAGCCCTCTATGATCTTTCTTTTGGAAACTAAAATGAAAGATCATATAATAGAACGGGCTAGGCAGCGTAATGGTTTCAATGTCATTTCGGTATAGAGAATGGGTGGTCTGAGCCTCTGGTGGGATGATTCGGTGCAAATGGAAATAATGGAGTCCTTAAAACACTTTATTGATGCTAGATGCAGCTATGTAGACTCCTAGTGTGAGTTCCGATTCACGGGAGTCTATGGAACCTCTTACCGGGTTGAGAATGCGAACTTTTGGAGGGGAATGATTCATAAATTTGGCCCAAACAATATCCTAGGACAACAAGTACGTTCTTTTCAAACTTATCTTTAACTTCATTTTAAATGTCTTAAATATCTAGTGCGTTGTAACCTAGACTTGTTGTGTTGTGGTAAGGCAGACAACAGAGTTTTCTGATTAAAATTTGTCGACTACCTATCCATTAGCTTGGCCATTCACAACATTGCTCCTCGGAACATGGGGGTTTTCATACTTAAGCTTGTCATCGAGTTCATAAGAGGTCGTGCATTTCTGTAAAGGGTTATATGAACATTTATTTGAGTAGTTTTTCTTGTTATAACCTGTTGAGGCACAAAATCAGTGAGGACTTTGGTACAACAGAAAGTGTTAAGATTGTGACCTTCGCTAGATTGCTTCGGTCACTAGTGTGGATAAGTATGTAAATGGATAGGGACAGGGAAGCAAACACAAGATGTATGTGGTTCGCCCAGATTGGCTACGTCCACGGAGTAGAGGAGTTCTCATTAATTGTGAAGGGTTTACACAAGTACATAGGTTTAAGCTCTCATTTAGTGAGTACTAGTGAATGATTTAGTACAAATGACCTTAGGAAATATTGTGAGAGAATGATCTCTATTTATAGAAGAGAGTATCTAGTTTCATTCTTACATTGACACGTGTCGTGTTGTGATTGGCATCTGATGTTGACAAATGTCGCGCTATGATTGGCTTCTGATGTCGACACGTATCGCGCTGTGATTGGCCTCCTGGTTGTAGGGAAACTCTTCTGGGTCCTTGACGGTATAACGTTGACCGGTGCTAAGTAATTTCAGGATTGGTCAAGTATGGTACAAACAGTGCTCCCCTAAGTTCCCGAGTGAGGGAAACTCCTCGGTTGGGGACTTGTAAGATCCAAGCCATTGAGTAATCACGAAACTTCTAACTACCGAAGTGTGGTATCATTTTCACTTGCTTTATCTGTCTTATACGTAGATGTGGCATCTTCTCTGGAAGTACTTTTCCTCCATTCAGGGGTGGTATCTTTAACCGATGAAGATGCACAAAGTAATGTATCAATTTCACTTGAAGCTTACTTGTAGTTTCGGGTTTGGTCAAGTGTGATACAAAACCCTATAGTAGGAGTCCCCTAAGTTGCCGAGCTAGGAGATTTGCCGAAAGAGGTAACAGACAAAGTAAGCAATCAGATTTCCAAGCAAGCAACCTGGATCGGTGGTTCGACTTCGGCTTCCGGTTGATTGTTCTCCTTCTCCTTGTGTCGTAAACAGCAAAAAGGATAAGGAGAAGCAAATGGAGAAGAGATGATATGAGATACTTTTGCTTTTGAAGAAGTAACTTTCCACATGCTTATTCTTGAACTAGGCTGGAGGGTTTTTTGGTTTCCTCTAGAGTATAAGGCCGACTCAAGAATTTGAGGGTCAAAACAAGTCCATCAAATCAAGAGTGTGTTTGACCTTGATGATATGGGATACTTTTGCTATTGACGAAGTAATAGATGAATCAGCATGTGTTCTGTTGCACTTGTCTCCACATGCTTCCTTGTATCCTTCTCACTTGCCCTATATGTTCCTCAGGCAGATGTGGTATCTTTTATGGAAGCATAAGATGTTAAAGATGAGTACTCAAGAGCAATGCCAGGTAAGTAATCAGGCAAGGGGTTCCAGGCAGTCAGTTCCTGACTGGAAGCTTAATTCCAAGTGTTGCCTGATTGCTCTCTTTCTCCTTGTCTTGCAGGTAAGAACAAGGGCAAAGGAAAAGACAAGGAAAAAGCATGATATGGGATACTCTTGCTTTTGACCCTGATGATATGAGATACTCTTGCTCTGGTGTGGCTAGTTTGCATGGGTATTATTGGGGGAGGGAAAAAAGCTGAGTATTTCGAGAGGCTTCGTTGGGAGTGCCCTCTCAGATATGAGGAAGGGTTGAGCATTTTTGCAGGTCTACCTGTCTGTGAAGGATGGAGGTCGACATATATAGGAGTCTGCCTAACAACAAGTAGTAATGTTATTCCTTTACCCTTCTTGGTCGTAGCAATATAGTGAGAGCTACAAGCTTCAAGTGTTTTAACTTTGTTAGAGCACTTTGAAAAAGTGGTATGTGGTATCTGGAAAGCTGATGTTGCGTGTGAAGATTGCAGACAAGCTTTATCAATCTGGCTCTCGAAATTCGAAGAGCGATGCCTCTTTTGTTTTCGAACAAGCAATCCTGTCGGGGATCTGGCTCTCGAGATTCGGAGAGCTGTGCCTCTTCGATTTTTGAGAAAGCAATCATGTTGGGAGTCTGGCTCTTGAGATTCGGAGAGCGGTGCCTCTTCGATTTTTGAGAAAGTAATCCTATTGGGAGTCTGGCTCTCGAGATTCGGAGGGCGGTGCCTCTTTCGAGATTCGGAGGGCGGTACCTCTTCGATTTTTGAGCAAGTAATAATGTTATTCCTTTATCCTTCTTGCTCATAGCAATGTAGTGGGAGCTACAAGCTTCACATGTTTTAACTTTGTCAGAGCGCTTTGAAAAAGTGGTCTGTGGTATCTGGAAAGCTGATGTTGCTTGTGACGATTGCAGACAAGCTTTATCCAAGGAAATCTGGCTCTCAAAGCTCGGAGAGTGATGCCTCTTCAGTTTTCGAATAAGCAATCCTATCGGGGATCTGGCTCTCGAGATTCAGATAACGGTGCCTCTTCGATTTTTGAACCAACGGCCCTATTGCCTTTTCTTTTATAAGGGCACCAATTGTGTGCAAGGAGTACATTCAGAGAGTTATTGCTTGTAAGAATTTTTCCCTTATTTCAGAGATTTATTGCACCTCATTTCTCCTTCATCATTTCTGAGAATGTCTGGCCCATCCGACCGTCATTTTGACTTGAACTTTGGTGAAGAGGCAGTCATGCCTTCTCAAGACAACATATGGCACCTATCCTTCTTATCCCCTACTAGTCCTTTTACCGTTGGGGACTCTCTGATAAAGAATGATATGACCGCTGCGGTGGTGGCCAGGAACCTTCTCACTCCCAAAGATAACAGACTACTTTCTAAATAGTCTGATGAGTTGGCTGTTAAGGATTCTCTTGCTCTCAGTGTTCAGTGTGCAGGTTCTGTGTCTAATATGGCCCAACGCCTATTTGCTCGAACCCGCCAAGTTGAATCATTGGTGGCTGAAGTGATAAGTCTCAAACAAGAGATCAGAGGGCTCAAGCATGAGAATAAACAGTTGCACAGGCTCGCACCTGACTATGCTACAAACATGTAAAGGAAGCTCGACCAACTGCAAGAATCTGATGGTCAGATTTTACTTGATCATCAGAGGTTTGTGGGTTTGTTCTAAAGGCATTTATTGCCTTCGTCTTCTGGGGCTGTACCGCGTAATGAAGCTCCAAATGATCAACCTTCGGTGCCTCCTCCTTCTGGGGTTCTGCCTAGTACTGAGGCTCCGAATAATCACCTTCTGGTGCCTCCTCTTTCTGGGGCTCTGTTGACTGCTGAGACGTCTCCTGAGTAACCTTTGTGAAAGCTCCCTCTTGTTTGTTTATTTTGATTCATGTATATGTACATATTTGTTACTTATCGGAGATATTAATAAACAAGCTTTGCTTCATTTCAACGTATTGTGTTAAATACACCAAGGCCTTCTTCACTAAGTTCTTTGAATTTCTCCTTTTGTTGAAGCTTGTATGTTGAAGCTTTGTGAGTGAAGCCTGTAGGTTGAGGTAGTGCTCCCTTAATTTCCCGAGTGAGAAAAACTTCTCATTTGGAGACTTGAAAAATCCAAGCCACTGAGTGGTCGTGAGACTTCCGAGTATCAAGGTGCAGTAGCATATGGTAGGAGTCCCCCAAGTCTCCGGTCAAGGGACTTGACGAATGAGGCATTTCCTTTTCTAAGTGGTAGCCCAAAACTCCTTCTTCATATATATTTGTTATGAAAGTTGTTAGGCCCAAAGAATAGGAGGCCTAGGCAATTTTTTTTTTTCGGAATTTTTTTTTGATGTTTTTTTTCTTTTCTTTTCGAATTTTCGAATTTTTGAATTTTTGAATTTCCTAATTTTTGAATTTTTGAATTTCCGAAAAATAAATAAATAAATAAATATATATATATATATATATATATATATATTTTAAAGCTTTGTAGGTGAAGCTTTGGTGTTGAAGCTTTGTAGGTGAAGCTTTGAGGTTGAAGCTTTGTTGGGCACCATGAATTGATTTTGCTTCACACTATCTTGATCAAGATAGTGTGAAGCTTTTGCAGGTGAAGCTTTTGTGTTGAAGCTTTGCAGGTGAAGCTTTTGTGGGTCAAGCTTTTGTAGGTAAAGCTTTTGTGGGTCAAGCTTTCGTACGTGAAGCTTTTGTGGGTCAAGCTTTTGTGGGTCAAGCTTTTGTAGGTGAAGCTTTTGTGGGTCAAGCTTTTGTGGGTCAAGCTTTTGTAGGTCAAGCTTTGGTGGCTTAAACTTTTGTGGGTGAAGTTTTTGTAGGTGAAGCTTTTGTGGGTGAAGCTTTTGTAGGTCAAGCTTTTGTAGGTCAAACTTTTGTGGGTCAAGCTTTTGTAGGTCAAGCTTTTGTAGGTGAAGCTTTTGTTGGTGAAGCTTTTGTGTTGAAGCTTTTGTAGGTGAAGCTTTGGAGTTGAAGCTTTGTAGGTGAAGATTTGGAGTTGAAGCTTTTGTTGGGTACCATGAATTGATTTTGCTTCACACTATCTTGATCAAGATAGTGTGAAGCTTTTGAGAATTTGTAGTTGTCCTCCATTGATGAAGCTTTGTTGAATTTCCCTTTTTTTTTTTTTTTTGGGAAACTAGAAATTTAAAAATGTGGGAGAGACAACATATACAAATTTTGCTTCCACACTGTTGAGCAAGAGATTGTGATGCAAGCCACACCTTGTAGTAGTCGAAGGTTTGGATGAACCACATAAATTGAATTTGCTTCGAAGGTCTGAGAATTGTAGTTGCCCTCCATTGATGAAGCTTTTGTTGGCACCATAAATTGGTTTTGCTTCACACTGTCTTAATCAAGAGTGTGTGAAGCTTTTGAAAATTGTGGTTGAACTCCTTTGATGAAGCTTTTGTTGGCACCATAAATTGGTTTTGCTTCACACTGTCTTGATCAAGAGTGTGTGAAGCTTTTGAGAATTGTGGTTGCCCTTCATTGATGAAGCTCTTGTTGGCACCATAAATTGGTTTTGCTTCACACTGTCTTGATCAAGAGTGTGTGAAGCTTTTGAGAATTGTGGTTGAACTCCTTTGATGAAGCTCTTATTGTCACCATAAATTGGTTTTACTTCACATTGTCTTGATGAAGAGTATGTGAAGCTTTTGAGAATTATGGTTGCCCTCCATTGATGAAGCTCTTGTTGTTGGCACTATAAATTGGTTTTGCTTCACACTGTCTTAATCAACAGTGTGTGAAGCTTTTGAGAATTGTGGTTGCCCTCTATTGATGAAGCCTTTGTTGGCACCATAAATTGGTTTTGCTTCACACTGTCTTGATCAAAAGTGTGTGAAGCTTTTGAAAATTGTGGTTGAACTCCTTTGATGAAGTTCTTGTTGTCACCATAAATTGGTTTTGCTTCACACTGTCTTGATCAAGAGTTTGTGAAGCTTTTGAGAATTGTAGTTGCCCTGCATTGATGAAGCTCTTGTTGGCACCATAAATTGGTTTTGTTTCACACTGTCTTGATAAAAAGTGTGTGAAGCTTTTGAGAATTGTGGTTGAACTCTTTTGATGAAGCTCTTGTTGGCACCATAAATTGGTTTTGCTTCACACTGTCTTGAACAAGAGTGTGTGAAGCTTTTGAGAATTGTGGTTGAACTCCTTTGATGAAGCTCTTGATAAAGAGTGTGTGAAGCTTTTGAGAATTGTGGTTGAACTTCTTTGATGAAGCTCTTGTTGGCACCATAAATTGGTTTTGCTTCACACTGTCTTGATCAAGAGTGTGTGAAGCTTTTGAGAATTGTGGTTGCCCTCCATTGATGAAGCTCTTGTTGGCACCATAAATTGGTTTTGCTTCACACTATCTTGATCAAGAGTGTGTAAAGCTTTTGAGAATTGTGGTTACCCTCTATTGATGAAGCTCTTGTTGGCACCATAAATTGGTTTTGCTTCACACTGTCTTGATCAAGAGTGTGTAAAGCTTTTGAGAATTGTGGTTGCCCTCCATTGATGAAGCTCTTGTTGGCACCATAAATTGGTTTTGTTTCACACTGTCTTGATCAAGAGTGTGTGAAGCTTTCTACGAGTTGTAGTGTTTGCATTGTTACAGAGGGGAAATGTTTGAAGCAGATGCAAGAGGGCTGAATAGCTTGATCTTCATATGCCATGCACTGAAGTTGTTGCTGGCTTGCAGTAAGACTTTGTTGGTGACTATAACTCTTGTTGGGCATAAGTGCTCCTCTAGTTGAGTTGTCAAGCTTGAGGGCTTTTGATTATTGTGAATGCTAAGAGTTCACATGTACAAGTTGTACCACTCGTCTTTTGGTAGGTGGAATGAATAGTGAGTTTCTTTCATCACTTGGTTGGTGGTACGAAGGTGAGTTCCTTCTTCCCCTGGTTGGTGGCATGAATGACAAGTTGCCAAATGATATTAGAGTACGGGTTGTACATTTCATCACCTAGTTGATGGCATGAAGATGAGTTCATTCTTCATTTGGTTGGTGGCATGAGTGGCAAGTTGCCAAATGATATTAGAGTACGGGTTGTACATTTCATCACCTGGTTAGTGGCATGAATGGCAAGTTGCCAAATGATATTAGAGTACGGGTTGTACATTTCATCACCTGGTTGGTGGCATGAAGATGAGTTCTTTCTTCACCTAGTTGGTGGCATGAGTGGCAAGTTGCCAAATGATATTAGAGTACGGGTTGTACATTTCATCACCTGGTTGGTGACATGAATGGCAAGTTACCAAATGATATTAGAGTACAGGTTGTACATTTCATCACCTGGTTGGTGGCATGAAGGAGAGTACGGGTTGTACATTTTATCACCTGGTTGGTGGTATGGAGATGAGTTCCTTCTTCACCTGGTTGGTGGCATAAGTGGCAAGTTGCCAAATGATATTAGAGTATGGGTTGTACATTTCATCACCTGGTTGGTGGCATGAAGAAGAGTACGGGTTGTACATATCATCACTTGGTTGGCGGCATGAAGATGAGTTCATTCTTCACATTTCATCACCTGGTTGGTGAGAATAAGGGCAAGGTGTCTAGGCACATTGTAGCAAGTGTCGAATGACACAAAATATGTTGAACCCTTTCAAAGCACAGTTGGCTTATGTATGAATGTGTTGGAATGTATGATTGAACGAATATACTGTGAAGCTGTTCGTTTATTTGTATAGTCTTGTTGACATATACTTAGACTTTGTTTCATGTTGGAAGCATTCATGTTGAAGCTTTGAACCCTAGTGTTTCATTGCTAGGAATGTAAGAGGATTAGGATCGAGTTGTCTAAATCACCTCTTTATTGAATTCATGCCAAATAGTCTTCGTTACATAAGATGTCGAACGGTTAAAGTTTAACACTTGTACAATGTGAGTTTACTTGTAATAGTACTTCAAGTGATCAGCGTTCTATGGATGGCTAAGGGTCTTGCCATCGGAGCTTCTGAGCTTGTAGGAGCTAGGGCGACTGATGCCAACAACTTCAAATGGTCCATCCCAGTTTGGACTAAGTGTTCATTCACTCGAGACTCTGTCGTAGAGTAATCTTTTCTTTAATACCCAGTCCCCCACTTTGAAAGAACGAGGTTTGACCCTTGAGTCATAGTAGTTAGAAATGCGCTGCTTGTAGGTGACATTCCTCAAGTGAGCCTGGTTTCTGTGTTCCCTGACTAGATCTAAATTAAGGGTAAGTTGTTTATCATTTTCGCTTTGCACGTAGTTCTGGACTCGGAATGTTGCTTGCTCAAGCTCAACTGGGACAACTGCCTCTGTACCAAAGGCAAGTGAGAATGAGGTTTCTCCTGTTGATGTCCAATACGAAGTGCGGTATGACCAAAGAACTTGGGGTACAAATTCTGGCCAACAACCTTTAGCCTTGTCCAAGCTGGTTTTCAAAGTTCGCTTGATTATTTTGTTGATGGCTTCAACTTATCCATTAGACTGGGGATGAGCTGGGGAGGCAAACCATAAATTGATGTTGAACTTAGAGCAAAACATCCTGAACTTATTGTTGTCGAACTGTCGCCTGTTGTTAGTGATTATCGCATTGGGAATGCTGAATCTGCAAAGGATGTTCTTCCATATGAAGTCTTCTATTTTTGCCTTAGTAATGGTTGCCAAGGGTTCTACTTTGACCCACTTTGTGAAGTAGTCAACTGCAACGATTACATAGTGAACCTTGCCCTTCCCTGCAGGCATTGGGCCGATCAAATCAAGTCCTCATTGGGCCAAGGGCCAAAGGCTAATCATAGAAGCAAGTGGCTAGGGAGGGGAGTGAGGAATAGTTGCATAGTGTTGACACTTATCGCATGAGCGGGATATTCTGATGGCATCTTGGTGGAGTGTTGGCCAGTAATATCCTTGGTGAAAAGCCTTGTGTGCTAGGGATCGAGATCCAGCATGATCTTCGCAGACTCTTTCATGTATTTCCCGAATGACAGTTTCCGCCTCTGCGGGCGTAAGGCATCTTAGGTATGGTAGGTTAAAACTCCACTTGTAGAGTTGGTCATTAATGATCAAGTAATAGGTAGCCTTGTATCGAATCTGCTTAGCTTGGACTTTGTCATTTGGAAGGGTGCCATAAGCAAGGAATCTATAAATCGGGGTAATCCAACTATCTCCTTGTTGTAAGTTGCACGCTTCCGCAGCCATGGTGCTTGGTGTTGCCAACAATTCAACCTGAATTTTTCTCTCAATCTTGTCTTCCACCGCTGAGGTGAGGCGAGCCAAAGCATTTGTATGACTGTTTGCCGCTCGAGGAATTTAGGTGATCTGGTAGTGGAAGTGCTTGAGCAACAATTGTGTTTGTGCCAGATATGCTACCATGGAGCTATCCTTAGCGTCAAAGTTATTGGTGACCTGGTTAACCACCAATTAGGAGTCACTGAAGATATCAATTCATTTAACCCCCAAGGTGTTTGGCCAAACGTAAGCCTGCTAGGAGGGCTTCATATTCGGCCTCATTGTTCGACGCCGTGAATTTGAAACGAAGAGCATACTCCATCGCCACTTTGTCAGGGGTCGTAAAGACTAGTCCTGCTCCACAACCCTGTTGGTTAGACGAGCCATCAACATATAGACTCCATGTTGAGGCTGTTAGTTCTATTTTCTGAGCTTCCGAGGGTAATGAAACCACTTCTTTAGGCGTAGAAACAATGTCAACAGGATATGTGAAGTAGGCGATGAATTCTGCCACTGCTTGCCCCTTCTCAGCTGGCTGGTTGGTAGGAGATGTCAAACTCACCCAATGTTATCACCCATTTGATCATTCGCCCGGAAATGTCAGGACTTTGAAGTATTTGTCGAAGAGGATGATTGGTAAGCACGATGATGGAGTGTGCTTAGAAGTAAGGGCGAAGTTTTCGAGCAGACATGACCAATGTTAGAGCCAATTTCTCAATGTTGGAGTATCGTGTCTCCACATCTTGTAAGGCCTTGCTAGCGTAATAGACAGGCAGTTCGACATTACCATCCTTTCGAATGAGAACGAAACTTACTGCTGAAGCCGATACCGATAGATAGATAATGAGAGTGTCACCAACCTCAGGTTTGGAGAGCAAATGGGTTTTACTCATGTAGTCTTTGAGGTTTTTGAATGCCTCAGCATATTCATCAGTCCATGTAATGTACTTCTTACTTCCCTTAAGTGCTTTGAAGAAATGAGCACATCTGTTTGTGGCCTTAGAGATGAACCTAGTTAAGGCTGCCACCTTGCCAGTAAGGCTCTGGATGTCTTTTGAAGTTACCGGTTCCTTCATGTCGAGGATTGCTTTGATCTTCTCGGGATTAGCCACAATTCCTCGTTGGCTTATCATGAAGCCTAAGAATTTGCCAGAGCCTATGTCGAAGGCATATTTATTGGGGTTCAACCTCATTCGATACCTCTTCAGAATGGTGAAAGTTTCAGATAGGTTGGTGATGTGTTGGTCAGCATGTTTGCTCTTGACTAGCATATCATCAACGTAAACTTCCATGCTCTTCCCAATCTGTTCGGCGAACATTGAATTGACCAATCTTTGATAAGTCGCTTCTGCATTCTTTAGGCCGAAGGGCATGACTTTATAGCAATATAGTCCCCTGTCAATAGTGAAGGTTGTGTGTTCTTGGTCCGGAGGGTTCATGAGGATTTGGTTGTATCCTAAGTAAGCATCCATGAAGCTCAGGAGTTCACACCGTGCTGTAGAGTCTATAAGTCTGTCTATAAGAGGAAGAGGAAAGCTATCCTTCGGGCATCCTTTGTTTAAGTCGGTGTAATCGACACATATTTTCCACAAGACCTTTTGGAGCAGGAGACTTTCCTTGGTCAGATTCTTCTTAACAAGGACAACATTTGCTACCCACGTTGGATAATTGACTTCGCGGACAAAGCCTATGCCTTTGAGTTTTTCAACTTCTGCCTTCATTGCCTCGTACCGTTCAACGTCATAAGATCTTCGCTTCTATCTCACTGGCTTGGTCTTGGGGTCAATACTTAAGTGATGACATATTATATCGGGAGAGATGCCTAGTATGTCCTCATATGACCAAGCGAATACCTTAGTGTTCTCTTGCAAAAAAGAGATCAATGCAAACCGAATGGGTGGTGACAAGGTGGTACCAATCTTTACCATGCGATCTGGATAATCTTTTGAGATAGAGACCTTCTCCAACTCTTTAGCGGGTTATGCTTGCTGGGTGAAAGAGTCATCTCGAGGATCGTCAGTTTGATTGTTACCACCGTGAAGATCCAAGTTGGCTTCATCTGAGCTGGTCTTTATGACTTGGTCATGTATAGAAAGGGTTTCCTTGGGCACATGCAGGTGTTGTTGCTTGACCAAAGTGTTGTAACATGATCGTGCACTAAGTTGATCTCCTCTGATGTAACCATTGCCATAGGAGGTTGGAAATTTCATCAACAACATATGTGTGGATACCATGGCCTTGAGATCATTGATGCATGTGCGTTTGAATATGACATTGTATGTCGTTGGGCAATCAACCACCAGGAAGTTAGTGGTAATGGTAGCTGTGTAAGGGCCTGTACCAATGGTGAAAGGTAAGTGTATGCTCCCCAAAGGTTGCACGATATCACCAGAGAAGCTTATCAAAAGGGACATCGAGTGGTCGAGCAAGTGTTCAGCTATATTAAGTGCCCTGAAAGCTTCAGCAAACATGATATTGACTGAAGCCCCCGTGTCTACCAGGATTCGTCGTACTTCAAAGTTGGCTATGTGAGCTTCCACGATCAGTGGGTCGTTGTGAGGGTAGATGATACCTCTTTCTTCCTCAGGGTAGAAACATATTGGATCCCAGTTAAGCTTTTTATACTTACCTCCCCTAATGTCTTCCACATGAAACACTTGGTGGCCAGACCTTAAAGCTCGTTCACTATTTTTCATGGCCCTGTTGGAAGATTTAGATATGGGTGTGCCACCACTTATGGAATATATCACATTTACCTGGCGTTGGTTACGGTTACCCCTTGGAAGGTGAATGAGGAATTGATCAATTTTTCCTTCACATGCCAAAACTTCAATATGATCACGAAAGGTGATCACTTATCATCGTCATGGCCGTTATGCTCATGGTAGCAGCAAAACGTGCCCGTGGTCTTCGTGGGCTTGTAATCCTGGTGCCTCAACTTTGGCTTTGGTATCAAGTGTGCTATGATGGGGTAAATGGCCACGCATGTGGCGTTCAAAGATATGTATGCCTCATACCTCGAGGTAGGGGCTGTCCTGACACGTGTTTGACCCACTGTGTTGACTGCCTAGGGTCGGGGATTATCATGGTGATACCCTTGGTTATTGCAGTAGTGTCCCTTACTCCTTTTACTAAAATGAGACTGGTAAGGATGGAAATCTTTCCTTTTGCCCTGAGATTGATATGTTTGTTGACTTGGTAAAGTATTAAGTAAGGTAGGGGGAGGCACCGCTGCCGTTTGGAAGGTCGAGGTCTTCTCATTTGGTTGGATCTGGCTTCCACTCCCTACTTGCTGATAAGAGGTGGTTGTGGGGGGTTTCCCTTGATATGTCCTTGCCTCGGCAGAGGCATGGTTGTAAGCCTGTGCCATCACCTCAGATTAAGTCTTCCAAGTGTTGGCATTGATCATGTACTTGAAGAAACAATCATGTAGGTCTGCCGTGAAGGCTTTGAGGGCGGTGTCATCTGCCTCAGCGCAGCGAGAATACTCATGGCTGAAACAACCAGCATACTCTCGTAGTGACTCGTCCGTCTTCTGGCGAATGGTGTATAAGTCATATGCAGAATGCAAGCGATCGGTCTGGAAGATGTGTTGAGAGACAAACAGTTTCCTCAGTTCCTCAAATGAGTTTACTGTCTCAGGTGGAAGACAGCAATACCAGTTTAGAGCTCCGCCAGAGAGGGTGGAGAGGAAGAGAAGACATTGCTCTTCGTCGGTGTTCATCTGATATGCCATGGTGGACTCAAAGAGGTTAAGGTGTTCAATTGGGTCATCCCTTCCAGTATAGAGTTGTAAACCAAGCTTTTGTTTTGTCTTCACTTGAAGGGGGTGTTAAGGATCCTCCTTGTGAGAGGGCCAGGCCCGGGTTGGTTCCAGTCAGGTATCTCGGCCTGACGTTCGGCTTTCAACTTGTTTACTTCCTCAAGGAGCTGTAGGACAAGGGGGTCTTGAGTGAAGTCATGTACCACTGGGATTTTCTTTCGTAAGTCTCCATCACCTCTTGGAATTAGGAAAGTTTAAGCAAGGGCGTATGATTTTTCCTTGAACTCGCCTTACTGACTTCTAGGGCGAGTCTGTCAGAATACCTCAGAGTCCCTTGTACCTTCATGTTCCTCTAGGACATGTCGTTCCTTCCCTAAATTGGCAGTTGGCCTGGGTCGTGGGAGGGGACCGAGTCTTTCAGAAACCCTTGGGTTATTGATCTTTGAGCATATGTGGAGGGGATTCTCTCGACGTTGCTTTAGGAAGTCTCGACAGTCACGATAAACAGCTTTCGATCCTTCCAACCCTTCTGCAAGAAGGTGTCTTCCTCCACTTCTCCTACTTCGGGTCGAAGCAGCTGAGTTGAGAGAAGTCTCATGTTGATCAATGTTTTGATGATTAACTCGCTCCTCATCAGGGATACCCATGTCGAATGAAGGTGACCATCCGTGTTGGGGGGCACCCAAATGATGGTTGATGTCCACAGGGGCAACAAGCTCACGTGTTTGAGTACGCATAGTTTCGTGGAGCGTCTCAAAGAGCTTCTCATATTGCTCCTGGATGACCTCATTCTTCATTGCTATCTTGTTGTTTTGAGCTTTTAGCTCATCGACTTTAGCTTGAAGAGCAACCCTCTTTCCTTCATTCTTTCGTTGCTTCGCACTAAGTGCAAGAGGGGTGTCATTCTGTGTGCTGTGGCTTCCTTCACTCCCAATGTTAGAGAGGGATGCCTGGTTAAAAGAGAGTGTACGAATGGTGGAAACCAACTTGACAAAGCTGAAGAGAGTGGGAATAAGTGTCGTTCCCACAGACTGCTCCAAATGTTGCTGCACAAAATCAGTGAGGACTTTGGTACAACAGAAAGTGTTAAGTTTGTGACCTTCGCTAGATTGCTCTGGTCATTAGTGTGGATAAGTATGTAAATGGATAGGGACAGGGAAGCAAACACAAGATGTATGTGGTTCACCTAGATTGGCTACGTCCACAGAGTAAAGGAGTTCTCATTAATTGTGAAGGGTTTACACAAGTACATAGGTTCAAGCTCTCCTTTAGTGAGTACTAGTGAATGATTTAGTAACAAATGACCTTAGGAAATATTGTGAGAGAATGATCTCTATTTATAGAAGAGAGTTTCTAGTTTCATTCTGACATTGACACGTGTTGTGTTGTGATTGACTTCTGATGTTGATACGTGTCGCACTATGATTGGATTCTGATGTCGACACGTGTCGCGCTGTGATTGGCCTCCTTGTTGTAGGGAAACTCTTCTGGGTTCTTGACGGTATAACGTTGACCGATGCTCAGTAGTTTCGGGATTGGTCGAGTATGGTATAAACATAACCAAACAATTCGGTTCCTTTTAAGTTTCGTATACTTTGCGGTTTAGAGTTTAGGTGTTTTCGTAATTTTAGTACTTAGTATGTAATCATAATTTTAGTACACTTTGCCATTTCTTGTTTTCGGTATTCAGTATACAATCTTAATTTTATTACTTATCAATTAAGGGGTTTGTGTTGCCATTGGTAATCTTAAATTATGTAGATAACATTGATATAATTCTCATATTAAGGTACTTTTTATGAAATACCACATGCAAAATGTCGAATATAAGAAAATTTGAAGAACGCAGAAAAAAGATCAAATTATCCCTAGCGAGTGGCCCCAACGGCAAATGCCTTGTAGTAGTTAATGGTCACCCACTTCCCATTGACATCCACTTTCATTACATAGCGGCGAAATATCTCAAACCCCTCATGAAGTCCCAAATGATAACCTTGGTTGTATTGCTCACCCATAGCATCAATGTACGTTGAGGATGTCATGAACTTCTCAATCTCTTTTGTCGCTTCAATAAGCCATTTTCAATTACCGCTTCAAATGATGCAAGGTTCTTCGCATAATTCTCCTCATGATTAATAATCTTCCCTACAATTGTTTCAAGCTCATACGGCTCAAACAAACCTATGTCTTCAATTCGGGAGGAGGTGGGAGGTGAGCAAGAGTGGGAACGATAAGAAGAAGATTTCCGGGGAGAGGTAGGAGAGAAGCAAAAGTGGGAACAGGAAGATGAAGATTCCATTGCTTGATTGTGGTATGGATTTCTTTGTTTGAGGGATGAGGAAATTGGGTGTATTGTGTTTTCTTTTATAGACACAAAATCAAAAGACTACCTTTTTAAAAAATGGGGTATATTTCGTACGTTTCCCAAAATTCAAAAATGGTGCCCAAATTTTGGCCCCACTTCGAATTTCCCACTTAGGAATAATTTTGAAAACTTACTATTTGTAATTAGCATATGTACATGCCATGCACATGGTATGCACATCATGCACATGTTATGTACATCAGGCAGGCCATGCACATGCACATGTTATGGACATCAAGCAAGCCATGCACATGACATGTACAATTTCTCTAGAAATTTCTAAGTCTCTTGGCTTTTAAATTTGAGTAACTAAATTTTGATAATTTGTTATGTTCTTTTAAGCATAACTGAAAGCATGCATTGGCTTTTATCCTAAATGGTGAACAAGAGAGAAATAGAAGTAGTCATTAATCCTATGTCATTACGAAAAGCTAGTAATCACTGTTACATCAAAGTGAACAAAAGTATTATTTTGATGTGCCAATGTCCCAATTAACAAGAAGAACAGTGGTGCAACAAGTTCAAAAAGTCTATGTAAGTTTCAACATTGGAAGACTACAAAAAAAGGACCTTTACAGTCTACAAAAAAAAGGCAGTGGAACCATGTATCGTTAAAGCACAAGAACATTCAACTTTTCCTTACTACAAAGATGGCCACACCTAAAACAAGCGCTTACGAAGTAGGCTGTGCTTGTCGATGTCCTGGATATCAAGCCAATCTGTTTTGGCCATGCTGCGTTATGAAGATTGCATATGCTTGGAATAACTCAACACCTGCTTTGTAGGCATTTTTCTTCTTCATCTCCAGCTCACCGAAGACCTTGAACCGCCTAACACTGTCCTCATACAACAATGTTTCAATTTGTGTTTTAGGAACCTCACCTTGATGCAATTCCACCAAACCTAAAGTATATGGCCATGCTCGATTTTCTTCAACCGCTCAATTCTTGCCCAGCATAGCTCTTTTTCCTTTTCAATGTCGGTGATCTGACTCTTGAAAAATGCGGCATGTCCCCTTGCCACGAGGTTTTCTGCATTGAAATCGAAGGTGCTAGTGACTTCGTTCTCTAGGTCTGATTCACGAGTCAATGTCGCATAAGCAGACATAATTGAACTATTACAGGCGTGGAGGCTGTTTATGTGATGAAGTTTGCAATGTGTGTTGGTGTGTGTGCATGTGTGGAGTGAGTAATGTGAAATGCACTGCTTTAATAGGTGAAGTAAGACATGATTGCCTAGCAAAATGGGCCCAAAAAATGGCGCCAAAATATTATTCTGGTGCCCTACACAAAAGATGGATATATAGCGGCAAAAAGCTGAGGAGTGGATACTTTTTCATTTTTTTAAAGAAATTTGTGATAAACAGCTATGTCATGTGATTCTCTTCAAGACTTGGCATAAAAAAGGATGAGACTTACCCCATAATTTTAAGGTTCCTTATCTTGGAAAAGGCACCAACCTCATATTAGTGTAAATCCCAAACTAAAAAGTGCTAATTGGTTAGCAATTTTTTGTTTCCATGGTTTGTTGGTAAATGAATTGGTCGGGTTCATAACCTTATTGATATGACAAGGAAGATGTGGTGTAGATGTGTTATACGTAACCTCACCTTTATGTTTTGTCCTAACCTCCTTGAGGTGTGCATTGCATGGAAATTGTGTAAGATGTGTTTTCTTCTCATGTCAACTCATAAATGTTTACTAATAATATACTACAAAAGTAATAGGTTTTAATTAAGGTTTTGTTTGGGTACTTAATTCAATGTAACCTTGTATATATGTTCATGTATCTGTCCCATGCATCATATCTCACCACATAAACACCTTCAAACAACCTCTATTTTACCCAATGGATTTTCATCCACATCATGCTACACTTGTATAAATAGCCTTTTCACACTGACCTATTTGTTGCCATAACCATTAACCCCATACCAAAAACGGCATTCCACTTCTCGACTCAAATGTCCATGTGATTGTATGACAATGAAGCGGGTGAAATCGTTTAATGAAGTTTGGTATCGATCATCATCGGTCTCATATACACAACATATGTATACCACATGCACACAATATGCACCGTATATGCACACCTTATGCATAGTATATGCACACCTCATGCATAGGACATGCACACCTAATGCACATGATATGAACACTGGAGATTGGGCAGGGACCTGCGTGTGCCATTTATAAGACGACGATCACATATATAAGGTTATAGTGACGGTTGAAATTTCCATGTAATCAAAGACCGTTGACATGTAATTTTAATATGAATCCAAAATTACCATGACATCGAAAAGACTGTTGATACGTAATTTGTTATGAATCCAAAATTCATGTGGTCTCGGGGATAGCAACAAGTCCTTTACAAGTTCGCTCATACGACCAAGCTTCCAGCAATGCTTGCATTTCTGAGGTACTACATCTTCTCCTTGTGATGGGATACATCGGTTCTTGGGTCTCCGGGAATGTACCTTACCTGTCAGAGGTAGGACTAATGAGTCTTCGGCTATGCATGTTGCATTCCCTTCTGGAGAGGGGGGAATACCGGGTATATCGAATCTAAATAAGCAGCCTTCCAAGCTCAACGAGTGTATAAGGTTGAAGCTAACTCATAACAGTTGCAGTTTGCAAATAAGCATGTTGTAATGGCGTGTTTGTAGGGCAATTGCTCCAAATCGAATTTCCGACAGTTGCAAGTCTTGTTATGTATACCAACCACGGCTTCATCATCCATGTGGAAAACATAAAACTCATTGTCACTTATTTTATGGACATGCACGACCCTTGCGTCCTCTAACCTTTTTCTTAATTTGTTTTTCACCGAGCCCGGAGCACAACATGGTTGTGGTTATTGTTATGCTCATAAATTCACTATTATATACAAATTAATTCTCCTTGTTTACACCTTTGTTTTACTCTATACATTTTTACATTCTACTTATGTTTTGTAGGTTGTAACAAGCAAAGAGTGGAAAATGAGCTAAAAAGAAAGTATTGAGACTAAAAGGGGGTTGTCAGCACAGGCTCTGTAGATCAGTCAAGTTCATGGATTAAACTGTACTGATTTGGGAAGAACCAGGAGACGTGCCATATATGCTTGAATAGCTACAGATGTCTATTTTCCGTAGAATTTTACAGTTCACGAATATCATTTTTCAGAGGGAGTTATGGAAGTTTTAGTACATGAAGTTCGGCTACGCGCGAATACAAAGTTTTCTACAAAAGTGCATCAACATGGCAGATTAAATGAGAGTTAAATTTCCTACTTATTAGGAATTTTATTCCGCTAGAAGAAGCCATACAGACTGGAAGAAAATAAATAAGAAGGTTTTAATAAAATAGGACTTTAAATTTTAAAGTCCATGAAGTTAGAAATGAAAGGAAGGCTATTGGCCTTTTGGCGGTTGCAAATTAAAGGGGATTTACATCCCTGATGAGAGGAGGCAGCGGGAAAAGAAAAAAAAATCAGAAAAAGGAGGAAGCAGTAGTAACGAAAAACAAGAAGGAGAAGTGGCAGTCGCACCATCCCATCATCAGAGAGTTCAGTCTTTCTCTTTTTATTTATTGTTGATGTTTTTGCTGTCCATTTTCATTATAAGTAACTAAAATCTATAGTTGGGACTTGGCTGAAGTCGTAATCATGTTTTCTTGAGTAGTTTCGATACACTTTGTTACAAGATAATTTGTTGATGCTTTAATGGTTAATTCTTATTTTAATTCCAATCTTATTGAGTTGTTTTATAATTGATCACCATAGAAATGGCTTTGTAATTGAGTTCGTTATATAGGTAAATTTGGATGATCAAGTCTTGTACCTATGCCGAGTAACAAGAGTAGTAGTTACGGTTCTTGGAATTAATTATCACGAATAACCAGTATAGATATCATGTTCTAGGATTCGTATGTTTGTCTATTTCCATTGTTTTATGCTTTCTTGAAGTGCAACATAGTAGATACCATGCTAAATACTTCGAGAATGAAAAAAGTTAGAGTAGACACCCATGCCTAATTCGTTGTTTAGGGAAATCAATAACTTAAAGAGTAGATACCATGCCTTTACGTTGACAAACGTTACACATCTAAATTGTCTTGTATCATCTTGTGTTCAATTGCTTAGGCAAAAAATAGTAGAGATGAAAACCAAAGCCCTAACCATTCAAATATCGCTTTCAAAACCCTTATTGCCAATTACTTTTACTTGCCTACGTTCTTTATATTGTGTTTTTATACTTTTAAATTTAAGACATCTAAACTGTTAATTTTGTTAAACCTTTATGTGCATATTTGATAGGTTTTGTAAAAGAATAAATTTAAATTGTTAGGAGTTGTAACCTAGATACATATTAGTGCAATCCTCGTGGGAATAATCTCGTACTTGCTTTCTATACTATGTGTTTGATCTTGTGCATTTGCGAATTTAAAACATATAATTAGTAGCTTAAAATATAGGTTGCTAAATGCATAACAATCATCCTCGCTATATCCCGTCTATCACAAAACCATTTTTGCAACACCGTCTTAAGGAAATCGATTACAGTACGAGCAACCCCCTCGCAAATTGCAACATTGCATTAATGCTCTCTACTATGTTAGAGGTCATTATATTATACCTCTTCCCAATCATTCGAGCCCACGACCACTTCTCCACTCCCACGTCAGTTAGGTACTTTGTTACCAAGTCTCTCGCCTTCGCAAACTATATGTCGAACTTGGCACGGGAATACGATTTCGCGGCCTTATGGTAGTGGAAGAAAAACTTGTCGTTCTTTCTTAGCCAAAACTTACCCTTGATATTACCTTTCAAGTGATACATTCATAAACCATGTTCAGCTTTTTTAAAAACCTTATACACAACATTTGCAATTCTTGTGTCCCAGTCCGAAATTATAACCATATTCAGTACATCCCTTATCACTTCATGCAGTTGCTTGAAAAACCACTCCCAACAATCATCGTTTTCTATTTCGTCTATGTTGAAAGCCAAATGGTAAATGTTGCGGTTGCAGCCAAACAATAGATGTTACGGTTGCGCCAAACATTTTTGTGACTAAAATGACACCTTTGTACTTTGATTTTAAGTGAGATGCATTAACAACAATAATTGGACGCGTCCATGACAGGAAACCTATGATTGACGCACCAATTGCAAAGAAAAGTACCGAACGTGGTGGCCTTCGTTAGTTAGAATGGCAGTCTTGCTACCCAGATTTAGCCTCTCAAATAAAGACACAATACATGAGAAGATTGGCATACGAGTCCTCAGGTGAACAGCATCATGATGCCAATGCAACCAATCTAGCCCATGATGTTGTCCTATAGCTAATTGTGACCACGGGAATGGTTTTAACATCCCGCACAACATCTTTAGCAATGTACACAATGTCGAATCATTGAACTTGTCCCTCATCATGTGACCAATAAGCCGCGTTTGACTTGAGAATGACACTCCTTGAATAAAACCAAACCACACCAGTGGTAGACTTTATTGTTCACAATCCTAAACACCATCACTACCTTTCCGTATGTAGAAATCTGCCAAGGACAGCGAGCATCCTTACACTGCACAACGAAACGCCTCTTCAAAGATGCATCCGTTTCAATATCTTGCTTGTCAACAAAAGGGTCACCCATTTTTAAACTACGGTTGCCAATCCGTGTTTCTGTCGACACCATAGGTTGGGTTTTTCATGTACCATCATAATTGTGGGCATATTCATTGGTGTCTTTCGCAAACTTACTTCTCTTTAGCTTCAGGTTTTGGACACGTAGACCTCCATTTGGTTGTACCTCATTATCGTCAAGCATCGGCATGATATGTTCACTTGTATACCTGTTCACGGCAGTTTGATAGGAGCATATTTATGCGACTTAGTTAGCTTGTTTCTTGGCATTTATGTTGTTAGTTCGTAGTTATTTTAGTATTTTAAGCTATTTTCGTGTGTTTGTAGGTCCAAAGGGTTAATGTGGCAAAGAAGTGCATTTTGGAGCATTTTGGAGCATTTTGGAGCATTTTTGGGCATGGAATGGATAGCATATGCTTGGAGCAAAAGGAATGGACGAAATTTGAAGTTTGTGCATCATCTTCTCCCTATAAATAACCATTTTAGCACACTTATTTCACCCAACACATCCATTCACCTACCACTACATCCACTCATTTCACCCAACACCTTCACCTACCACTACATCCACTCATTTCACCCAACACATCCATTCTCCAAACATCCATCCACTACACCCATTACATCCACTCATTACCAAACACTCGTCCACTACACCCATTACATCCACCCACTACACCCATTACATCCACTCATTACCAAACACTACTCATTATCAAAGACACCACATCATCTACACAACTTTCCACCCTTCACCATAACTCACCTATATCCATCCACCACCACAAGAAACCATCCATTCACCACTCACACCTTGGTGCCACATATTTGCAAGGAAGGAGGATTGCTTGGAGTTGTGCTAGTCATTCAATTTGGATTGGTGGAGCATTCTAGGTGTATTCTACTTTGGTTTTCAATGTTTAATTTCAATTGTTTCTATTTAATTGCAAGTATGAGGAACTAAACCTCTTTTGGCTAGAGGAGAATTCGAAACCATGAATATATTTGCAATATGAATTGATTTCTTCCAATTGTGATTTGATAAGTTGTGATTGCAATTCAATTATCTATTTTATTCATAACGGATTTGTGTATGTTTATTAAGGATGCATACTTAGTTTTCATGCATGAATTTGATGCTAGGATATAAATAAGTTTCACCTAATCGTTACAAGTTTATATTCATGAGTAGTGAAGGTTGCTTGTCACAATCGCGTTAATTGAATTATTGGCAAACGTATCATGCATTCATAGTTACAATTGCCTCGTCAACGCTTATGATTTTCATGGAACGTAATGATCTTTAATTGTATCTCTATTATGCATTCATATAGGGGACTTTTAGAGAATGATTTGGGTTGTCGCATGCATTCATCCAATTCAATGAGTAAAGGAAAATCTAAGGGTTAATTTGTGCATCACGGTTAATCTGGGGTGTTGAGCATCATAGTTTATTGAAAAGCAATTGGAGATTGATTTGTATGCAAGTGTGTCATGTGTGGAGAAAGACCTTCTAGCTAGCCCATCATCCATCCAAAACAACCAATTTCGTGCAAATCTGTTTAGTTCTAGTTTCTGTTTTGTTTTACTTAATTTTCGTCCAAAACCCAATCCCCCTTTACTTTAGTGTATCTAATTAGTTAGAATCTGTTTTAGTTTGTGTTTTTAAGTGTTTTGAGTCTATAGAGTCTAGTTAAGTGTTTTTAAGTTTCTTTTTGTAAGTCAGTTTAGTTTAGATTAGCAATCCCTCATCCCGATCCAGAACGATCCCTACTTATATACATACTACAATTGTCAAAAGCGGGTTTAATTTGAGTGCTTAACTTTCATCGCATCACAGTTGAACCAAATTTGTACTGCTAGGAATCAAAGTCCACCATGGTAACCAAATCTATGTCATCACCATCTTCAAAAGGCACCTCCATAGGATCCAAAACCCTTACTTTGGCTGCTAAAGTAGTCGTTACTTCAAACGCTAGATCAAGGCATAGTGGGACCTTAGCGGAAGGTCAGTTCATACTGGCTAGCTTGTCAAGTATCGATACATAAATAGGTGTCACCCTCGTAGCAATAATTGCTCGGCTATACTCCAAAAAATACCGTATGTCACTATCATCCCGAATCATTACATGTTTGTTTGCATGCAACCCTATTGGAAGAGAGTAAGCAAAAGTAACCATGTCGATACCACTACACGCGATCTTTGAAACAATCTCCAAAAACTCCATGAATTTTATAGATTTAGACACAACAACTCCTTTCTCTTTACCGCATACATACTCATTTTCCTTATCGGATGTAACCTACCTCCCACTAAGACAAATCACTACAAGTACTTCCCCCATATTTTGTTGCACAAACCTAAAATTACATATAACATACGTGCATCAGGACTAGTGGACATTCATACTTGTCATATTAAGTCACAGTCATGCACAACATATGCATATAACGGAAAATTTTGTCAAATTTCTGAATTGAAAACTTGAAATAGAAATTGGAACATACGTAGTATTCTAGCACATAAAAAATAAAGCTTTTTACACAACCCATAGGCCCCAATATGAAGCATAAACCCTAATTTAACCCTCCAAAACCGAGCAGATGCCTGGGGTGCCAAAATTGCATGCTGAAACTTCAGTCGCCGAAAAAATGGAACTTTTCCAGCCAAAACAGGAAATATGGTACAAACATCCTATATTTAAGGATGGAAGAATTTGTTGTGTTTGGTTATGGAAGAATAACACGCATAGCTTACAGGTTTGAGCCCAAACCCGAAAACTCCAACCTCAATCTTCTCACCTCTCTCTCGACATCCATGTGTTCGAAATCAGAGCTCTAAACTTAACCCAAAACCCATATCCCACTCTTATCACCTCTCTCTTAACTTCCCTCTCTTCGAAATCAAATCTCACACATCTAAGCTCAACCCAAAGCCTACAGCTCACAACTCTCTCTCTCTTGACATCTCCAACTTTGAAATCAGAAAATGACTCCACAGATGTGAGCTTTTACAATTAATATGTGGGTATTTTTATCTTTTTTTTTTTTTTTTTTGTGCATGGTATGCATGGAGTGTGCATGGTCAATTTGTTACATTTGATCCCAAGAACAATAAAATGGCCCATTATTGTGTTCATTTCCTAATATTGTTTGCCCTTTTTTAGACCAGAAATGGACTCGAAGTTGGCACCATAAAACCAGTCGAACTACATAGATTTCATATGATTAATAGGCTTGGACCCAAGAACAGTCTATAGAAACATGTTTCCCTGGCCCCATCACAAAACATATGATTATTGGGAACAAATATTAGTACGATAGATTAGGTAGTTAAACCTGCAATCTAAAAACAACATTATGCTGCACACACCTTTATAAAAGCAGAAAGTGTATATAGCACATGGAGGAAATGATTTTGTTTTTAGAGTGTCAATATCAGTTCCATAAAATTAAACAAATAACAAGTGATTAATGAAAGGGGTTTATGAAGACTAGCTAGAGATACCAAAACAAATAACACAAACATATGAAAATTATATGTTTATATTTAATGTTTACTTCACCTGCATATCACTCTTTTTAGGGTAGTACTATTCATCCACCCGTTGTTACCTCCCACACAGTCTTATTAATTTTTGTCCATTGATCTTCTTCAATTCATTCGATCTGACGACTGTAAATTGAGAGATGTGTGTGAGAGGTAAAAAATGGGTGTGTGAATAGCACCACCTTAAAAAGAACTGAAAATATGACTTTAACCCCTCAAACTCAATTTCTTTCATATAAAACCCGACATAACATTTTTACTTGAATAAAACCCAATGACTAGACTTCACATAAGCAAATTCATTAATTATGACATTTTAAAATTTTTGAATGCCTAAAATACCCCTTTTTGCATGTTTAATGTGCACAATTAAACATATGCAGATTTTAAGGAGGATTAATGATTTTACAAAAATAAAATAATAAAAAAGGCACAAATATTCTAAATGCATTGCATGTTATATGAATTTGGTTGATTCATGTTTCTCTCACTTCATAAAATTTGCTTCTAATTTGATATAGGAATTAATTTGGAAAGTTTTCTTAATCTTAATAACAATTTTCAATTTAAATATATTTTTTAATGAAATAGTCTATCTTTTAAAATATTTATCAATAAAATAATGTACCTATATATATATAATTTTTTTTTTTGCCAACTATAAATTTTTACCATAATTTACCTATATAATAATGTACCTGTTATTTAATTTTTACAACACTAATGTATCTTAAAAAATAATTTACTTATTGTTTAGTTTTAGCAAAAATAATTTACCTACTGTGTATAATTGGTGAAGCTAATGATGTACATATTGTTTAATTTTTAAAAAATTAATGTATGTACAAAAATAATTTATCTATTGTTCAAATTTTAGGATAAAAATTTACATGTTTTTATTTAACAATAATGTATCTACAATTTTATTTTTGTATGAATATAATTTACCTACTTTTTAATTTTATATGAAACTAATTTACCTACTGTGTCAGTAATGTATCTACAATTTTACATACAATATTTACCTTCTTCTTTTTTTCACAACAATAGTGTATCTACAATTTTGTTTTTGTATGAATATAGTTTACCTACAATTTAACTTTTCAAAAAATGTATCTTCTATTTTATATTTTACTATCATATATATGTTTCTGTGTTCGCAAAATAATTTATCTAAAGTTATATAGTTAAGAGATATGCTAATGAATTATATTAATTCATTATTAGACTGATATAAGAAATTGTTAAAAACGTTAGCCATAATGGTTGGCTAATAATGGTTGTATGAGAACAGTTATAGAAAGTTGTGGCATAAATTGTAAATAACTTTTATTAATAGGTTACTTATTTTCTTATGTGGTAATTTATTTAAATTTTGGGTTTTGATTGAATGTTTATTCATAGGTGGGTTTTTATTTGAAATATATGAGTTGTATGGGTCTATATCTAAACAACCCTAAAAAGAATGATATGCAGGTGAAGTAAACATTAAATATAAACATATAATTTCGAGATACCAAAACCAATAACACAAACATATGAAAATTATATGTTTATATTTAATCTTTTCTTCACCTACATATCACTCTTTTTAGGATAGTGTTATTCACCCACCCGTTGTTACTTCCCACACAGCCTTGTTAATTTTTGGTCATTGATCTTCTTCAATTCATTCGATCTGATGGCTGGAAATTGAGAGATGTGTGTTAGAGGTAAAAAGGGGTGTGTGAATAGCACCACCCTATTTTTAATCGTTAAAATTTGAGAATTTTTTTTTATGTACCTAGTATTATTCACAATAAACATTAACCACAAAAGCTTTCTTAATTGCTGAAAATTAAGAGCGTGTACAGAGTTATAGCAGCTTCATTAGTGAGTAAGAGCGTGTACAGAGTTATAGTAGCTTCATTAGTGAAATCTGCTATATCCCACATCATCCAGGGGAGTGGATTATGTAAGCCTTATATGTATATTCTCATTTCTACCTAGCACGAGGCTTTTTGTGAACTCACTGGCTTCGGGTTCCATCGGAACTCTGAAGTTAAGCGAGTTCACGCGAGAGCAATCTCATGATGGGTGACCCACTGGGAAGTTCTCGTGTGAGTTTCCAAAAACAAAACCGTTAAGGCATGGTCAGGCCCCAAAGTGGACAATATCGTGCTACGGTGGAGTCGAGTCCGGGATGTGGTGGGGGCCCGAGCTGGGATGTGACAATTTGGTATCAGAGCCAATCCCTGGTCGGATGTGTGCCGACTAGGACATTAGGCCCCTAAAGATGGTGGATTGTTACATCCCACATCGCCTAGGAGAGTGGATCCTATAAGCCTTATATGTATATTCCTATCTCTACCTAGCACAAGATTTTTTGGGAGCTCACTGGTATCGGGTTCCATCAGAACTTCGAAATTAAGCGAGTTCACGCGAAAGCAATCCCATGATGGGTGACCATTGGGAAGTTCTCATGTGAGTTCCCAGAAACAAAACGGTGAGGGCATGGTCAAGGCCTAAAGTCAACAATATCGTATTATGGCGGAGTCGAGCCCGGGATGTGATGGGGGCCCGAGCTAGGATGTGACAAAATCTCTTGGCATTCGATGGCTAGGAAATTATCATATATGCTAGGGATTTGGAGTGAATCAGTTTTCACCATAAATTTAGTGAGAACTTAACAACTTAAGTAAAAAGCCTTGCTTTCAAGGTAATGATGTTAATCTTAGACGGGGCGTGTTAGGAAGTAGGAAGAAATTTCCACGTCCATATTTGTGAGTACCTTCGATGCACGTAGTCTTCACAATATAAGGTATTAAAAGTTGACAATACTCACCCAACCGTGGACGACCATCCTAGAATCATCCCAACTTCTTACACATACCTAGTTGATATAGCTAGTTACTCATAATTTGGCACTCACAAAGTGGCAGGTAAGCAGGTCAATTCCACTAAATAAAATATGGGACCAAAACCAACCGAAACCAAGAGCATGTTGCCCTCAGCTAGCACAAAAACAAACATGTCAATCATTATCGAAACATTTTGACAAGGTTTTCCATATATTGCATTTCTGTAAGTGCCTATATAGCTACTCCTGGATTCTGATGACTTGGTAGCTGAACTGGGTGGTGTGCTGACATGCATAGGTTTTGAAGTCCCTTTCAAGCCAGATGGAAGCATTTCTAGCAGAAGCAACAAATTCTAATATTTTTTTACAAACAGAGAGGTGGAGACTAAGCTTTCATTACATTCTGATGGGAGTATACACACACACATACACATATATGTGCGTGAGGATGAGTCACATCTTTTAACACATATTTCTTAGCGGAACTCCATAATATGTATTTCAACGATTCAAATGTTTCTTTAAATATCGTTCTCATAAAAAATTGAAACTATATGACAGCTGGATTGAATGGTAGTCATTTTTAGTGTTTCTTGTAGAGCTGTATTCGTCCATTTTTTCACTACAATCGAATGTCTTAATGATTGATTTGTCTAATTTTTTTTTCTTTTTTGTAAAGATAATATGTGAATGATATAATGTAATATAAACGGTTCAGATCCTTGAGACAAAGTTTTAAAATATGAACCACAAGAAAATGTATCAAAATATGTGTAAAAAAAATGTGTGCTAACATCTGACCATTATATATACTAGCAGATAGCACATACTTTGTGTGTGTATGAACAATTTCTCTTAATAAGTGCATTTTTTTTAATATTACATAATTACTGTTTTGTCCTTCTTATGTAAATATTGTGTATCAAAAGTGAGGGTAAAATTGAAAAAAAAAGTATAAAAAATAGGGTAAAATAGGAAAATAGGGATATGATTGTCATTTTATCCAAAGGTATAAAATTACTATTTTACGCTCATTTTGTCAATAGTTTGTATCAAAAGTGAGAGCAAAATAAGAAAAAAAAAGAAGAAAAAAAGTTGATAATAAGAGGTTTCTTAATAATAGTATAGATATAACGAGTTTGATAATGGCCAATGTGCCACATTAAAAAATTGGAGGATAAACCTGAACCATTACTTGCAAGAATGATTTTTGTGTACGTTGACTTCCACAATAATAAAATAACAAAGAGTATCTAATCCCTGGGCAACCGAGCTTTCAATCTATTTGTGTGCGATTGATACTAAATAGTAATCTAATCCCAATTATTACAATGTATATAATTAGGGGGTTGACATATACTGGCATAAAGATAAAGGGCCAGCTTCTTTATCGCTTCTTCTTTGCTTTATGTGCACTACCAATCTACCATATAATTTTGTCCACAAAAAAAAAAAAAAAAATCTACCATATAATTAAGTGGAATAATATGTGGCAGCATAATGACCATTTCGCCAAATGATTAATATTTTTTAATTTGATTCGATTAGTTTACTCTAAATTTGGTCACGTGCTACGCACATGTCTTTATTTCAATGAAAACTGCGATGTCGTTTTGTTGAAGTAACAAAACATTGGATATGAGAATTGAGGTGACAACTTTTTACAAAAATAGGTCCTTGTAACTCTTCCTTCCTGTTTGTTAAAAAAAAGGAACATGTGGGGTAAGAAAGTAACTTACTCTTTCAAATTATTTACAACTTCGCTAAGACGGGCTAGCCCCTGCTTGGGCCAAAGTGAGTGAGAGATAGTCTCATTAAATTTAGGCCCTACAGGGAACAAAAACGGGACTGGACTAACCCTTAGTCCAATCTAGTGAACTTTAGCCGGGGAAAACAAACAACCTCTAATTATGTTAAGTACCTACAATAATTATGAATTTGGTTGATTTTAATAGGCATGATTTCATGTTTTTTTTTTTATTCTCCCGTAAAATCCTTATTTTCATCTAGTTTTTTCAAAATGTTAAATAGTAGGTGCATTATTTGTGGGAGGTTTTTTTTTTTTTTTTTGGTCAATGGGACTGGACTAACCCTTAGTCCAGTCCAGTGAACTTTAGCGGGGGAAAACAAACAACCTCTAATTATGTTAAGTACCTACAATAATTATGAATTTGGTTGATTTAATAGGCATGATTTCATGTTTTTTTTTTTTTATTCTCCCGTGAAATCCTTATTTTCATCTAGTTTTTTCAAAATGTTAAATAGTAGGTGCATTATTTGTGGGAGTATTTTTTTTTTTTTTTTTTTTGGTCAAACAATAGATTATGTTATATTAGATGCTAAATTAGGGAACCGATGGGGTTCGAACTCATGCCGTGGTACAAGGGCAACACTCCTTTATACCACTGTGGTAGAGGGCCACCTACTATTTGTGGGAGTTAAAAATTGGAGCTTCTTTCAAGAGTTGACTAATACAATTATAATTTATGATATCCACATAATTTATTTATGTTCTTAGGTAAAATATAGGTAAATTAATTTTGAATCAAATATGTCTATGCTTTTTTACTAATTAATTTTACCTCTATATAAATATACATAGGATTAGCACATTATTCATTTTTATAAGTAAATTATATAGGATTAGCATATTTTTGCATAATCAATTCAACCCATCCTTGATCATTTTTGCACAATCAATTCAACCCGTCTTCGACCATTTTTACAGAATCAATTCAGCCCTTCTTTGATCATTTTTGTAAAATCAGTTCAATCAGTCCTCGATTATTTTTACAAAATCATTTCAACCCGTCCTCAACCATTTCTTCACAATCAGTTCAACTCATCTTAAACTATTTTTGCAGAATTAGTTCAACCCTTCGTCGACTTTTTTTGCAAAATCCTTCTAAATTTTCTTTTAGTATTTTCTGGATCAAAGTCTCTGTAATCCTGCACTATACTGTACCTGCATCCAATAATTATGTCTATACCTAATTGTGTTTATTCAAAAAACAGATTGTCATTAAACAAATCAACAATTGATCATATTACCAAATCGTTCATACTACACCGTTTTTCTGTATACATGATCAGCATTTTTGTTAATTTTTTTTGTATATATATGGGTATATCATTGCTTTGGCAATCAAACAATTACTCATAGAAGCTTCATCAAAAACAAGATCAAACGATTGACAGTCCGACAAATACTGTTTTAGCCAGTAATCCGAAATCAATGGTAGGTTCAACTGGTTTTAGTTTCGGAAAGTGCAGCAGTGAAGAAATTGAGATGGATGATGGGCCATTGAGCAAGGAATCAGGCTCAAGAAACCTGGATTTGCAATTAGGAACCGTGAAAGTCATAGACCTTTTCGCATACACTTTCATCTTTTCTTATTTTGTGCAGTCACGGTTAAGCCACGTCAATATTTTATATTAATTTTTTTATAGATATAATAAGACAAAAAGCAATAATAATATAAAATATTGACGTGGCTTAAACGTAACCACACAAATAGGAGGGGTGAGAGTGTATGGGAAGTGGGAGGGCAGAGAAGCCAGGTCCATGGAAGAGACACCTGAAGGACACCATGACGTATGCAATGGGCACAAAGGGCCTACCTTGGTGGCCATTTAGGCGAAGAAGATGGTATGCTCACAACATTAAAGGTTAAACCATCATATAAAGTTTGTAGTTCATGTGGCGTATTATCATTTGTCAGTGGTTAAATTATATCTTCACAATAAATTATCATTAATATGTTAGTTTCGTATGATGATTGAAGAAAGTTAAGATTTCATAAAAAAAAATCAAATTGGTGTAAACTAGTTTTTCTAGATAATGAGTCAAGACGTAAGTGTTATGCTTGTATTTCAAGATTCTGATTATAAAATTGCTAACGCCATTCTTATCACAACCTTCTCTATGGTACGTTGTCTGCTGGCAGCTTCCTGGATTGTCTTCATTTCTCATGCGAAAGGGACAAGGTAAACTACACTACAAGTTTTAAATGAATTGAATCAAGGCAAATCTCAAATTTACATACCACCAAACGGAAGTGTGTACATAAAGCAACACAAATTATATAAAATGTGACATTTAACTCATTCGAAATTCATTTTTTTTCTTTTTATCAAAACCGATTTTGTATCATAATGACGTCTTTTGCTAAGTTAAACAATTAATAATATCTTACGACAACCAACATAAACCGTTAATAGTTTTGCTAATTTGGCACATAAATTTTAGGTTATTTTGCTTTCGATTTTGATTCTTTTCCTTGTGTAAGAGTTCATAGGTTATTGTCTTTGTAAGTTTGAAATAGGATCTGTAGACGAGCAAAGGATAAAAATGACGTCTTTGCTAATACAAATTACAAAAGAGGAAAAACGAACACAAAACCAATCTCTCATGCATAAATAATAAATATCTTGCTACTTGAGATTTATTTATTTATTTTTGAAACGAACAATGTTATCTACATTAAATAGGTGAGAAAGTGAGCTAAGTCTCATGATAGACTAGCAATAATGTGATTTAAATTCATCTTTGACGAAAGTCGAACCTAAGACATCTCACTTAGTAATAAAAATGAATACTCTTGAGCTATTAGACAACTGATTATATCTTTTCTAGTCAACGTTAAGATGTACTCATCATTAGCACCTCTTGTACTTGGTTATTCTTGAACGTGATTATTGTCGTAAATTCAATGGGTGCTCGATGAAATATTGCAATGAAATAAAGTCTAACCCTCCAAGTTTACGATGTGCTTAGGAATTTTGAGTGAAACACCTGAGAGTTCAGTACTCGCGGTGCTAGATGGTCTACTATGAAATCGACCTTTTCCCCCTATGACATTGATGGCTCGGCGGCTGCCCACTGTTTTCAGTAACCACACCATTGTTTTCTTTCATGAAAAGATAGGATCTTTTATCATAGCATACGTAAAACATGGGGTAAATTACATAATAGCCCCTCAGGTTTGAGATCAATTACAACCTCATACAACAACTTTAAAACATTTCACTTTCATACCTCCAGTACCATTTTATTTCAAAATAACACATCCGTTAGATTTTCCATCCATTAGTCTGTTAAATGCTGACGTGGCTGCCACATTTGTGCTGATGAGGCTGCCACGTGGCAAAAAAATAATTTTTTAATTTTTTTTTAAAAAAAAAATCTAATCTTCTAAATATTAAAAATAAAAAAAAATAAAAAAATAACCTGAAAGCTTTACCTGCAACCCCCAAAACCAGAAACCAATTAATCCCAAACCCACCTCCCCATTAATCCCCCCAGAAACCCAACGCAGCAACCTCCTCCTCCCCCCCCACCCCCCAACGACCCATTCTCGTCAAATCCCCCTTCCCCCGACGACCCACTCCCGTCAAATCCCACCCCCCCCCCCCCGACGACCCACTCCCGTTAAATCCCCCTCCCCGACGAGATGGTTTTTTTTTCTCCTTTTCTTTTCTGGGTTGCAGATACTGGGTGCGGAGGAGGAGGTGGAGGATGGGTGCACGGTGGGTTTGGGGAAGACGAGAGGGAGGAGAAAGGGGTGGGTTGCAGGGAAGATGAAGATGGGGGGTTTTTTTTCTCTCTTTTTTCTTTCTGGGTTGCAGGTTGGGCTCGGGTGGGGGTGGGGGAGATAGGAAGATGGGTGTGCGAAGGAGATGGAGGATGGGTGAGAGTGGTTTTGGATTTGGGTTACAGGGAGGGAGGACAATTGGGAAGATGAAGGAGATGGGGTTTCGGCGGGGTATAGGTTGGGGGAATATGAGAGTGGGGAAGAAGAAAGTTGAGGGTTTTTTGTTTTTTAATTTTTTTAATAGGGTTATATTATAATATTTTTAATGTATAAATAATTTTTTTTTTACCACGTGGCAGCCACATCAGCACAAATGTGGTAGCCACGTCAGCATTTAACATACTAGTGGATGGAAAATCTAACGGATGTGTTATTTTGAAATAAAATGGTACTTGATGTATGAAAGTGAAATGTTTTAAAGTTGTTGTATGAGGTTGTAATAGACCTCAAACCTGAGGGGCTATTATGTAATTTACCCTAAAACATGATATAAGTAACTGAACAATATGGTATTCAATGTTACCTCACAAACAATCTAAATCAATATATATCTTATTGATGATGAACTAATCTAATATAAAAAGTTCTAAGTTTAAATTTCATAGACAACAATTACGAACAATAATTGTTTAGAAAGCAATTCGTCCTAGACCTAGATCTAACGGTGTTGTAGGAGTCGCCCATTAGCATATCTATTGTTGGTCATATTATAGAAGATGCAAAAACTTTGTTGTTGGGGTCATTGAAGTTAATTCTACTTATGTTCGTCATCAAGGCGACGTGTTGCCTACCGCCTTACTCACTTTATAATGTATATTGTCAATGTCGGTACTTCGACTTCAAGTATTTTTTTCATTTAATTTCGGAGGCTTTATTTGAGAATGCAATTGTTAATTTGTTGGTTAGATATTGGAGGAGCATCGGGGGGCATTTTATCAAGAGTTTCGTTCCTTCCAAGCCAAGCAGGGGGTTAAATAGCCTTTTTTTATTTTATTTTTGGGGGTGGTGTTGAACTCGCACCAGTGTGCATACATTACTGCTTTTCGTAAAGCATTATCTGCTTAAATTACCAAAATTGGAATCTCTTCGAGTTTGAACGATCTTGAGCACACTTGTATTAAATTAAAGAAGCTTTACTTAGTCATGCAACATCGTTCTATCCATAAATAATGCGACGTCGGTTACAAAAGTTAGTTTTAAAGTGATAGTCTAATAACATAATACATTATCATTTTACACAATGATCTGATAATATTCTTCTTCACTTGTAAGTGAAAAGTCTTAAGTTCAATTCTTTTAAAAGAAAAATTCGAACCAATTATTATGGTTGACACAACTTAAAGCCCCCCACTAAAATTAAGGAAGGAACGAGTGCATAATAATTTCTTAATTTTTACTTAAAGATCATCTTTACAAACATTTATTAGAATCAAACATCGTTTAGTCATTTATAATATAAAACAAAATAACAATATAAATATTTATAAAACAAAATAACAATATAAATATTAAGTAACATAATTATGATAAACCTTTCATTTATATGGATACTATTCGCAATGATGAGATATATATCCATTTGGAAAAATTAGGTTCTCATCCCTATTTTCTCTACTTCATTGATTAAAACCTTATTCATTTTTAATTTTTTATCAACGTCCTTTGATTTTAATAAACGCCATTAATTATTTCAATAATAAAATATTTTTTATTTCTAAATATATTCATTTAGTGTTAGAAACGTTACATTTGTTATATTTATATTCATGGCTAAATTTTTATCATATATTTTTATTTTTTAGTTTGTACCCATTTTTAATTTGCAACCATTTTTTAATTTGTATCAATTTTCTTTTCAGTTTTAATTTGTACTAATATATTAATTCCTTTTTTTGCCCATATTTTTTAAACTTTTATTTGTATTTGTATCCATATTTTTTTATTTATTTGTACCCATTTTAAATTTTGCTAAATGTACCCATGCTAATTATATGTATTTATTTTATCTTTTAAAATATATCAATAGTTAATTTTTAAAATATGTTAATAATTATGTGGGTACATAATTTTTTTGCTATAATTTTTTTGAAGAACAATATTACTCTAAAATTAATTTTTAAGTATTTATTATATTTAAAAATATTATTTGAATTTGTTTAAATTTCATAATTTGTGGGACATTAAATGCATGAATTAAATATCTTAAATAAGGTTAAGAACCTCGATCAAAATATTTAAACAAACAAGATTTTAGTCTAACAATTAATTAGAAACCGCAACCAAAATGACCCTTTCTATTTCCTAACGGGAATGCAAAGGATTATCCAACTTTGTCACCGCAAACTTGCTAATAAGCCCAAAACATGCCAAAACGCTAAAACCCTTTTAATACTTGACGACGCCGAACGATCCTTCCCATCCCCCTCCCTTGCAGTAACTGCGGGCCCTTGAATTGCTTGAGACTCAGTCTGAGGAGAGAGACTCTCAGCTGCCTCTCTCTCTGCTTTTTTCAGCTCCTCTGCCCCTTCCCTCCAGTGGGTTTTAGTGTTTTTTGCAGAACCTATAGCAGTAGCCTTTGAGCTATGGCGACTGAAGATGAAAGCATCGTTAAAAATGGTGGCAACATTTTCACCAACGAAGCTGAGCCTTCATTCCACATGGTACCCCATTTTTTATTGAAAATTCTTTGGTGGATTGTTCTTATATATTTGTTTCCTGCTTTCCGTTTTCCTCACTTGTTGCTTCAATCCGTTTAAGATTTTATCAGACGTTTGTTTGTGAATTGTGAAATTTCTAAGTTCGTATTAGTTTTCTTCCTTAATTTCTTGTTCTCTTTTACTTAAACTGGGTTAATGCATGATTAAACTGCGGATTATTATACTTTCAATCTTAAGTTGCTATCTGTATAACTATGAAATTCAAGTTGTAAGCATCCAAATCCTTTTAGAACTAGTCAGGCTTTACACTGTTATTGTTTTCGTGTTATATTTCTGTGTGTTTTTCTTAATTTTTTGGGTAAAAAGAACTTGCCTTTCTGTTTGTTTTCAAAATTCTGTGTTTTCATGATGTTCTTAACGAGGAACAATTCATATGATTTTGCTCTATTGTAATTTTGGTCTTATACACACACACACACACACACATACATACACACACTGTGTGTGTGTGTGTGTGCGCGCGCCAGTTCTTTCCTCAATCTGACATCCATGCCAGAGAAAATATATTGACTCGTGCGAGTTCTTGGCTATTCATTTCTCATCTTGTTGTGCATCATAGACGTGATTGTCTGAGATTGTTGTATAACTAGTAGTTGATCAGGTAAAGATGTTGTGTTTGTAGAATGCGTATTTTTCTGATCCTGAATGATCTTTCTTTTGTTCTTCTCTCACAGGGTGGAGATTCCACTGAGATAATTGAAGAAGCTCCTCCTGACCATCCATGGAGACGACAGAACCTCGTGTTACAGATACCTCCAAGAACTCTTGAGGATGCCAAAGAAGATTTTGTGAGCATAAACATGCCCCCAACACCGAGTCCCACTCCCAAAAGAGTAAACTTCTCCCCATTACCCAGCCCCATTGTAGCCAAAATCAGTGGTTCCCCAGGTCCCTCATCATCAAAAACTAAATCAACCACAAAAAGAAGCCTCCTTCCAAAACTTAGTTTCAAAAATCGGAACACTACTTCGGAGATTCAGAAGGCTGCTGCTCTAGCACTAGGAGGCTTACCTGCAGGGACACGTGAAAAGCCTACAATTCCAAGGACCTGGTCCTTTACAAGGCTTTTAACTCCCAGGACGAAAAATACATCATCCTTGCCTGTAACTCCAATTGCTCACTCAAATCCAGAGTCTATGCATGGCAGGAACACAACTGATCTGGTGAGTACTGTTTTGTTGAGAAGAATTCAAGTTGACCATAATTTACAGAAATTTTATAATAACAAAGAATCTTAAATAGAATTTGAAGTCTCATGCTTTTCATATGTATAAATTTATTGAATCTGTGTAAGTTTTCCTATATTTTGGCAATTCTGCTTGCTTGCTAATCTTCGACAGTTTTCTGTTACAAGAAAACTAAGGTATGTTTATAGTCGGTTTCCTCAACATCATATGTTCTAGTGGCGGTGCACCGCCCTTGTGATGGGTTCCCTGACTTTCCCCCTTAATTTCTTGTACTGCTTCCACTGAAAATATCAATGGGACCAAAAGACAACCTTTTCGCCTTCTCTTGATGACTTAGAGAATAAATGAAGTGGGTGTAATCACAATCGATTAGCAGCTTAAGTTGTCCATTGGTGCACCACACAGAATTTTTTTAGGCGGAGGCTAAACATTGGTTCCTATTCTTTCCTCTATCAAGTTGAGTTCCTACAGTGGGTTGCAATACCGTTTCATTTTATGATGTTCCCAAATTTTGTTCCTTTTAAAATTACTTCCATAAGGTGCTTTTCTTAGAACTTTCATCAGATCAGCGCTTTAAGCCTTGAGCTCTGCATCCGGAGATGGCATCTGAGTGCGTCTACTTGTTGCACACATTTTATAAGGAACAACTATTTCTAGCATAGTTATTTTGTCTCAATTAACCCTCACAGATATGTTTACATGATTCTCTACTTTGCAGAAAGCAGAGGCCCAACGACCTATTCACCGTTCACGTTCAGTCCCTGCGATTAATAAAGATGGAAGCATATATGTAGGCAGTGTCATTCGTGTAATTCCAACCACACCACGAGTGGCTGAAAGGACTGTCACGACAACATCAAGCACATCCCCTGTAAATGACACTGGTAAGTCCTTCTAATTGTCTCTGTCCATATCGACAAAAACCATTCCTATTCCTTTACAAATGCACCTGAGTGCCATGATATACCAATTGTCCGTGTTTTCAGATCGTAGCTACCTTTGATCCTGCTTTTGTAACTTGTGATAACCAACCTATGCCTTATCTTAGTCTTGCGGTTCAGGTGGAAGCGTTGATGGTGGTGAAGATATTGCTGAAGAAGAAGCTGTTTGTCGAATTTGCTTAGTTGAGCTGGGTGAAGACGCTGACACCCTCAAGATGGAATGCAGCTGTAAAGGCGACCTTGCTCTTGCCCACCAAGAATGTGCTGTAAAATGGTTCAGCATTAAAGGTAATAAAAAATGTGATGTGTGTGGAGAAGAGGTTCAGAACCTACCGGTCACCCTTCTACGAATTCAAAATTCTCAGGCCGTTAATTTTCGAGCAAGTAGAGCACAGCAGGCTGAGGCTACTCAATATAGGCAAGTGAAAATTTTCAACTGTTGTAATGCTCGGGAAGCGGAAATTTCTGCACTTTCTGTGTCTTTATTGTGTTCGATACCACCTCCTAGGATGGTATAACTAATAATGCATGGAAATTTTGTCAGGGTTTGGCAGGATGTTCCCATCCTTGTCATAGTCAGCATGCTTGCTTACTTCTGTTTTCTTGAGCAACTTCTGGTAAGTCATTCAACTTCGTTATGCTTTTCTTTCTTAGCCTTTCAAATTCTAATTAAATCACATGGACAGGTGGGGAAAATGGGATCTGGTGCAATTGCTCTTTCTCTTCCTTTTTCCTGCATTTTGGGTCTTCTGGCATCCATGACATCGACCACGATGGGTAAGCTAACTTTGAAATACTGTCATGCAATAGTTTGCGTTGCATGGATTCAGTGATTTTCCTTCCAGTATAAAAAATAGAATTCAATGATTGTTCTGTTTTACTGACTGAGAAATTTGTGCTCAGTGAGAAGAAGATATGTCTGGATTTATGCAACTATTCAGTTTGTACTGGTGGTTCTCGCGGCACATCTACTTTATTCATTGGTAAGAGTTACTCCTGTGATCAAGTAGCGGGTAGGATTTTTCAAAGTTTTGGCTACAAATGCCTAGAACAAAAAAATGCTGATCAAAATAGCGAGGGACGTGCAAATGCACTTCTTGAATATGCGCGTTCATCTTATTGGTAACAATGTCTTAAGTTTTCTTGTTCGGTCCACAGATTCACATGCAGGCAGTTCTGGCTCTTCTCCTCGCCACCTTTTCAGGATTTGGAGTTACAATGTGTGGAAGTTCTTTTATTGTCGAGGCTTTGGGATGGAGGGAAAGATGGCGTTCTCAGCAGTCAAATCAACAGCGTGGTTCTCAGGAGGTGGCGCAGCCGAATCAATCACCCCAGAATACACAACATACACAGACGAATCCCCAACAGCGGGAAACTGAACTCGAATGAGCAGAAGTTACTCATGGCAGCTGACTTCTCTACCTTAGCATGCACGAATGCCACTGCGGCGTACTAAAGGAAAGTCTGGCTGTAAACTGCTACGAAATATAGCACATGTTAAGCGTTGTACATAAACCATTTGTACATATAGGTTGGCCTTGAGAGCCACATTGTTCGGCTCATCCTTCGTTACGATTTCGCGAAAAATGATCAGAACTTCTTCCTCTGTTCTTCGTAGACGTTAAGACTGCATTACGTGCTGAAAAGTAGATTATTGTTCCGTTGCACTGATGAGATGAAACATATTTCAAGGGAGCAAACATCGTATTATTCGTGTAGGTCAGCAAATATATTCTAGCAAAAAGCCGTTTCGTAATTACAAATGGGGGTTTCTCCCTCCCAACCTCTTGCTGCCTTCAATGACATTTTTGTCTGTACAATAGAAACAGTTGGTTGCATCGCAACGCCAATCAGATTATGCTCACGAAAGTGCTTTTTTTTGTCTGCAAAACCAACTAGACAACAAGAGAAAAATTGCTACACAGGCAGATAGGTAGAAACTGTAACTCGATGGGAAAAATTATCGAAAAAAGAAAAAAAGGAGAAACTTGCGTTGCTTTGTCTGACGACAGTCTGGTCATTGCTTGTAACTCGAACTGCCAACCTTGGCTGAGGACAAAGGCTTTTCCTTCGAGCTGGTACTTAATTCGGACGAGTTGTTTGATTGGGTTTCTGAAACCCCAGGTCTCACCCAAACTTTTATATGCCCCTCTCGGCAGACAGTAAGAACGGATTCTTGGGTAAACATCACGCCAGAGAGGGGTTCAGTGTGTACCCGGTGAGCAACCAGCGGTGATATTTTTGGAACATCTCGCAAGCTTGGAGCAGGCTGCAGAGTACCTACTGGAAGTGCATTGTCCCAATGAGATGACTGGCTTCCAGCACTATATGTGGGGGACCCGCCAGGAGGACATCGCCGCAATGGCACAACAATCTCATCCATTTCCAGGTCCCACAGAAGCAACTGTGTGTCCTGCACTCAAACGAAAAGTGTAAGCTGAAAAACTAACAAGATTAATCAAAGATCATCAATTCTCACAAATTCATTTTCAGCTCGGACTATCTTTCTTTTCTAATAAACTTAAGCCTTGTATTTTGAGTTTTAGGACGATGAGAAACGCAGTGACCAATAAAAGTTTACAGAAAAGGATTACAACTAATCAAACTGCGGCATTTTTTTACATGAGATATCTGATTATGTAAATACACAAATTTTGACACATCCAACAATTATTTTTCTGATACCTGACCGACGGAGCCAAACCGGTACATGACAGTCTCCCCCATACCATCTGAATTTGGTGACGACCAATACGAATCAAATGCCACTCCACTAACCTGCCAACATCATCCAGTGAGAACTTAGTAAACAAGTCACAATCGGGTAATATAAGCGCAATGCTATTAAAAATAAATAAAAAATAAAAACACTAACCCAAGAGTTGTGCCCCTCTCCCCATGCTACAACTTTCCGATCTTCCATGCTCCAAACTTGAACTAGATCATCTTCACCTCCTGTCAGTATGTATTTTCCATCCATGCTGTTCCAATTTCAATCAATCATACTATCCTCTCAAAAGTATAATAATATCTTTATGCAAAAAAGGCCAAATAAAAAAGAAGTTCAAAATTCACTGGTCATTTACAAGATCGGAACAATATTATAAAAACTAGCTGCAAGCTTCAATAGAAAACCAGTGAAGATGCACACCTCCAAGCGCAACATAAAAGGGCCCCATAGTAACTTTTGCCACCACATATAAGTTGCTCTTTTGAGTAGTCAAAAACACGTAGATAACCTGCATTCAGTAATTAAATTTAGCTCATATTTAACCTAATGCATAAAAGGATCCTTGAACAGGGAAAAAAAAAAAGAGCAATTGCACAGTGCAAACAATGACATTATACCATCTCTTCCAACAGTCGCTAAATAGGACCCATCAGTCGAGAAAGCAATACCATTTACTGAACCTTGGCAGATATGCCATCTGGCAATTGGGTTACTCTGCACACACATAACAGGAAGTCAACAGCAAAATGGTAGTTGGAGAAGGAAATAGAAATTCCGCTTTTCAGATATAAATTTCCCCCTTATAACTATCTGACATTTATCAGTCATATGTTGATGCAATGCAGCCTTCGGTAAGTAACCACAATGATATTCCAGTATAATGGACATGAACCTGTAGGATCTCACACAGAACTTAATTAACTGATAAATTTTGTTTGGACAACTTAACATATGAGAACATTGTAGGTTAAAATAGCCTAGCAAATGAAGACCGAGTTTCACAAGTCTCAAACAGTGCCTGTAGTAGACTAGGAATCTATACTGTCGATTAATAACCAGAATACAGCACCCAAAAAAATTTATATCTCAGAATATGATACAAAATTTGTTATCAAAAGGTCAACATAGCGTCTATTAACTGTCAGCGGTCTTAAATTCACCATGTTGACATAGCAGATGCATGTTGAGCCTTATCTAAATTATATAAAAACTTGCACAGACACTTTTAGAAGAAATAGGAACATGGGGAACACAACTTAATACCTTATTGTAACGTGCATGCGAAACTGAAAATTGAGCTGGATCTTTGATAACAGGGAATGAGGAATCGCCTGCCCCATCTTTGCTCTAGAAAGAAATAAAGATAAATAACAATCAAATCAAATTACCTAATATACATGGAACAAAAGTAAAGTTAGCGAAAAGCATTTTTCCAATAATAGAGGCTTGCCTTTTCATATACATACAGATTCCCATCGGCATGAGCGACAACAAAAGCACCGTCACCACCAGGAACCCATGCAATACTAGTACAACGGCTGTTGAAAACAGGTATTAATCAAGCTACTCCACAAAAGTGTCCAAAAAAAGTCAAGGAGTCACAATGCTCTCAAATGATACCCATTGAGGAAATGACACACAAGCAAAAAATCAGTACAAATGCATAATAGTCCAAGTTACAAGGACTAAATTCATTAGTTCAGTTAGACCCAAATCATAGGATACAGGGATGTTAGCTAATATTTTATAAACGAAAGATCCAAAATTTACGATAAGGCATCAAAACGGCCTCAGCCAAGCATCTACTAAAACATTCTTAAAACCAAAAGATCCAGACTCCACATTGGACTACTGAAAATGGCTGGTGTGAGAGAACAAGAATCAGTCCTTGCAAGAGTGATGAAACAAGACAGTACGCACCAACTTGCAGCCATATGTAGAGAGAAAATTATACTGGTCAATGTGAAGCCTAAACCAGAAATAGACTAAGATCCACAGCCACTTAAGAGTGTTCTTTCTTTTTCGATTGTTTAGCTACCTTCTAAACTCTACAGAAGCCAACTTAAAAATTCAAATATACCAACCTGTACTGCATCAATGAACAAATTGTAGAGTAGTTCTTCAGCTTATTCTAAGCCATTCAACATTACAGAAACAACCATTACTTTTGAACCTCCTATAAAGAATGCATTTAATGATTTAATCTACTTCTAGTTTCACACTGTCTTTGAAATATATAAGCTAAAAATGAGTAAAAATTTTACAGTTGTACTATATTCATCCAAATTATTAAAAATATGAGAGAATCCTATTCTTACCTGTTACTAACAGAGCCATCTTTGTTATAATGCTGAGCACCTACAAGCTTCTTTCCAACATCCTGCAATTGCTGTCTCAGTGACACTGAGTAGACTACAAAAATAAACATACAACCATTCAAAATATTTGAACTTCATACAAAATAAAATTAAAAGATTGTCATTTCAAATGCAAGCAAACATTTGTACCATCACCGCAACTCAACCCAATAATCAAATCATGACCATCCTTTGCGTCTTGATCAAATGCATGGCAGACAGGGTTTGAGTTACTGAAATGTATAGACTTTATTGGATCCTACATGCACAAGAAACCAATCATAAACCATTCCCAGCTCCTAATCTACAAAAGCAACTCCTAAACCTACAAAAGAAAATCCTAAAATACCTTGTCTTGAGAATTCAAATCACTGATGAAGATCGCATCCCCCACATTGAAGATCAAATAATTCCCTTTCCCATCAAAATTCGAAGTAGAAGTCGAAGTACTCGAACTGGAAGCCACCAAAGAACCAACTCTACTACTCGCACTGACACTCTTACCCCCTCCATTCCCTGCAACAAAGCTAAGCGCCCGGGTTCCATTACCACCACCCAACAACCTTGCTGCAGCCGACCGTACGCCACTTCCAGTGCTGAAGCTCGAAGATGGCGTAGTCGGGGTTGATGGAGCAGGTTTATCCTTAAGATTTGCTAATGTTGCCTGATAATCAACAACCCAGAAAGCTTTTAACTTACATATCACGAATCGGATATGAAGAAAATACTTGCAGAGTAATGAACTACAAACTATTTACAGGTATAAGTTAGTTGAATTCATCCAAAACTGCACTAAAAAAATTAAACTTTACGAAAATGTCAGAGTAGGATTAATTATTTCGAATACTGGGTCTTGAAGCACCTCATATTTCCAGCATTAACATTTCTTTCAACAATTAACCTCAAAAATTACACACTCCAAACAAATCCCAGAAAATTAAATTCCAATCTTCAATTTTCTAGCACATGGGTCATAAATATTGATAAAACCCCTAAACAATCGCCATTACCAAAAACAGAAAAGGCCACAGCTTTACGAAAGAAAAAAGAAAAAAAAAACCCCAAAAATTGCTACTCGAAAAAGAAAAATTCCCAATAAGGGCAACGAAAGAAATTAATGGCGGAAAATTCAGTGCACCTGAGTGACGGTTTTTCCATGGGCGTAGTGAAGGAGCCCCGAAGGATGCGTCTTCTCGTACTGAAGCTTATACTTTCCCTCAGGGGTTTTGAAATAGGTCTTGAGACCCGGCGACTGAGCGTTGCTAGACGACGCCGTTTGCATCATACCGTTGGCCGTACTGATCATGGTGTCGTCGTCGTCGATTAGAATATGCCTGGGAGCATACGATCATGACCCCTCCTAGGGTTTGAAATGCTTCAACTTTTTGGTTCTTCTGGGTTCGAAATCGATAGGAGAGACGTGGGTTTTGCTCTGTTTTTGCGTTATCGTGCTCTCGCGGGGGCTTCAATGGCTTCCGGATCAAATGGCTTGGACCGTCTGGTTTGCGGCTTTTTTTTTTTTACCTCTTTGCGGCTTATGTGAAAAGTGTTTGTTGGTAAGTTTTCAAGGATGGAGATTTAACATTGTGCTACCAGTCAATGGAGTGAACGGCTAGGATCCGAGTATTTTTTGCTTTTTCGGAGGTTAATGTAACTTTGGATAGTGAGAGTTTGAATAAGCAGCAAATAAAAGGAGGAGATTGGATTTGATGATTCAAACTGGGGAAAGAGGTTGGTTTTGTTCACTTTTGGGGGCTTTCCTTGTTGCAAAAACAAAATTGGGACTTCAAACAATGTATTAAATTTGAAAGAGACTTATACAATTTTCATTTGCACTTGAGATTCCAATTTCAAATCACATTTCTTTGATATATCTTGTAGAAGAGTAATGCTAGAGAAATCAAATTTTTTAAATTAAATGATGTGCCACCAATAAAAATACAAGCACGTTAATCGACATTTAATTAATAATTCAATCATTTACAACCACATCATTTAGTTTAGTTTGCAAATTTGGTTTAAAAAATGTAGTCTACTCAGCATTACTCCTTGTAGAAAAACAATTAATTCAACTCATAGTCATATCATAATACTAAAATTATGGGTATATTACACTTTATCTGTTGGAAATGTGCCCTAAAACCAATCATATGATGATACTTTACGGATATTTCACATGTTAAACTAATCTAGTTTAATATCAAGGGCAAAGATTATTGTTTGAGCCGTCTCATATAAATGTTATACGCTTAAACGATAAGTCCAAGGAATATGTAATTAGGAGAATGTAATTTAAATAAGTTAGATTTATGAGACCATTCTCTTTCGTATACATATCCTAAACGTTCATGATCATAGGATTGCCAATTGGGCATTGACAGTCCGTTAAGATCAGTACGTGCTGTGTCTTCTCTCAGGGAGAGTGACTAGTCTCGAGTCATTGGTGTGTGTGACATCAAGACAAGTACGTAGGTGCTCAATAGAGAATGAGTTCACTGAACACGATCAATGAAGAGTTCTCATACTCGTGTCACATGAGAACTCATAGTTGGGATAATGCAAAATAGTCCTTTGACCTGAGGCATCATAGTTGTCTTGTGATTAGGTCCTTGATCTTTGATTATGTCAAAGTCACCCCATCCGCGGGTGTCCACGGCATTGTCGGGGTTAAGCCTCTTAGCCATGGAGGCAAGTGAATGCGCAACAAGGGATCTCTAACCTTCAAACCGTTTGGGGGAGAATACTCTATGATATGATTAAGAATCTCTGGCCAAAGTATGAATGAGATTTAGGAAGTCGTTCCAAATCACATTCAAGGTAATCATATAAGCACACGAATCACATTGGATAGTAAACATGAATAAACTATCAAACCAAACAATGTGGTCAAGAGTATTGTATTAGAGAAAGACCGTATTGCATTTGTAATCCTAAACTGAATAGGTTCTCCACCTCTTCTAATTAGCTTGGGTAACCATGATATGCTGCTATGTGTCACTCATGGTTTGTGGAAGCCCTAAACGTGTATAATCACTAAAGGGAGAATTGAAAATAAGTTTCAATTCACAATCGATTTGAAATGGTTTTAATCGCCCACTGCCTCGCTAAAAGGAACCTAATGGATCGTACACCGAGTAAGGTAGAGATTGAAGAAAAATCGGAGATGAGTAAGAATAATTAAATGGTTTAATTATTTATGGCAAGGATTAATTAATATGTTAATTAATCAAACGAATAAGTTCGTTAAAGACCTCGAGATAGTTTTGGACCTTAAGGCCCAATGGGCTTCGAACATCAAGTCCATTGACTTAAGTTGTATGACAACTTAATGAATAATGATTTACAAAGGCCCAAATAGCCCAATGAATCCCTATGGCCGGCCATTTAGAGATGGAGTGGGTTTTGGACTTATTTACAAGTTTGCCACTCCAATGAATTAAGGTATAAATATGACTTTATAGCCAAAATTCATTTAGGGTTTATTTTTTGGAAAGGATGAGAAAACAAAGCTCTCCTTTCTCTCTAAAGAGGCCGGCCACCCTAGAGGAATTTAGCTAGCAATCTTGCTTCCTCTAGGTCACTCATTTCTACTTAAATCTAACCTTGGTGTGGAGACTTATAGGTTCTCTACTTTGGGAACTTGGAGAAACCTATTCTTCCATCTAAATCCATAGATCTAAGATGCAAGGAATGAAGGCCCTCTCTTTGGGTGATTAGCCTTTGCTTATGCAAAGAGGAATCTATAAAGGTATAATTTCTCAACTAACAAATGTTGTTTTAAGTTGAGTCTTGGTTCACCAATCTACTAGGCTTTGAATTTCATGGATAATGTTTTGTTTTTAAGTGCATACAAACATGATTCCGCCTTTAATTTGTTAATTGCATGCTAGAGATGTTGCTTAAATGAACATGTTTTTCACAAAATTTCCTTCATTATCACCTCAGGTTTGTGGTCAATTTCAATTCCTTACACATCTTTACAACATTTCACTTTCATACCTCAAGTATTATTCTATTTCAATATAATACATCCGTTACATTTTTCATCCATTGATCCATTAAGAGTTAACGTAGCTGCCAAATGTGTGCCACATGGCAAAAAAAATATTTTTTTAATTTTAAAAAAAAAAAACCTGAAAAACGCATAACCCACCCCCACATCCTCTCAACCCCTCCCCACCCTTCTTCTCCCTCCTGAGCCTCCCAACCACCTCCATCTCCTCCACTCTCTTCACCCTCGATTTCAACTCATCCCCCAAACCCTCCTTCAATTTCAAAAACGTCAGGCGGATTGCAGATCCCGACGACGGGACTGCAGGGCTCAAAGCGTGAACTTGCGACGATTGAGGTGCTATGCAGAGTCCTCAAGGGTTTTACGGCGTTTGTGACGTACAGGCTAACTGTGCCACTGCTGGTGAAGACAATTATGAAGATCTCGAAACGGGTGACAGAGTACATGGCAGAAGTGCTATTGTCGCTATGCTCGACGTCAAAGAATAGCCAAAACGAGGCCGTGGCGACGAGGTTTCTAACACAGGTGAGAGAGATGAGGGTGAGAAGAAAGAAGGGGTTGGAGATGAGGGAGTAGACGAGTGATGGGGGAAAGGGTTCAGGGGATTTTGGGATTTTTGGGAGAATAGGGGTGCGTGGTGGGGAAGACGAAGGGATTTTGGGTTTTTTTTTAGAAGATTGAAGTTTTTTAAAAAAAAAATTAATTTTTTTTTTGCCACGTGGCACACATTTGGCAGTCACATTAGCTCTTAACTTATCAATTGATGGGAAATGTAATAGATGTATTATATTGAAATAAAATAGTATTTGGGTATGAAAGTAAAATGTTTTAAAGATATTGTAAGAAATTAAAATCGACCACAAACTTGAGGTGGTAAAGTATAATTTACTCTAAAATTATAGTTCTGAGCATCTTAGTATTTGAGTTTCTTATTTTATTAAAAAAAACAGTTTGTAATCAGTTGTAGTTTTATCTTTAATTTAATCAAGACAATGAAAAAGCCAACTTGTTCGCTTCTTAATCTTGAAAAAAATCACAACTTCAAAATGACGGCTTCTTAATAAAGAATTCGATGAGTAGAGGGCATTATTGACAAAAAATACAACGACATGAAAAATAATTTCTTTTGTCACTTAGTTTAGTGGTATTTCTCTTTACATATAAGTGAGAGGTCTTAGGTAACGAATTTGAACCATATTATTTCTAACTCATTGTAAGGCTTAACCCACTCTTCCACCCTTTTAATGTAGATTATATCACCTGTTAAACAAAACATTCTTTTTTAATAAGTAAGAATGTTAAACAAGAAATGCAAGTGTGACGGTTTCTTAAGAGAGTTTAATATTGTCACTCTATTTTGAAATTTACTTTAAGTTTACGCCACTTGTCGCAATTTTTCCAAAACTACGAATGAATTTTTCCGATGATTCTAGTATTATTTTATATTTAATGATTAAAGTTTCGGAAAATAATGAGCCTTCGAATTAGGGATGTGCTATCCACACATTCATTTTTACTTCTCACACACATTTCGTTAATTTCTGTCATTTGATCATCTTTAATTTATCTGATCTGACGATCGAAAATTGAAACAATGTGTGAGAAGTAAAAAGGGGTGTGTGAATATCACACCCCCAGAATTATTGTTAGAAGAAAGGGAAATATTAGGACCACTGAAGAAGCGGATGCAGGTGCAGCTGCATAATGCATAGATGCCATGGCCCTCATGGGTCTTGGAAGTAAATAAAGATCAAAGTTGAGGTTCACAATTCACCAAATGGAGAGATTTTGGTGAACAACTGACATACCCCAATTCGGATATCTAAGTGGATATCAAAATTAAGACGTATGATGGACACCTAGAAGGTAACAAAGTCATATTATAAAAATGATGGGCAAAATTGTGAATAAATTAAAACCGAAGCCTAGAACTAATTTAAACTAAGGGTGAGAGTGTGAAAAGCAGGATGTACCCTTATTACAATGTATGTGAATGAAAAATTAAAAATTCCTACATTATTGGAGAGTATGTCAAAACCGTCCAAGATTCCTCGCTTGCCACAAAAATCTAGCTATTAAATCATCGAGAGCGCAAAACAGAAAGTGTGAGTGGGCAAAAATAAGGATATAATAAAACCTTTGTTTTTTTTTCTCAACATAATAATCCCTCGCTGTAAAAACCCATATAGTTTCCAAAAATCCTCAATGTAAAAATCCATAAGTTTCCAAAAATATACTACTTATAAGTAGGCCTGGCATTTTGGACCCAACCGTTAACCCGACCCGACACAACCCGTTAATATTTGTATTTGGGTGGATGCTTAACGGGTCGGGTCGCTAACGGGTGAACCCGTTAAATAACGGGTCATTTTGGGTCAACCCGTTAGACCCGTTAGGATCCGTTAACACCCGTTAGCACCTGTTAGTTGAGGATAATTTAGTAATTTTAGTAAAGTCTTAATAACAAAAAATAAACTTTATGCAAAAAAATAATAATAATAATTGTTAACGGGTGATAACGGGTGAGCCGTTAGTTTAACGGGTAGGGTTCGGGTGACCCGTTAGCTTAACGGGTTGGGTTCGGGTGACCCGTTAATTTAACGGGTCGGGTTGAACCCGACCCAAACCCAATAAACCCGACCCGTTTACAGGTCTACTTATAAGTATGAAAATCCAAGTACCATATAAAACAATTATCTCCCAGTATATGGTATACCACAATAGCTTAGCTATATAAAATATGCTTTGCTCATATCATACTATGTAATAGTAAGAAAATCCAAATATTCAAATGTACGGTAAACCATAGCATCTCAACTATATAAAATAATATGCTCATCACAATTATGCAGACACACAAGTCCATACAAAAAGTAGTTACATGGAACAAGCTGGGTGTAATAATCTACACTCAAGTACTACCTGCACGTGAAGTTACTGTTAAGCGCATCACATATGAGTTCTAGTTGCCTACTGAAAATTAGTACAGGTTGACACCTACAATAGACCCATAGTGAGTGTAACGGTGCGATGTGAACGTATACGTGAAACTAGTCGGCCCAAACAAGTACTATAGAAACCAATGTAAATGATGAGTACATAAAAATATGTATGGTCATGCCATCATAATTTCATAAATCTAAACATCTTCAAATAATACTTATAAGGGTTTTTATCACAAATGACCCCTAAAATTGATCCTCACCATCAAGATGGTCTATGAACTTGAAAATCAATCAATGTAGTCTCTGAAAATAAGTGTCTCAAATCAATGTGGTCCTTTCATCATAATTATGTTAAAAATTCTGTTAAACGCTGATGTGGCACATAAATGGCCCTACAAGATTTATAGGTTTTTATCACAAATGGTCCCTGAAATTGACATACACCATCAAGATAATCCTGAAATTGACCTACACCATCAAGATGGTCCCTAAAATTGAAAATCGATGAATGTAGACCTTGAAAATAGGTGCTACCACAATTTTGTAAAAAAATTTGTTATGTGCGGAGTGGGTTTAATAATTAATTAAAAAAAGTTGTCTAAAAACCTTTTTGCACAATGAATTTTTTTTTCTTATAGTAGGACGTACTTTGAAGAGGGATACATCCCATAAATTCTCAAAGGCACAAGGCTTAAGAGGGGTATGGAAATAGTTTTCAACCAACAATAGACACACCTCGGTTATAACCTTATTATCTCAAGGCAGATCTCATTGTTCTTTGAGTCACAAGACCACCAGGGAAACGCCGAACAAGCTCTCCAAGATTAAGGTTGTTGATTGCCTAAATGTTAATGGTGATGTCCCAGAAGTTATTACAAATCAGCCAAGCCGTCACCAAATATGATCTCAATCCAGGTTCAATTCAGTGAAGGGTGTCGAAGTGTATAAAGATGAGTGTAGTTTTTTAGAGAATAGATAGCGAATGAGGTAAATGAAAGTGGACTGGGATTGGAGGTGATTGTAGAACTTGGTTTTTGGGTTCACAACTTTTTATTAACTATTAAATTATAAACATATTTGTAATTTTTAAATTTAATTGGACTTGTGCAATCCATTTATGCGTCATATCAACATATAATAGAATTTTTGACAGAATTGTGACATAATGACTACATTGATTTGGGACACTTACTTATGGGACTAAATTGATCGATTTTCAATTTTCAGAAACCATTTTGATGTCGCAGGTCAATTCCAGGGACCATTTTGATATCACGGGTCAATTTCAATGATCATTTGTGAGAAAAAAAGGCTTATGGGACCCATTTATGTGCCACATCAAAACTTAACGAAATTTTTAATAGAATTGTGACAGACGGACCATGTTGATTTGCAATACCTATTTTCATAGACTATATTAATTGATTTTCATTTTTAGAGACCATTTATGATAAAAACCCTACTTATAATCATAAGAAAAACATGGCATGGCATGATGTAAAAGCATTCGTCAAAGTGAATCAATGGAAACGATATATGTAATTTAAGTTCAAAAACAAAGCCCATCTACTTATTGATATGTAGTCAGGTTGTAGCCCGTCCAATCACTATACTAATCATTAAACTACCCAAAATCCGTAAATACTAAGGAAAAGACTCGAAAATCTTTGTTTGCTCAAAACGAGGGTCGAAAGTGTTAAAAACATGGCTCACGTGCCACCACATGCCGACCGAAGCCGCCACGTGCTAGCCACGCATTATCATGCGCTTGTTAGGAATATTTTGTCAAAGTTAGCAGTGTTACCTGATACCCGTTACGAATATTCCATCAAACTTAGCAGAATATTTTGTCTTCTTCTCCCGCGAGATGGTCGCGGTACCGTCACCTGTGTTCCTAGATTTTGGGTATTTCAACCGAGAATTTTCCAAAAATAAATGAGTGTTCAAAACTCAGCCATTTAATTAGAATGTCAAACACAAGAATTTGTCCTAGAATTAGTCGTTTAAAAATGTAGTTCACATGGATCTTGCGATCTATTTGGGCCAATTTCGAAAAGAAAGAAGAAGTAACGAGAGAGAGAGAGAGAGAGAGAGAGAGAGAGAGAGAGAGAGAGAGAGAGAGAGCAATTTTTCATTACCAAAAACACATGATGGAAAAAGGATTGAAACGCTTTTTGGGTTTACCTTGGGAAACCAAAAAAAAAAAAAAAAAAAAGGCTTTTTGGATTATGACTTTTACCAATGAAGGTTGGTCAGAGTGGAAGGGGCTCTGGTCGCTTAAGCAAGTGGTCTCGGTTTCGAGCCCTTGTGGATGCAGAAAACTTTCTTGGGAGAGGTCCCCGCATATGCGCCCGACAGTACCTCGAAGGATTAGTCCTGGGCTTTGCCTGGGGATACCTTGGGAAACCAAAAAAAAAAGGCTTTTTGGATTATGACTTTTGGGCATTGCCTAGATAGGGTTGGCCTAATTTCTTCTAAAACTTGAAGAAAGTTGGATTTCTAGCCCACTAGTTGATACAATAATACATTAACATCACATTTGGAATTAACGGACCCATTGGTGGTTATTGGATCTATTCTTTTGAAATGAGAAAGATGTAAAATCAGATTAAATGGTTGAAATTGCCTGCTCAACTGTTTTTCATTTGTTTGCTTAAAATTTTTACAAATGCTAAACATGAAAAGTAGTTAGTAGTTGGAGTTCGAAATTCTAGATTTTCACCTTTTTAGATTGTTAATTAAAGCTTCACATGTTATTTGACTCAAGATTAATGCACTCATAATAATTCATAATCAAATTCTAGATTTGAAGAGCTATTATTGATACTTTAAAATAGTGATCATACACTCTTCCTAAAAAAAAAAAAAAATAGAAAATAACCGTTAACTATTTTTTAGAGCATAATAATAATTTCCGAGATTTACTATTATTGTCAACATTGATTTGTTTGTGGTAGTGACAGTTCCCCTTCCTTTTTTGAATGCCATATCAATTTCAAGGGTCACCAAGAATCAAAGAATGGCAGAAAGTGGTCCCATCCTAGCTGCTTATAATAAAAATACTTGAACTGCAAGCTTTCTTCTTTAAAGTTGCACCAAATAGAAGCAAAAGAACCCCATCATTCTCACTCACGTATATCCCCACTCCCTTCAATCACATATCCAGCTATTTTTCCTCCCCTACCAAGCAAAATCTCTCTCTCTCTCTCTCTCTCTCTCTCTCTCTCTCTCTCTCTCTCCCCATATTTCACTATTCCTCTTATTTGCCAAGTAAAAGATGCACATTTTGTTAAGATGGCATTGTCTAGCCACCTTAAAACCACTCCCTTTCACCTAATTCTCCACTCTCATTTACTCACACTTTCAAAATATATATCCTCTCCCCTCCCCAGCTTATACACCAAAACCAAGTCACAAACATTTTAAAAAAAAAAAAAATTCACCAAAAAAAGAGGAAAAAGAAGGAAAAAGATGGCACCCCACTCTTTCTTCGTTTTGCTAGTCTTCTTCCTCTATTCATTTTCATCCAATATTTCAGCTCAGTCTCCGGCAGCAGCCCCCGCCCCATCCGCCACCAACGTGACTGCTGTCCTTGAGAAGGCCGGCCAATTCACCACTTTGATCAAGCTCCTCAAGTCCACCAAAATGGACGACCAAATCAACACCCAACTCAGCACCTCAAACCAAGGGATCACCATCTTTGCACCAACTGACAACGCCTTCTCCAGCCTCAAAGCCGGCATGCTAAACTCGATTTCCGAGCAGCAGAAGCTGCAGCTGGTGCAGTTCCATATCCTGCCATCTTTCTACTCTGCTGCACAATTCCAAACCGTGTCCAACCCTCTGCACACGCAGGCTGGGAACAGCGATGACGGGCAGTTCCCGTTGAATGTGACAACGTCAGGGAACCTAGTGAACATAACAACAGGGGTGGTGAATGCAACCGTGGCTAATACCATTTTTACTGACAGTCAGCTGGCTGTGTATGAGGTCGACCAGGTGCTCCTTCCTTTGAGCATTTTTGGCCCTGCAGCACCCGCTCCTGCGCCATCTAAGCCCGAAACAAAAGTTAAAGGTGCTGATTCACCTTCAGGGTCCTCGGATAGCGGCAGCACTGCTGATTCTTCTGCTGCAATGGGGCTGGAACAGCATGGGATTGCAGAAGCAGCATCGGTGGGGATGATAGCAATTCTTGCAGCATTTTTGTTGTGATTTTCGAGTTGAATTGCTGTGATCGTCTCAATTTTTTGTTTTGTTTTGTTTTCTGCCTTCGATGCTAAGAATTTTGTAACCTTGTTATGGTTTGGAATTAATTAGACTTTGTTCTTTGAAATAACCCCGTCCCTTCAACACTGATACAATTTATGCAGTAAAACTGTTATAACTAGAAAGTGCATTCCCAGCTTCACCTCAAGAAAAATCCAAGCTGGTGAATTTGATGCATAAGCATAACTTAAGAGTCAAATATCATTGGATTTTTGTGCAATATGAAACTTAAAAACCACTTTGCTTTCAAGCTCATAGTTAAAACCTTTAAGCAGATTTCAATGACATTAATTCCCAAGTAACGTAGTGAAATAAAAAACATAGGGAGCAATTTTTCGGTGTGACCGTCGGACAATTGAAATTAGATGTGTGGGCACACGAAAAATAACAAGATTAGGAATGAGGATATCCAAGGTAAATTAGGAATAGCCGAAATTGAAAATAACGTGAGAGAAAATTGGTTCAAGTGGTTTAGACATGTGAAACAAGGACCTACAACTCCGGTTGGAAGATGCGATTACAAGACAGAGGTTTAGGGCCAAAGGGATAAATGAAGACCTAGGAAGACTTGAAAAGATACTTTAAGAAAAGACTTAGACTACTTGGATCTAACGGAAGACATGTCACAAAGCCGAGCGCAATAGCATTCTAGGATTCATATAACGGAGGCAAAGGGATAAATGAAGACCTAGGAAGACTTGAAAAGAGACTCTAAGAAAAGACTTAGACTACTTGGATCTAACGGAATACGTGTCACAAAACCGAGCGCAATATCATTCTAAGATTCATATATCCGATCCCTCTTTGTAGAATAAGGTTTTGTTGTTGTTGTCGTTGACCATTAGACAATCATGTTGGAGAGGCCAAGGAAAAGGATTGGATCGAGAGCAAACCAATGCCTATGCCTCTGCTTTGTCGATAAGATTTCGATCATTTGCGGTCTCCAGCCAAGGAGACACGGTGGTCAGAGCAAACAGACAGAATACACAACTTCATATTGGTTGCACACAATGCAATTCCTATCGCACACACAATACAATAGCTAATGTAATTTGTATTTGAGCTTTAAATTTGGTTGGTTATATGAATTCTAGAACATTGTTGTGCTTGGTTTTGCGCTAAGTTTTTCGTTAGTTTCAAGTACTCTATATCTTTTCTTAGAGTATCTTTCCAAGTCTTCCTATACCCTTTTTGCTCTGGGCCTGTCTTTCATAATCGCATCTTTTAACCAGAATACCTATAGGTCTTCGGTTTATGTGTTTAAACCACCTTAATCGACTTTCTTCCATCTATCTTCAATTGTGACCACTCCTACTTTACCTCAGATACCTCTTTCTTAATATTGTCCTTTCTCGTGTGATCACACATCCAACGAAGTATTCTCATCTCCTTTACACTCATTTTTGTAAGTGTTGATGCTTGACCGCCTAACACTCTGTGCCATAAAGCATTGCTAGCTTTATTGCTGTCTTATAAATTTTTGTCCCTTTAGCTTTAGTGACATACACATTGGTCGCACATCACACCCGATGTCCTCTTCTGTTTCATCAATCCAACTTGTATTTTATGGTTGAGATCTCCATCAAATTCTTCATTCATTTGCAAGATAGATTCAAGGTAAGGAAAGCGCGCACTCTTTGATACTTCCTGATCTCGAATTCTCTTCTCTATCTCATTTGGATCGCCATTCTCAAACAACTTGCACTCAATTATTCTGTCTTTGACCTACTTAGGAGAAAACCTTTAGATTACAACACTTTCACGTTTACTCCCTCCTACGTTTAATCTATCAACATTGCATCATCTATGAAAAGCATACACCATGAAATATCATCTTGAATATGAGATAGCTTCAGTTTGTCCTTGTTCTTACTACAGTCTTTGCTCTATCATACATATACTTTATTGCTAGATATACGCTACTCGTACTTATTTCTTATCTAGAATCGTCCAAATAATTTCTCTTGAGGCCCTAACATACATTTTTCTAAATCCATAAAAACCATGTGCAAATCCTTTTACATATCTCTGTGCCATTACATCAATCTACGTAAAGGAATGATAAAGTAAAATGATTTGCAATAAACCAAAAGTAAAAATAAAATAAGACGAATTGTTGTAGTTTGAACTAAATATACCTTAAATATACCTGATAATAAAGTTTAATCAACGAACATATTTCTTGTGAATAAAAAATTTCACTAAAAAGATTCACCCTCACCTTCTAACAAGAACCATGCAAAGTCTGATGAGAAACCATTATCGAAAGCGTACAAGGCAACATATACAGAAATGGTCTCATCAAATTTCGTTAATACAAGTTCTAAACTCTTGACATTTCCGCGTAGCAACTCTCAATGGGCGAAAAATCCATGTAAAACCTATCAAACTTTTTTGGGGTGGCCGCAGTATATCTCACCGAGAATCTGTCAGCAATTAGTAAAACTGCTCTGGGGGCTCCCTTCGAATGGCACAGTCGTTTAGGGATAATCAAAACTGGAAGTCAAATCCACCAGGAAAGCCTCCTCCAAATCCACCACCGCCACCGCCAGGAAACCCCCCTTCGAAGGTGAATGTAAATTGCTGTCCACCACCACCACCACCACCACCACCACCACCCATTCCCATTTCTTCAATATCTTCACCTCTATCATACCTCGTACGTTTGTCTTCGTCACCGAGAACCTGGAAAAGGATTTATACTAGAGTCAAATGGATACAAGTAGTCCAACATTTTGATGTTTTCTGGAGCACACAGTCAACAGAAAGGGAAGATTAAAAGGAACTTCGTGGGATATACAGACCTCGTATGCAGCAGCAATTTCTCTGAACTTGTCCTCTGCTTCTTGTCTGTTCTCAACATTTTTATCCGGATGCCACTGTAAAGCAAGCTTCTTGTAGGCACGTTTAATCTCAGATATGGACGCAGTTTTTGAAACTCCCAAAATCTTGTACCAGTCCTTGCGCTTGCTCATCTTTAAGGCTTTCTCGGCTCTCATCAATGCTTCTCGAATATTCATATCCTGCATAATAAGCAAGCATTAATCCAAGAAATTACTTATTAAAGTACTAAAACGGTAGCTGCAAGTGTGAGAAGGGCATATTACATAGATCGCATATTATAGGCATAAAACATAATCGCTAACCTGAGGCGATTGTTGAGCTGCTGATTTGAGATCTTCCACAGCTCCATCCCAATCCTCTGTCAGAAGTTTAGCTTCACCCCTCTATAAACACAAAATAGCAAACAAACTTGAGCACGGCCATATTCTATACATCACAAAATAGTACACAAACTGGTAAATTTTAAACACTACCGTAATACAAAATTCTACGAATACCAAGGAAAACAAGGGATAATTGAAGCACTAGCTAACCTGAACTAAAGCTTCTAGAAGCTCCTCATCAATTGTAAGTGCTTCATTGCAACTGCTTAAAGCATCCTTTCCCCTCCCAAGCTTGACCAAAGCTTTACACAAGCCAAGATGAAGATGTACATTATGTGCAAGATGATTAGGGTCCAACGCTAGGGCTGCCTTGAAGTCCTCTACTGCAACACGCAGCTTGCCCTTATTTACATTATCTTCGGCCTGGCGTAAAGAAAAATTGTCTTAGAAAGAATATCACATGATGCACCACATGGAGAATTGATAATGGTTTGCATAAGCTCTAAAAAAGATCAAGTAAGAAAATAGATTCGCTATCATTGCCAAACTTCTCACCATCCCCCGCCCCTCAGGGTAGAAGAAAAAAGTTAACAAAAACAAAAGTTCAGACGAAATCTGTTAAGACTTACACTTTTAGTCTTCTTGAGTAAGTTCTTCAGTCCAAAATACGCTTTCTTCAGTTCACTATGCTCTGGATCTAGGCGGAGACCCTTTTGGTAATGCCTAAAGAAATTATATATATTTGTTTATACAACTGTAACCAAATTATAAAGAAAATACTCAAAATATAAAAAGGTGCCGATCAAACCTTTGAGCAACATCATGATCAGCTAAATAGTAGTAGGCACGGCCCCGGAGTAATAATGCCTCCAAATTATCCTCATCTTCTTTGAGAATGTAAGCAGCCTCAGAAATGACACTAGAATAGTCTTTAGTTGCTAACAACAATCTCACCTTCAGCAATTTGGCCTGCAACAAACAACAAGATCAGAATTATGAGGTCTCAGAATACCGAAATTATAAGATTCTCAATCCCAACTCTCTTGGATCAGCAACACGCTGTTTGGGTATAAGATAATAAATACACGGAACTGAAATTAAACAAATAACGACAACCAATAAGAAATGAAATAGATTTGATTACCTTTGAGCATGCAGGAGAGAAAACCAGTACTACTTTTTCAACATATTCCGAAGATTTTGCATAGTTGCCTGATTCAAAGAGAGTCATAGCCGTATCTAGAGCGTTCTGAGCCTGAATCAATTGAGAAAGCTCCTTTTCTGCAACCGACTCTCGTGGTTTTAGCTCCAAAAACTTTTTGTAGCTCTTCTCTGATTCCTCATATCTACATCAGCCAAAAAGCGCCTGAATCATATAAGTTTCCAATCATTAATTGGAAAGACAAGGGAGATGGGGGTTTCTACAGACCTTTGGAAAACTAATGAAATTAATACAAGCTACATAAGTTATGATAAGTTCTCTTCTCTCACAATGTCTGTCTCAACATAGACCTAATGAAAAGATAAGGGGTAATAATTGAATTGACCACTGAGTAAAAGCCAATAACAACAGTTTTGGCCTAATCAGCAGTATCATAGCGGCTGACTAGTGGTACGCTGGTAGCCCAATTAGATAGTGCATGAATGACTATGGATATTAGCCCATGGTTCAGTTGCTTTTGGCTTTTGAGCACACACAGACATAACTTATGTGCTGCACTCTAGAAGCTTTGAGACAATGGACTTTTGGGACCACTAATTATACAAAGAAGATCACAATGATAGCTGCTAGAGAGTATGATCACAGCAACACGCCAAATAAAAGCAGTTTCCATAATAAGAAGGAATAATATCAGTTCAAGGAAAAGGTGGATTTGTTGTGAATAAACTAGTACCACAGATAGACAATGCTAAGAAGGGAGGTCCAAAAGGAAAACATAGGGGAACCAAAAATCTCCACCCATCAATGTATTCAACATTCCTAAATTTGATACCGTAAATAATTGCTCAGTAACATTCTAATTTTCTCCAAAACTTTAAATAGAAAATGGCATATGCTGAAACAGCCTTCAACGAAACCAAAATTATTCTGCCAGAATAGTAATTATATAAAAAGTACCTGCATATTTGACGAAGAACGGATGCCCGATGATAATATGCTTCTGAAAGTGCTGGGTCTGCCTCTATAGCAGCATTAAGATCATTAAGTGCCTCGCTATAACGCTTCACCTTTATACTCTGTGAAACCCTCTCAAACAACTCAGCCGTATTACCAGGTTTTCCATCTGCACATGCAAGGTTCACGTTGTGTAAGCCATTACCAACACACCTCACCAAGCTAGAGGTAGAACTCAACAACTCAAAACAAAGCAAGCTTTGCATCTCTGTGGTTACAACATATTCGATTGTTGGGTTTTTACAGCTCAAAATTAGGATGATGCAAAGAATTAGGTTTGTGTTACCCATTTGTTTTTGGTGTCCTATTTGGGTTTGGATTTTGACTTCTTAGTTGGTTTCCTTGGTGGAGGGATTTTGTTATTACCTATCTGATTAGGATTTGGATTTACTTCCTATTAGGATTCTTATTGTAACCTAAGTCCTATGCACTATGAATAGGACCTTAGGGTTAGTGTATTTCGATGTGGCTCATTCGTGTGGCAATTTGGTGAGAGTCAATTTGTGAATTTGTGAGTTTGTGAGTTAGAGAGCAAATTGGGAGAATCTTCTCCGTTTGTTTGAGTTCTCTACTCGTTTGGTTTAGGGTTTGTAATTTGTGGGATTTGGGTTGTTAGAGTTTAAACACTCTTTTGTAATCTCCGTTTGTTTAGTGAAATTCCTTGCGGTGCTTAGCCCGTGGAGTAGGCTTTACGTCGAACCACGTAAATCTCTTGTGTTAGTTTGAAATTGTTTGTTTTAGCTTTCACCTACGATGTTGATATTGGTACTTTGTTAGAATTCACTTCTAAACGCGCATAAAAGTACAACATCGATACCATGCCAACACCATACAATTCGACAATGTATACATATGAAGAACAATTTTGATTCTAGACACACAATCTCCCAATTTTATACTAAAAATATGGACCATATAGATAATCAAGATTCGTCAATTTTCTGCCCCAATATGATTACAATCTTCAAAATGCCAAAAAGAATTCATCTCAAACCTAAACATTCCTAATGTTAAATATTGAGCTGTAACGCTCGTTCAAGTTTCAAACTTTGCATACTTAATTAATGCAAATAGTACACGGTTCGGTCCCGTCCCACGTATTAAGATGATTCTTTGATTGACACAGTCCTAGGAATACTGCAATCTAATAAAGCCCAGAATACAACATTGTCAAAAACAAAACCACCTTGTACTTTTCCTAGTACAATGGAAAGTGATAACCTAGAGAGCCGTTTGAAGAATCCAAACACAATAATACAGCAAATAGTTTGATTTCCCCTGAAGCCCAGAACACCAATAACCTTAAAAACAGCCATAAAGCAAGAATCTTTCAAATTTGGCGCAAAAATTAAGACAACCCAACTGACAAAAAGCATGAAATTTAACAAAAATCAATAGATCAAAGCAAGAAGAAATAGATCAAAGAGTGAGAGAACCAACATACCCAGAGCTGAAACCAGAGGTTGCAGAAGGAGGAGCTGGCAGACGAACACGAAATGCAGTAAGAACCCAGTATATATCAGCCCTCTCCAAGCCACCATATCCATGGCGGATGAGCAACTCCAAATCATCACCCTCTCCCTCTCTCCCCCCTCAATTCTCGAACAGAGTTTTTGAGCGTAAATGTTTGCTAAATGTATTTTTGTGAAAAAAATGTTAATACAAAACATATAAATTGAAGTACTTTGCGTTTTATTGTAAGGTAGAGGAAGACGGGGTGTTTTCGTCCCACGTCACTAGGACCTATCAGATAGCTACACGTGGATTTTGACCTTCGAATAACCGAGAGTTTTGTCGCAAGTCATAAAAAAATTGCAAGCCCTAATCTTTCCTCCAGCGGAGAAACTTTGAATTTGAACTGAAATCCTCACGAAGCATTCCATGTCGAAACCTATTGGGCCTTAATCAGGCCTCTTTAATTTTCTCATTGTGAAAACCGAAAACTTCTTATGGGTTTTTGAAATTTGGCCTTCAGATTTTTATTTTTATTTTTGGTTTTCAGTTTTTATTTTTTTCGAAATGAAAGTACTCACCAAACAAGATTTATTTCGAGGGTGAGCCCTTTATTTCGTATCACGCAGTCAAAGGCATTGTCTATTGAACCACTCTTGCACGCATTAGGATTTTCGATGCAGTCCAAACCCTGTTGCTTGGATACGACTACTGTGAAGCTTTTCTACTACAGCCACAACAGCAAATGCCCAAGAAGAACATATATATATATGTGTGCATTGTTGTGAATATCGTGTTTAAGAATGAGAAAAAAAAAAAAAACAAATTCGGGAAATCGAAAATACAAAATAACCAAGATAAATCAACACCAAGAATTATTATACCAAATAACCTTGCCAAACCTCTAGGATTAAGAGTTGATGAAAAACTTTAAAGAACAAGAAATATACTCTTATCTATTTTCTTTTCTCTTGTACACACTTTGCCCTTCTCTCACCACTACTATAATTAACAGTTGCGCGAAGAAGCATAGTTCGTCAAAAAGACAAAAAAAGTCGCCTGAGAATTAGCATGACGAAACCTTCGTCTTGCGAAGCTTGTTGCACAAAGGTCTTGAAAAAAGGGTTTGCATGACAACGACATAAGCTACGTTGTGCAAAAGGTCTTTGTGGGATGACAATAACCTGTGTAGTGCGAAATCTTTTGCGCGACGTAGCTTTCTCTCATTGTCGCGCAAAGATAGGTACGCGACGTAAGTTATTGTCGTCGTGCAAAGCTTTCTTGGACAACGTAGCTTACGTCGTCATATGGAAAAGTTATTATTATTATTTTGTTTTTTTACAATATATTATTTATTTATTTTTTATAAATATTTTAATTAAATTATAAACAATAATTAATAAACCAAGAAAAAGTATTTAATTATAAATATATGAAAATGTACGTATAAGCTGTCCGAAAAGAAAAAAAACAACAAATAGTCATCCAAGTTTGATGCATTAGGCTATTAGGTATCGGTTGGACGAAGTGGCTGGGAGGTCGAAGGTGGAGCAAAATCAGTCCCGGGTTGCAATTTGGGCTTTCTAGGCTACAATCTTACCTTTCAAGGTTGCCACTTCATCCATTAAGGCAACGACCTGTCTCGCGGTCAGTCTGAAAAAGGAGGCACTCGTCTCACGAACTCGAACCTTCCCCATCCCCTAAATAGCCTTGCCATGACGACGACCGAGCGTCTGATCCAGGGTCTCAGTCAGGATCTGAAGACTCACGTCCTCGAGTATAGTGACATCCTCGATCAGGGTCTCTGGGGGAGGCTGTGATGCCACTTATCAGCTTGTAATAATAAGAAAAGAAATTAATATTTAATAAAAAAATGTAATTAATATTTAAGCGGTTCATAAATATAAGAATAATAACAATTACATATACTTAAATGGAGCTACTTAGCGGTCTCATCGTCGGGTTGAACATAAACGTCATTGAACATGTCGAGCTTTGGGAACTTAGAACCCTCTTGAAGCAAAAAAAAAAAATGTTATTAATCATAATAAAAAATAAATTGTAAAAATTTTAATCAATATATACTTTTACATGATGTCACGCCTCAACCCTATAGGAGAAGGACATCAATCGAACCGGAATGGTGGAGAAATGTCTTTGACTCCCGAGCTTTGTTGCTAGCAACAAATTTCTTCTGTTAAAACGCACAATATACATGTTAGTGTAACTATTTGAAAGAAATTATTAAAAAGTTTTAAAAAATAACTAAAACAGTAATAAATTATTATTAAAATATTAAGTACATACTTACCACAAATTTTGTGTCCGTAAAATGTTTGCACAGCCACTTCCAATCCTCAGACTGCTCTAACAACTCCATTGGGAAACCCACTAGGAAAGCAATCTCTAGAGCATCCCATCTCTTAAAATGTGCATGGAGGTCATACTTCCAATGTTTGTACCAGGTTGCTAAGTTCTCCTCTAAGTAGGTGGTGGCCTCGGGGGATATGTCCTTAAGATTATAATTGTACTACAAATATGAAAATAATAAAATAATAGTAAATTTTTTAATAATATTAAGATAATATACTTTTGTTTATAATATTTGTAAAAAAAATTAAAAAAGATAAGGGCTAAAAATGAAAATACTAACCGATAACTCATGTCGCACTGCTGCCTTCGTCTCCTCCAAAATTTATGCCGAAGACTCCCACTGCATAGGACAATGCCACCGAATAACAAAACCAGTGCTGGTAGTGATCTTGATCATTTTGTTGGACACACATATGTTGTGTGCCGGCTTCAGCATTCGATTAGGCCCCTTGGTGTTTTTTTTAGCTGCCTAAAAAAAATTACTTGGTCAAAAACCCTAATTTTAAATTTCTACCAAAAATTCGGTAGAACTTCCCCTAATAGTATATCATTTCCCAAAACCTAGAAATAGTAAAATAACAGTAATTCACATCCACAACACATTTTCACAATCCAACAATTTTTCACAATCATAAAAATAATAGTTTTAAAATGAAAAAAAATACGATGTAGTGTGAATTAGAAATAACTACCTGGCTGGGAGCCCCCACCCTCATCTGTGGATGCCGATGAAATGTGATCAGAAGGCTCCAGATGACAGCGGTGCCAATGAGGTTGCCGTGTACTGAGCGGTTGAACTGACACCCCGAGAGCAGCCTGAGTAATTGACGTAGGCTCCCCAATTTATGCAGCACCTACCCGCAGCGGTAGGCGCTTAAGATGTGGGAGATGCATTGGTCACACCCTAACAAAGAGTGATCAACTACAACATCAATACATTTTTGAATCATAAACAAACATTTATAAATAATCATAAAGACCCACATATATCATTATGAACGATGAATAAGACCCCGATAGAGAACAATACATTTCAGGTACTGTAGTTACTAGTACAAAGTAAACAAACATTTATAAACAAGTTGATGAATTAATAGATAATCAAATTTACTTGAGGAGGTGAAGAGGGTAACCTACTTTCGATTAACTTTAGTGAAGAGGAATTTGGTAAACGTCACTGAGTCCGCTAGTAGGGGATATTAACGGAGTGCTGAGGCACGAGTGAATTGAAATTGGTTTGAGTGAGCAATTTTTCGTTTTGATTTGCAGTGGAGCAAGAATGAAACGGTGGAGGAGGAAGGAGAGACGGAGTGAGAGAGAGGGCGAGAAAAGGAGGGGGATTCTAATATTAAAAAGACCTTGAAATTTGGAAGAAAAAAAAATGCCATTTCTTCCAATTAGACCGCCAAAATTTAACAAATTGCATGACGCATGTATACAACATCGCGCTATGGGCGTTTGCGCGATGAGCCTTATACAGCATTGTGCAATGGGCTTCTACACAACAAGCCATTATGCGTCGCTTTATTGGTTTTTGCATAACGATCCCTTCATGGTATCGCGCGATTAGTTTTTGTTCAATGACCCTATTGTGGCGTTGCGCAAGTTATATTAAAAAAATGATTATAAAATTTATTATACATACAAAATAAATAAAATATAAAGCTACTTAATGAATATATATACCATTCAATTTAACAAGTTTACATTAATCCTCATCAAAACTACAATAATAACTATCGATATCCTTATTACTATCATTTTCGGATTCCCATTCGTCCTTGTTGATGCACAAAACCGAAGGCTATTGGAACAACGTAAATCCGACCGTGAATCTGCAAGAAAGTAAAGAACACAAGATGTATCGTGGTTCACCCCAATGTTTGGGCTACGTCCACATTGATGTTGGTATTGTTTCACTATGAATGAGGAATATACAGGAAGGCCAGAGGCAGTATGCTCTCTCGCCTATTTTCTCTCTTCCTATAGCCTAAGCCTTGCCCTCAATCTTGGCTTGAAACTTGGCTTCTCCTAATGAGGAGAGTGAGGAGTCCTTTTATAGAATAAGGGCTCCTCACTTATTACATATTTGCCCCTTCATTTATTACATAATTATATTTGAGTCCCCCGAGTATTTATACGAGGTCTAAATACGGAGGCCCTAAGTATGGTACAAACAGTAGTCCCCCAAGTCTTCAGTCAAGAGAGTCTTTTGGTTGGAAACTTGAAATTCAGTCCATGTGTGGGCCGAAGTAACTAGATGTCGTCTAGAACTGAATACTGGATATGAGGCCGTGCTCAATGTGAAATGATGCTCAACTAGAAGTAGCACATGTTGCGAGGTTGCTCGGCTTGTGGCTTATGTTGCCTTGGTTGGCTCGGCTTGTGGCGTTGAAGGTGAGAGAATCCCTTTTATAGAATAAGGGCTCGCTTCTCAATACATAAATGATGGGCTAAAGTTGATGCTCGCGGCGAGGCGGTTGTTCAGCAAGCGGCGATGTTCTCTAATGATGGTGAGGGAGTCATTTTTATAGAATAAGGGCTCACTCCTCAATACATAAATGATGGACTAGAGTTGATGCTCAGGCGAAACGGTTGTTCAGCAGGCGGCGATGCTCTCTAATGATGGTGAGGGGGTCCCTTTTATAGAATAAGGGCTCGCTCATCAATACATAAATGATGGGTTAGAGTTGATGCTCGCGGCGAGACAGTTGTTTAGTAGGCGGCGATGCTCTCTAATGATGGTGAGAAGTCCCTTTTATAGAATAAGGACTCGCTCGTCAATACATAAATGATGGGCTAGAGTTGATGCTCTCGGCGGTGGTTGCTCAGCAGGCGGTGATGCTCTCTAATGATGGTGAGGGAGTCCCTTTTATAAAATAAGGGTTCGCTCCTCAATACATGAATAATGGGTTAGAGTTGATGCTCGGGGTGAAGCGGTTGCTTAGCAGGCGGCGATGCTCTTTAATGATGGTGAGGGAGTCCCTTTTATAGAATAAGGGCTCGCTCCTCAATACATAAATGATGGGCTAAGTCCCCCAAGTATTTTTCATGAGGCCCAGTTGCGGAAGCCTAATATATGGTACATAGTGTAGTCCCTAAGTCTTCAGTCAATAGAGTCTGTTAGCTAGAGACTTCAAATTGAATCCATGTATGGGCTGAAGTGGCGGTTGTTCGGAGGCGGTATTTGTATACCCTGCACTGAAGCTTTGTAGGTGAAGCTTTGCAAGTGAAGTTTTGAAGCTGGAGCTTTTGTAAATGAAGCTTTTGAAGCTGGAGCTCTGTAAATGAAGCATTCGAAGCTGATTGACATGAGTGATGCTCATGAATGTTTATGTTGATTAACATGAGTGATGCTCATGGATGTTGACGTGAGTGATGCCCATGAATGTTGACATGAGTGATGCTCATGAATGTTGACATGAGTGATGCTCATGAATGTTGACATGAATGATGGTTATGAATGTTTATGTATGATTAACATAAGTGATGCTCATGTATAATTTTGGAGTACCGGACGTACTTTTGATCACCTAGTTGGTGATAATAGCGGCAGGCTGTCGAATAATTTTGAAATACTGGACGTACTTTTGATCACCTGGTTGGTGATAATAGTGGCAGGCTACCGAATAATTTTTTTTGTAGTACTGGACGTACTTTTGATCACCTAGTTGATGATAATAGCGGCAGACTGCCGAATAATTTTGGAGTACTGGACGTACTTTTGATCACCTGGTTGGTGATAATAGCGGCAGGCTGCCGAATAATTTTGGAGTACTGGACGTACTTTTGATCACCTGGTTGGTGATAATTGAGGGCCTGGCTCTTTTGGGTATATGGGCCTTCGTCCTCCACATAACATTCCAGCCTATTATTTTGGGCTTGCCCTCTTTATTTATTTATTTATTTTATTTTTATTTTTTATGATTACCCTCTGATGGGGTTATACAGATGTCTTCGAAAGATAAGAAAAATAAATTAAATCATTCAAAAATAAATCTGACCCTCTGCTCAATGGGTCACGCCCATAATTCCTTTTTCTGCATGCCATCACCATCGCAATTATGTCTGCTTCTTTTTATCTTCTTTTGCTTTCTGCTTTGCTTTTGCTTTTATTTCTGTTTCTTCTTTTCTCTTTTCTTTTCTGCTTTGCTTTTGCTTTTGTTTTTGTTTCTTTTTTTTTTCTTTTTTTTTTTTGAAATATTCTCTCAACAACATCGTAGTATAGCCCACATGTAGCCCATCATTTGGTGAAAAGCACGCATTCACTTGCAAGACCCACATTTAGCTCATCTTCTAGCCAAAAGTGAAGACGATGTGCAAAACACCTTCGACGGAATTCGATGTGCAAAGCACCTTCCACAGAATTCGAGCAAGCAGCACACGTCATGCCAGAGACTTTGACTTGAAAACTCTTCATCCTTGCTTCAACTCCCTCGGCATTCTCATACTAATCCAGGAGCCTTACGTCCTCCAAATCGCCGAAGTCGCTGGCGACAACCATCGACGTCGGAGCTTGGGCGGAGATTTGGGAAAGCTGGAGGTCTCTGGGATTCGACGCCTTTGTATCATAAACTCCTCAAGATTCGACAACCCTCATAACGACAAGGGTATAATTCCAGACAAAGAATTTAGAGAAAAATCAATCATTCTCAAGCTGCTACAGCTTCTTAAGCTTCCCGAGCTCACATGGGATCGAACCGAAGAGGTTATTTTTGTAAAGAAACAAGCTTACAAGCTCAAAGCAGTTACCTATTTCAGGTGGGATTTCACCAAAGATCATTGTAGTGTAAATAGACAGGGTTTGAAGATTGCTAAGCTTTCCCAATGAGGCAGGTAAAGTGCCTGAAACTTGGGTGTCTGCCAACCCTAAGACAGTCAAATTGCAGTAGCCTCCGATCTCTTCCGGGATTTTCCCACCAATGTACTTGTTCCCTCCTGCTGTCAGCACTTCAAGGCCGGTGAGCTTCCCGAGCTCTGGCGGGATCGACCCGGTTAATAGAGAGTTTGAGCTGAGGTCGATGACTGGCCACAACGAACTGCGGGTCCCGACGATGAGAAAGAAAACACCGACACAACCCATTAAAGCTGCTTCATTGAATCCGAGAAAATCCCCGCGAAAATAACATACTTTTCTTTTCTCTGTCGTAGTAAAACTGAAAGAAATTTAAAGGGACGAACTTTAAGAGAGAGAGTACTTTCCACCCCACAAACCAGATCTGGGTTTTGGGTCTTTCTCGGGTTTCTTGCTTTAGTCGCCATTGTAAGATCTCAGTGTCTCTGTTTGAAAGCTCGGCATTGGTGAGCTTGCTCAGATCGGGGATGCCCTTCGCCTTAAATGCCTCATCGTTTGGCGTGAAAATTATCAGTCCCTTGTCAGTCCTAGAGAAAGACTACAAGACAGAGAGATGAGAGGGAGAGAGAGACCTTGCGGTGGAAGATATTGAGTTGTTTTCGTGTTTCAGGACTTGTTCCTTCAACTGGAGGCCTTTGAGGACAAGCTTCGTGGTTTGTTTTAGGTTAGTGAAGCGGACTCTTGGGAGCTTGCGGACATGAATGACGGTATTTATGGTTTTGTTTGAGGAAGAACAACGTGAGGGGAAAGAGATGAGAAGAGACGAAGAACAACAAGAGCACATCTATTTTTTATTTATTTCTTTTTGTTTTGGCTTCTGTGCGACTGACTGAGATAGGAGGTGGCTCTGTGGGTTTTCTGGGAAAGCTTTGGGTTGTTGGGTTTTTGCAGATTCACGGTGGAGGTGAAAAATTGAGAGAGAATCGACATAGCTTTTCGTGTCAATTCCCACAGACGGCATCAAATGTTGATACACAAAACCGGAGGGTCTTGGAACAACGTAAATCCGACTATGAATATAAAAGAAAGTAAAGAACACAAGATGTATCGTGGTTCACCCCAAATTTGGGTTGCGTCCACACTGATGTTGATATTGTTTCACTCTTAATGAGGAATATACAAGAAGGCCAGAGGCAATATGCTCTTTAGCCTATTTTCTCTCTTCCTATGGCCTAAGCCTTGCCCTCAATCTTGGCCTGAAACTTGGCCTGAAACTTGGCCTCCATTAATAAGGAGAATGATGAGTCATTTTATAGAATAAGGGTTCCTCACTTATTACATATTTGCCCCTTCATTTATTACATAATTACATTTGAGTCCCCCGAGTATTTATACAAGGTCTAAATACGGAGGCCCTAAGTATGGTACAAACAGTCCTCATCTTCATTTGCCTCTTCTGGTACATTGTATCGCGGCAGATCACCGAGCTTAATTGTAATTAACTATATTGGTATTTCCATTTCAGGAACTCCAGCTAATTGAAATGATTCTTGGACAACATTAGTATCCTGTAGTGTTTCTTCACCAATTTCTATTGAAGATGAAAGCTGTTGGTTAACGACATTGTCGTTGTCATCATCATCATCATCTAGTTCTGGAATATCATATAGCTTTCTTTGATCAATCTTCTGAACAACTTTCCAACCACTGTTGGCTTTAGGGTTGTTTAGATAGAATATTTGTTTCGCTATAGTTGCCAAAATGTATGGGTCTTCATCGTACCAACGTCTGGTAGTGTTTACTGATAGTAAACTATGGTCTCGCTTAACACTCATTCTGTTACATGGGTTTGTATCAAACCAAAGAAAATTAAACAGGATCACTTGACACCTATCTTTGTAAATCAATTGTACTACACTAGTTAGTTTACCATTAAAATCAATGTCTTCATTGTCGCCCACACCCGGGACAAGGACACCACTATTTTGCGTAGACAACTTGTTATCACGTGTTGCCCCCAAGAACTTGATCCCATTGACATGACAACCTGAGTACAATTCAGTGTGAAGCGGTCCTCTTGCCAAGTTATATAATCTTCATTATAAGAGGGTGAATTCAATTCCTTCAATTTGTTCATCTAATGTAACATATACAAAAAGTTAACTTGTTAGTGTAACCAAATTTAAGGATGGGCATGAACAATTTGAAAAATATGCTCAATACAAAACACATACAACCTACATATTCGCGAAACCAACAAGGAAACAATTTACGGTGCTTCTTAGCATATAAATGTGAAGGATGTTCCTGCTTCATCAATTGTTCATGCTCTTCAAGGTTGTTGGTAGTATGCCCACAAAGCCACTTATTTGATGTAATAACTTTTGAAATACTTATTGTGTTAAACTATTATATGTTTAATGAAGGGCAAAGCTTATTGTTAATCACTATTTATTGTATTATGTGTTTAAGCAATAAAGGAATCCAAGGAATGTATTTAATCTAAGAGAGAAGTGATCTAAGTAAGTTAGATTAACGAGACCTTTCTTTTATGTTCATTCCTAAAACATTCCTAGCCATAGGATTGCCAATTGGACATTAACAATCCGCTAAGGTTAGTATGTATTATGTTAACTCAAGCATGAGTATGACTAGTCTCAAGTCATTTAGTGTTGGACACTGAGACAAACACATAGGTGCTCAAAATGGTAATCGAGTACACTGAACTACAATCAAAAGAGAGTTCGAACATACATGTCATGTAAGAACTAGTAAGTTGCAATATGCAAATAAGTCATTTGACCTGAAGCATCATAGATGTCTAATGGTTAGGTCCTTGATCTTTGATCATGTCAAAGGCATTCCATCGAAAGTGTCCATGACATTGTTGGGGTCAAGCTATCTAGTCATGTAGGCATATGAATGCACAACAAGGGATCTTTAACCTTCCATGGTGGATGGAGAATACTCTGAGATATGATTCGGGAGTTTTTGGCCAAAACATATGAATATGACTTAGGAAGTTTGTTCCAAATCATATTCAATTAAATCATATAGAGAAGTATCACATTGGATAGTAGACATTAAACAAACTATCACTCAACCAATGTGATTAAGAATATTGTATTAGAGAAGGACCGTATTACATTGTAATTGTAACTTGATAGGTTCTCCAACCACTTCTACTTAGCTTGGGTAGCCATGACATACTGTTAGGTGTTACTCATGGTTTGTGGAAGCCCTAAAGATTAGCAAACACTAATCTTCATCAAAGGGAGAATTGAAATGTAGTTTTAATTCATAATCAATCGTTAAGAGTAACAATCGCCCACTGCCTTGCTAATTGGAGCCTAATGGATCGTACACCAAGTAAGGATGAATGTGAAGATATAAATGAGATGGGCAAGCAATTAAATATTTTAATTGAGAATGGTCAAAATTAATTAATTAGTTAATTGATCTTACGAAAGGTTCGTATGGGCTTTCAAGTCGGTTTTGGGTTTTGAGGCCCAAAAGGGTTTTGGTCCACAAGGCCCATTGAGTTTAAGTTGTGTGACAACTAAAACTAACTGGAAATTAACCCAAATACAAAGTCAAAACCGGCCATAGGGTGAGTGGTAGCAAACTTAGGTTAATTGCAAGTTTGCCACTCACATGTGAGGTGGTATAAAGGCATCTTTATAGCCATTCTCTCACTAGGGTTTTCTTGAGGCAAAAAAGAGAAACTTTTTCTCCTTTTTCTCTATAGAGGCCGGCCTTCCTAGGGGAGTTCACTAGCATCCAACTTCATCTAGATAATCCATTTCATCTTCACACCATCGTCCTTGGTGTGGAGACTTAGAGGTACCAAACTTTTGATATTTTTGGAGTTCCTTTCCTCACATCCTCAAGGAGCAAAGAAGCATCAAAAGGGAAGACAATCACAAAGAAGATCTAAGGAGCTAGGAGGTTACTTGAAGGCCCTCCACTTGGGTGAATCCCTTGTGTAAACAAGGATGAGCTTCAAGGGTAATGAATCTCAAAATCATTTCTTCTCTTTAATGTTGTTAAAGAGTCTTGTGGTTCGTCATTCACTAGGCTTTGAAAGTCATGGGTTTTAGAATTGTTTTTGAATGCATGCCTACTTTAAAGTGTTAATAGTTTGCTTTTGTGTTCAAATGTTTTTACATGTTCTTAGCTAGGACAAATAATTTCCTTCAAAGGTATGGCACAATCTCGTCAAATTGTTGAGTATGAACCAATGTGCTACCTCCATGCTCTTTTTGGTAAACAATTCACCTTTTAGAGGATCCCTGAAGGGTCTCGCGATTTGGTAAAAAAACAGACAGTTTCTCTATTCTAATACCATCGTCATTATTGCGTTACGGACGATTGAAAGCCGTCTTAGCATATTCAAGATACATTGCATAAAAAGTAAGCAACTCATATGCGACCCATGCCTCCAAAAGTGATCTTTCGGGCTTTGCTATGTTTTGGACACATTTATTCAACTCACCTAAAAATCTGCACAAATAAAAGGTATGATATAAACTATTTAAAGTGTTTGTAGATCATGAATCTATTATATATATAGACGCCTAATTAAGTACCTTTCTATGGATACATCCATCGGCAGTTGCTTGGTCCGACAAGCAATGCCTTATCTGGCAAGTGAATCATGTGAATCATACTTGTAAAGAAAGCTGGAGGAAATATATGTTCGAACTTGCATAGGACGTTCATAATGTCGTCGCGCAACTGTTTAACATCCAACTTCCATAAACAAATTGTAGTTAATTGCAAAAAAAAAAAAAATCTTGACAACTTGATTAGTTTCACTACATTAAGAGGTAATAGGTGTCGAATACCAACCGGAAGAAGGCCGTTGGAGTATCACATGACAGTCATGACTCCTTATTCTAGAAAATTTACATCCCCTCACGTTCACGCAATGTGAGATATTGGAAGCATGCCCATCTGGAAACTTTATCGACGAAATAAAGTTGAAAAACTCTTTCTTCCCATTCGACTTAATTGAAAAAAACAGATGGCTTTTCTTCAATGCACTATTGACTCTTGTCATCCACAAGGCTAACTTAATGCCTATTCATTCCAAATCAAGGCGAGCTTTGATCGTGTTTTTTATTTTTCCTTCAATGTCTAGAATTGTCCGAACCAAAGTATCAAACACATTTTCTCAATATGCATAACATCAAGGTTATGTCTCATTTTTAACTTTGACCAGTACGGGAGCTCAAATAAGATACTCTTGTGCATCAAGTTCAGATGTGTAGTTGGTTTGGTCGTATAGCCCCTTTGTCGAAATGACCAAAATCCAAACAGTTTAATTGGTCCAAAATCTCATATCCAGACCATTCTATTGGTCTTGGGCGAGTCTTTATTGTGTTATGGAAGACATTATTCTGACACCACGCGTTGTCCTAAAGGAGCCATCTACGATGACCAAGATAACAAACTTTTCCCGCATACCAAGACGATGTTACGTTCTCCTTGCATATTGGACATGCCAAGTAACCCCTCGTCATCCACTTGAAAACCATTGCATATGCGAAAAAATCATTTATGGTTCACATCATTGCTGTTCGCATGGTGAATATCTGCCTAGTATACTTATCGTATGTACTAACACCATTTTCTTATAAATCCTTTAGTTCATCAACCAATGGCCACAAATAAACATCAATGGACTTTCTTGGATCTTCGGTAATTAATAGAGTCAACGTCATGTATTCTTTTTTCATGCACTTCTAAGGCGGCAAATTATAAGGAAACACGATGACATGCCAAGTGATGTGGGTTTGGTTTATAAACCTGAATGGATTAAATCTGTCAGTGGCAAGTCCCAATCTGATGTTGCGCGGGTCAGCTGCAAAATCAGGATACATCTGATCAAATTCTTTCCATGCCTCTCCATCTGCAGGATTCCTTATAACATCATCATTTACTCGTCCTTCCTTATGCCATCTTATGTCGCTTGTGATATGCATCGACATGTACAATTGCTGCAACCTAGGCTTTAATGAAAGATAACGCATTACGTTTTTGTGGAATCTTGGCATTTCTATTCTATGATGTCATTTTAAACATCGGCGCATTGGATACAGGGCATTTATCCAACTGTTTGTTCTCTTTATATAACAATATATAATTTTTTACACATGTGTGGATTTTTTTCATACCCCAATCTGAGACCATTTAACACTTTTTGGGCATTTTTATGATCTTGAGGTAAACAATTGTCCTTTGGAAGCATCCTCTTGATAACCCTAAAAAAGTAATCAAAACACTTGTTTGACATACGAAACTTGATCTTGCCATGCATCAACTCCACAATTATCGTGAGCACCAAAAAGTTCTCGCAACCCGGGTATAATTCTTGCTTGCCATTTTCAATAATTTTCATAGTTTTTAATGCCTGACTGTCTATGGTTTGAGGGACGTCATCTCCCCTTCCTGATTGGTATTGGTCAAGGCGTATAGATAAATGTCATTTAGGATATCCATAACTTGTTCATTAGGATCCACATTATATTCAATAGTCTTCACTCATGTCACGTATGAAGACAAAGCATGGTCTAATTGTTCCCCATGATGATTCCAAGTAGTATAGGTCTCCATCTTCCAATTTCTTACTAAATGAAATTGAACATTTTTGAATCTCCCCCTCATTGAGTTGTTACACCTGTTACACGGACACCAGATATGAGTTGAACCCATGTTGTGTCTACTTGCGAATTCAATGAACTCATCTATTCCATCCAATTACTCAGCTGCATATTTGTTCTGATTCTATATCCATTGTTTGTCAATTTTTTCTGCAATCACAATAAAAATACAAGAATTACTTATAAAACTTTTACCATCTCAAAAGTAGGATAAAAACATGTAAAATACTTACAAGAGTACAAGGTAGTCGTAGTATAACAGCTCTAGCAAGGTCATTTCCACAGGGATTGAATGAATAATTTATATAAAATCAAATCTTAGTTAATTATTTAAAACAAAGTTTGAGAAAATGTTGATTTTGTGATTTAAATTAATAAAAATGAATTTAATAGAATTAATTAAATAAATCGGCAAAATAAAATAAAGTAAAACAAAATGGTTATTGAAAATTAAATTGTAAAAGCACTAGGGTTCTACCGTCACCTTAATAATCACACAATTCTTCCAATTACATATGAATTACACATGCATATTTTGAAGATTAGGTTTTTTTTTCCTAAAGTATGCCTACTTGGACCCCAACATAGAACGTATATCAAACATGCAACCCGTTTGTGTTATTAAGATAAAATCTAAACATGCAAGACTCATTAAGTTTTGTGAAGCCCTTTGAAAAGCCATGCAACCCTTAAGACGTGGTATTTATCCTAAACCACAAGAAACCTTCGTCAATTTCAGGGACCGACCTCTGACCAAAATTGCATCAAATTACTTTTCTAAATATCCTAATGGTGATCAAGTATTAAGACAAATACATAGTTTAAACCGGTGATTAATAATCCAAAACAACCAGAAATAAATCTTGAGATGTCCCGAATATAATTGCAGAAGGCCTCGAACCTAAAAGTCATCATCTTGGATGCCGAAAAGCCCAAATAAGCTTAAAATGTCACTTTGACAGCACTGCGCACTGTTTCTTTATTTCATCGTCAGAAAATAATCGTTTGGTAGAAAAAGCCAAAATTTTGACATGAACAATTGGACACACAAACGTCTTCCAATTTGAATCACTTCAAAATTTGTTCGTTTGATCACGTTTTGCTCTAGAGGAAATCGAATGTCCTATATTGAAAATATAAATCAAAGTATCAAAATTCTACCAAAATAATTACCAAAACATAATAAGAATAGGGTAAAATATATAATATGAAATTGACTCATCAATTACAACAACTTCAACTATTGTCTTGTCACCTTATGCCTCCAATAAGGGCCCTATCCCATTCCAGAATGCACAGTTATGTCCCGTAATTTACGGTTCCATTAGAATAAATTACAACGTGGGCAAATTTCAGCAGCATCTCCTTACAGTTCTTCAAGTGCACTCGAAGAACATCATGGAATGTTACCAAAATTCCCATTATCGAAACCTAATCCATGAACCGTAAACTACGACACATATATATGCATTCCCAAACTGTCCAAAAAATGGGACAATTCAAGAATTAATTGGATTGCTATCATGCTTTCGCGTCTATGCACAAAATCCAACTAATTCGCAAACGGGAAGCTAAGCTTTTCTTGAAAAAAAAAAGTTATGAAGTTCAGTAGTATTAACTCCGTACAACACAAAAGAATTTTGTATGCGATGTACAAAAATATTTGCATACAAATAAATTAAATCACAATAATTACTAAAACTGAATAAAATCGATAAAATTAATAATGATTGATTTAGTGAAAAAAAAAAACCTTCAAATTCGTTCTTCAATGATATTCGTATACAAAAATCCTGTACAAAACAAATTTAATTGTTTTAGCTTGAATTCTCAATTCAAAGTTACATATACAAAATCAAATCACTTACAGGATAGGGATAGATCGATTTAAGAGCAAGGGAAGGATTGGAGAAGGTTTTCAAAAGAGATGAGGGAGGGAGGCAGCTACTGCAATTTGGTTTGCAGTTTCTGCCTCCCAGATGTTTTTGTTATCTGGAAATACTCATTGACTTTGTGTGATGAAGGTCAGTCACACAAAGTATCAAATTGTGTCGCGTATATTGTTTGGCACGAAATATTACCGCATTTTTTCCAGAAAAATACGCTACAGATCAATCGTGTCGCACAAAGAGTCTTTGCGCAACGAAGAACTATAACGTTGCACAAAAATCCTTTGCGCAACATATTTGGTCCATTGCACAATTTTCTGGAGCCAAATCAAGATTTTACCACCTTTTTTTAGAAAATTGCAAGAAGGATCAACCGCGTTGCTTAAAGACCCTTTGCGCAACAGAGAACTATAACGTTGCACAAAACTTTGCACGACGCATTTGGTCCGTTGCCCAATTTTCTAGCGCCAAACTAGGATTTTATAGCTTTTTTTTCCAAACATTGCGCAATGAATGTGTACTTGAGGAAAAGCTTCGTCCCTTAATGGCCCGTCTCACAAAATGTAACAACTCGTCCTGATATTTATTTACAGATTTTTGGAACGAGGGTCTTTTGGTAATTTTACCCTTATGGGCTAGATATTTTCTTTTGGGCCTTATTTTGTGTGCCTTGTGGGGCCACTTGCTTTTGGGTTGTCCCCCAACCTACTCTCCTTTCCTCCTCTTTGGATCCGTGCTCTCTCTCCATCCACACAATCTCATACCTCTCTCTTTCTTCCTTACTTTCTCTCCTAAGCTTTCTCTATGCTCTCCCTTCTCTCGTGACACCAATACATCCACCTATACTCATATATTAACAACAACACTTACCAGCCATCAAACCTTGACGCCTTGGCCAGGGGGGAGGGGTTAGTGATGGTTCAAACACGAAAATCAACTCGACGAGTCCAACGGCTTTCGAGCCAATTTTCGGCTAGCTCCAGCCACAATGAGGGATCACGAAGGTACAATCTCATTCCTTATCTTTCCACCTTCATTTTGGCTTTTAAATCTTTGGAAATGGTCAAGAATCGTTGTTGATCGGAGCTTGGGAAGCTTCGGTATTCTTCTTCGTTGAAACTCGCTTAAAAACCTGGTCGACCTGACCCGGTAACCCTAAACCCAGAACCAAAACCCATTGTACCAGCCCAAGCACTTAGGCTGGGCTTCCAAGCCAAACATAATGTAACCCAGCCCTAAATCCTTTAACCTAAAACTCAAACCGAAGCCTTTGGGCCATGGAACCTTTGGCCCAAAACCTGGGCTGAAGCCCAGTTGCTCAGGCCTCACCTTGCGGTCCAAAACTCTCTACCCAATCGGATCCCAGAACCCAGGCCATGCGTGAGTGGAACGTGGGCTTGCGTGAAGGGCCTCATGTGCCGGTGTGTGTAGCACATGCACCTTCATCACCTTCCATGGCGGCGATCATGACGGCATCGGTGACTTTTCCGACGAACTTTCCGATGACCCATCTCGGGGCGTGGCCTTCGGGGTCGCCACCTTACGGCGGCACGTGGGGGTACCCGAGGTCTCCCCTTATGTTTTTCAACATCCTATATCCATTTATGATGTTTGTTTTCTGAAATTCAATTGTTATGGTAGAGTTTTATTAATTGGACACTTTATGTGCTTAGGTGCGTTTATTAACAACGTTTTCGTCCTTCCTATTTTACACAGCTCATTGATGACGGAATATCTGTAAGGGGACCCTTTCCAAAATGCATAATTTTGCTATTAGAAATGCATACATGAAAAAGATGATTTAATGATTACGTTTTATGAGTAAATTAGATTTTACTTTTTATGAGATATCATGCTTTACTGAGAATATTTTGGAATACCATGCTTTATCGATTTCATATTCCTTGTAGTGTATATGATGGATGACTATATACTATGAAGATGTTTTGAGATATGATGTTTAAGCTACTGAGCTCCGTTGAGATATATGTACTTATGTTGGAAAGATTATATACTGTTGATGCACAAAATCAGTGAGGACTTTGGTACAACAGAAAGTGTTAAGTTTGTGACTTTCGCTAGATTGCTCCGGTCATTAGTGTGGATAAGTATGTAAATGGATAGAGACAGGGAAGCAAACATAAGATGTATGTGGTTCACCCAGATTGGCTACGTCCACGGAGTAGAGGAGTTCTCATTAATTGTGAAGGGTTTACATATGTACATGGGTTCAAGCTCTCCTTTAGTGAGTACTAGTGAATGATTTAGTACAAATGACATTAGGAAATATTGTGAGAGAATGATCTCTATTTATAGAAGAGAGTTTCTAGTTTCATTCTGCCATTGACATGTGTCGTGTTGTGATTGGCTTCTGATGTTGACATGTGTCGCACTATGATTGGCTTCTGATGTTGACACGTGTCACGCTGTGATTGGCCTCCTGGTTGGAGGGAAACTCTTCTGGGTCCTTGACGGTATAACGTTAACCAGTGCTCAGTAGTTTCGGGATTGGTCAAGTATGGTATAAACATATACAATATTTTTATGCTTATCTAGTGGTCATTGTTTTGCTTACGGGTGTATGTCCTACCTATGAACGAATGATCTACCTACGGGTGTGTGATGGAAAGCCTTCTGACAATTTGATACCACTACTAAGGATACTATATATGATATATGTTTTATTAAAGGTTTTATGGCATGCTAGGGTTTTCGGAAAACCAATTACATATTATACTACTGAGTTTTCATAAACTTTGGAGGTTAGTACGTTGATGAATAACTACTTCAGTATTACTTATATATCAACTTGGTCTATTCATGTTTTGTTTTGTGCCCCCTTAGGACTTAGATTTGAGGCCTACAATCCTGGGCGTCAAGGTACTCATGCATCGGCATCTTCAAGTCCTTTCGGTGTAGGACCCATCTCTTTGTTCATTCAATTTTATATTATTCCTTTTTAGTGTTTCAAATTAGTTGTATGCTCTGAACACGTTCCACAATTGCATATTCATTATAATTAAATTTACAAGTTTTAGTCTTGTCGGTTAATTATTTCTAGTTCTCATGCATCCTAATATGGCTTCGTCACCTTCGGGTGTCGACTAGCACGTGCCTATCCTGGTGTTTGGAGAATATTAGGGTCGAGAGTGTGACAAAACATCATTGTGTGACGCTTCTTTGTCAACATTGCGCGAAACTTTTTTGTGCAACGTAATACGCTTCGTCACGAAATTTTCCATCGCACAAGTGTGTTGTTGTACTAGTGCACTCTAACTCCTATAGTGGTATACAAATTATTATTTTCCTCCAATTCAAAACTAGTGTAATAGCCCCTTTATATAGACACGATAAAGGTCTTCTCCAATAAGGATTATTAATCCTAATTAGAATCTAGTTGTGAATCCTTCTCTGATTAAGAAAATAACTCCAATTGGGTAAACAACTTTAATAGGAAAATAACTCCAATTAGGAAAACAACTTCAATTGGGAAAACAATTTCAATAGGAATAACTACTCCAATTGGGAAAATCACTCCAATTGAGAAAACAATTCGAATAGGGAAAACCACTCCAATTGAAAAAACCACTCCAATTTGGAAAACCACTTTATCTTCTAAGACTATAATTCTTAATAGACTAAGGACAACTCATCATGAACTATAAAAATCCAACAATCTTCCCCTACAGACCATGAGGAAAGTATACCAAAATAGGATTGCTCCTCTTGATCAAACTTTCATTGATCGAACTTCTCATAACCAGGCTCCCCGGCCATGATTGAATTACTCATGACCAGACTCCCCCTGATCGAATTAATCATAATCAGGCCTTTCCTAATTAAACTACTCGTGACAGACTCCCTTGATTAAAATTCTCTTGACCAAGCTCTCCCTGATCAAAGTACCCATGACCAGACTTCCCTTGATCGAACATTTTTTTACCAAGCTTCTTTTGATCAGACTTCTCTTAACCAGGCTCCTCCTGATCGAAGTACCCATAACTATACTCCCATGGTCAAACATCTCTTGACCAACCTCCTCTTGATCAGACTTCTCTTGATCAGGCTCCCCTTGATTAGAACTACTCATCTTTATGGGCAAGGCAACATAGTTATGAATCATTCTCCAATTGAGAAACTATCTCCAATTGGGAAAGCAGCTTAAACATGGTAAACAACTCCAATTGGGATAATCACTTCAAATGGAAAAATAACTCCAATTGGGAAAACCACTCCAATTAAAAAAACCTCTCCAACAAGGAAAACCACTTAATCCTCTAAGACTATAATTTCTAATAGACTTTAAACAATTCATTATGGGCTTGGAAAACCTCAACACACAATGTTGTAAATGCAAGGACCAACCATGTACTAAAGGCCAAAATAAAAAAAAAATTCAAGTACAAAATAAAGAATAGATTTTAACTAACTAAAAGTGAATAAAAATCTTACCATAAAGACCTTGATCTCTCACCGGAGTACTGTTCACTTTAACAAAAAACCACATTTTTACACTAAAAGTCAATCCTGATACTATTCACTTTACCTTTATTTTGTCCTTATCGTTAAAACTTAAAAGTTTTTAAGTCATTTTCATTAGTTTTCCTTAGATTTATCAAGCCTCCAGTGAATGTTGTCAGGAACGTGCACGTCAAGATACTCCCAAGACGTAGAATTTCCTAGTGATGACGAGGTAGAGACTGAGGGTGCGGGTAGATTGCCGAGAATTCTTCGCCTGTCATATCAGAAAACTTGCTTATGCTATTCTCTACGAGCCTTTCCCTTCTTCTTGACGGTTGAAATTTCGACGACCTCATATTTTTTCTTGAAGATGCCAAAACGCTTCTCCTTTTCAGTATCATTGGATGTTTGTCACATTTTTGTGATACAACTGATACCTTGTTTTGGCCATTCAATAAAAAGTTTACTTCTTAATGTTCTCTTCGTTTAATATACTAGTTACTCTTAAAACCTTAAGAAAAATGTAAACTATTTTACCAACATTTAGACCATTGCAATAGCTCTACCAAAAAGAGGTAATAGCACTTTATAAATGCTATCAAACCATACAATAGCACTTTATAAACACTATCTATTATACATATAATAGCGTTTTAAAATGCTATATATGGTATGGTAGTTTTTGTTGCTTTTAAAAAATGCTACGAAAATGCTTAAGGCTATTATAGTGTGGACTGACATGAAAAAATAAGGAAGTGAAAAACCCCATTACTATTCTCCCCTCACCCCCCAGCTGCCCCACACGCGAAGGAAATTGACTCAAACTACAGAACCATCTTCCTAATATCAAAAAGGACACTCTCAATCTCCGTGTCAGGTTGCCTGCCATGTTTGAAGGTTTGTATAAGAATAGATGGGACTTGGATTCTCTGCCCTCCCATTTCGATGTCCTTCTCGTGCCCTCCTGTTTTGTGTGGTCACGGTTAATCCATGCTAACATTTTATATTGTTTTTTATAAAAATAATAAGACCAAAAAAAAATAGTAATATAAAATATTGACGTGGCTTAACCGTGACCACACAAACAGGAGGGCACGGGAAGGGCACCGAATTGGGAGGGCAGAGAATCCAAGTCCGAATAGATGAGTCCGACTTCGATGATTAAGTATAGAAGAGCATATAAGGATTGACAGAGAAAGGGAAAAAGAGGAAGATAAGGGAAGTATGACAGAGTCGAAACACAATTAACTATTGAAGAGAGAGAATTAAAGTCAGAATTAAAAATTTTCAAATTTTAATTTCTAATGTATATTTGTTTAAACACAAAGAAAATTAATTGTCATGACATCTTAACCATTCAAAGTGGGTTAATCTAATGATCTAAAATTTATGTCAAATATTGTATAAAAAATATGATGCCACGGATATATATTTCTGTTCTTGAGCCAAAAGCAGAAGAAAAGAAGTCGTCTGGGTTGATCTAGGCAGAATCTAGATAGCAGTATGCTGCCGGATTGATCATCATGCCAAACTAAACAAACAAAAAGAAAAGGAAAAAAATGGGGGCCAGGACAGCTGTGTGATTACATTGTCAACTGCCACTTGATGGCTTGGTAGAATCACGGAATGAATGTAAATAGATTACCTAATATAAAATTTCCTATTCTCCTTCACTCACGGGGAGAGTTCAAATCATTAACACAAAGACTGATCTTTTGAAGAAAATAAAAATTAAAGGCAATGTAGTTCTCAAAGTTTCTTGGTTTGATAGTTTCTTCGACTTCATTATTAATTTATGGCATTCAAGTGTTTATCTTAAAAGTATCCAGTCACTACAACACAAACTGTCATTTGTAGCATGCCAGAAACGCTATAATACATAGGATATGATAGGATGTATGTTTGAACAATACTATGAGAAAAGAAGAACAATTCTTACCACCGCTGCCACCATGTAAAGTGGTGGGTTTGTTTCTAAAAACTGAAAATGATTACTAGGCTGCAACTCAAAAACAACCACAGATGGTGATTGGTGATTATGGACAACAAAATAGGGGGACTAGTACAATCAAATAGTAACTAGTTCTTGAAGAACTTCAACAAAAGACATGAGACTGCAAGAAATTCGAAGAGACAAAAAACAAAGAGAAAATTGCAAACAAACAAGAAAGAGATCAAGCAGATTATATTAAAAGGAAAAAAAAAGAGAGAATGAAACATAATTAATATATAATTTGTTGCAATCCTATTAGATTAGGAATGTGATTGTGTAAATCCTAGTGTATCTAGGGATATCTTGGATTATTTTCTAGGGTTAGATATTATCCTATTAGAGTTGTAATCCTATTAGGGTAAGGATTTAACCTTCCCTACTACTATAAATGAAGGCACAATGGGGTGATACAACACACACCTCCCAATTGCACGTCTCTCATTCTCTCTACTATTGCCGCACCCCCTCTCTCTTTGTCCTTTATATGATTCAGTAAATTAGGTCTACAACATGTTATCAGCACGCTCTTGATGCTGCGCTAAAGAGAGTTTGATCTTCAATCAAGGGAGTATTGCGTTTTAATCATTCTTTTTATGATTAATTTATTATTTTATTGAATTGATCTACATGCTATTGATTCAATTTAATTTTTCTATGTTGAGCGTGATACAACGCATTGGAGATACAATTTCGGCTTTCAGAGAAGAATCTTCTACAAATTCAAAGGCCTATTTGTTTTTGCCAATCAGGTTCTTTTAAAATAAATTAAGATATTTGAAACAACCTTGAAGCATGAAAACATTCCTCATGATGCATGAACCCCCTATATTTATATTTTCCTTTCAATTATATATATTGCATATGTGTTCATATATTTTGTCAATACATATATTTGTTTATGCAATACGTAGTTATGTTATGTGGAATTTATAAGTCAAAGCATCGAAATTAATTTAAAAGCAATTAAGGTTTTTAACCTTAGAATTCGAAAAAAAAATCTGGGATTTTTCACGGTTGAGTCGCAGCTCCAAGCCACACTAGCTGGCCTACAGCTACGCCACATCTAGGATAGCAACGTTTCGATGCCATGGACCTCTCGCAGCAAGCCCCATGGGCTTGCTGCCACTGCACTGCAACCAGGCCTTAGCTTGAGTTGGTTTATTCACGGGTTCGAAGCCCTAAGTCTACTCCAATAGGCCAGAAAGCCTTTGCTAGGCTCTGTCCTTATCTCGGCCCATCAAGCCAGCAAGCAAAGCTTGCTGGGCTTTGCTTGCACATGACCCGGCCCTCCTAAAGCTGGGCTCGCCATCTGTCTTGGCCCGTGATCATTAATGTTAACCTATGTGGTTGGGCTTGCCTAGAATCGACCCACAACGAAGCCATCTCTCGCTGGGCTTCACGCGCACCCATCCCAGGCCATCAAGCCCACTAATCTGAATGGTTACAATCTATTGAATTAATTAAAGTAACCAGGAGTCCACTAATCTGACAAGACATCCAAAACTATTGGCCTGAAGCCCAATTTTGGACATTAACGATTCAATAAATTATTTCGTTTCTTTGAACCGCTGACTATCTTTCGTAGTCCCGATGCACTCACACTTGAGTTCCTGAAGCAACTCAAATCCACTACACTTAAATTAGCATATTGTATTATGTGTTCTTGCAGGAACCTCACTTTTATGAACTAATGTTCATAAACTAAATTGAACCTGTAGTTTCAAATTTAGTACATTTGAACCCGAAGTTTTCATAAAACAAATACACCCATGAAAACTCGACATTTTTCATGAAAACCATGTCTTAGAACTTGAATGTTCTACCTTTGATGCTTATGGATATTTTATTTTATATAACACCAATCACAATCTTATTCTCTCCATTCAGTGGATTGTCGTACTGTAACAAGTTCAATTTCATTGATTTGGACGTTTCTTGACCGAAACCACTTTATGTGGGGTACAAGACGTGAATCTCCACTTGACTATCAAGAAACTGAGAAACCATTGAAGCCAACAATGGCATAGAAGAGCTGAATAAGCTTCCGCCATGATCTTCATTAGAAAACCTATGCCCGAAGCATTACAAACGAAAGTACCTCCCGAACGAGGATTCCATGGCTCTTTGTCTCGCTCCTACTGACCGTTTAATCATTAAAGACAATGCATGAAGCACACCATGATTACGTTCATGAATGAGTACAATTCTGAAGTTTATAAATCCGATTGAATTTTGACTGGAGAATAATTTTCTCGTCCTTCCATGTTTCTAACTCACTCCTGAAACAGCAATGTATAAAGCGGAATTTTACCAAATTCTCGAATCTGATTACTACCACAAATGTGAGAGAATGGTATAGACCTTGCTTCGGCTGGAGTCTATCGAGCAGTATAGACCCAGTTCAGCTAGAGTCAACTGAATGGCCCGACCTAGTTCGATCAAGGCCTACCGAACGGTGATTCCCAGTTTTGGCTAGGGCCCACTGTACGGTATTGCTCTGCTTCTGCAGAGGCCTACAGAACAGACCATTCCAGCTTCGGCTGAAGTCTACCGAATCCAAGCCTGGGTCTGTGTCTCTCATAATCCAATTTCGAGTTTGTTTTTTTTACAACATATGGTAGAATCAGGGCCTGCTAAGGGGTGGCATCATGCCCGAAGCGTGATCCTTGGCACCTAAGACCTTAAACTTCAAGAATAAGGAATAATATTCCTAAGCCTCAACATTGTAGAATCTACTTCCGTCTCGATGAAATAAATCATTGGTTATGCACCTGTTCGTTCCTCTACCAATGTTGTTAAGGAGTACCATTCTCGTAGTCAATATGTGAAACTAATTTTGCTCCACCGAACATCGTTGGAAGAGTAGAATTGTGACATGGATGGCCTTGTTGGCTGAATACCCTCAGTAAACCATTTACTTTGTGAACATTTTTTCATGTTCTTAGATTCAAGTTTGGTGTTTGTTTTTCGTTACGGATAATTTTATTGATATTGTCCTCGAATACAAATTAATTTAATCATGTTTCTTGTATACATGTGACCGAATTCAATTAAACACATGATTAGGTACAAATATGGTGAAGTTAGTTGTCTGGATGAATGCAATACTACAGACACTAACTTTATGCCTAAATCACTTCTCTAGCAACGACTTCAGGTCTATCTAACCTAATTCAGAACATTGTCATGCTCCTCGTTGTATGAATGGTACTAACTTACCATTTAAGAGACCTTATATTCTCCCCGTTCCGAAAGAAAGTCATTGAGTCTTAAGGATATTCGAGAGAACAATGATCATGAATGAAACCACTAAAGGAAATAGAGTAGAATATCTTTGCACCACCTCAAAACATGAGACTAAAGCTTTGATTTGGGACTAATGAAGTGTCTCCCGGCTAAGAACGTGCCACATGTGGCCGACCTAGAGGCTGGTGATTGAGTAATTTACTTGTTTAGGCATGACCGTTTAGGACACTTAGGTCAAAGAATGATGCCATGTCGCATCTTCTTACCTGAAGTAAGGATCATGTGCTTACAAGCACACTTTGCCAAGCTTGCTTATTTGGGAAATTTGATTTCTATATCATCCCTAGCAAAGATACGAAACAACACTCTTTTCATAATGGATTCAAGGGAACATATGTGAACTAATCCAACCAAAATGCGGACCATATAAATACTTATGGTTTTGGTTGATGAATCGACTAACTAGTCACATGTTTGTCTGCACAAATTGCTGCTAAACCTTCTGGCCAATATTAAAGGGTTCACCACCCTAATTATCCCATAAAGTCTAGAAGACTAGATAATGCCGGAGAGTTTATATCGATGGTTTTTTATAAGTATTGCATGTCTTTTAGGTTTATAATTGAACATCGAATTCTCATGTTCACTTTAAAATAGCCTCGCAGAGTGATCATAAACGCAATATAAATGATTGCCCGAACCTTGGTGAATGAACCAAGCTTTCGGTTTCTACCTAGGGCTATACAATCTTTTATGCAACTATGTTGGTCCGCCTTGAAGCCCATTGCCACCCAACCTATTTGATGTTACAGTTGGTTACTGGGTATGAACCTAACTTTTCATACTTACACAGTTGAGCTGCATTCCATGTGCAAAGTTGTGTTGTCGCAACGTACCAATATGGGTCCTCAAAGAAGGATGTGAATCTTTGTCATTTACGATTTTCCTTCACACTAGCTCTCTTAGAACCCTGACATGCGATCTCTTTACCGCTCATTTGTAGATTGTCACTTCAATGAGACAGTATTCCCGCCGTTAGGGGGAGATAAGAATGTCAACATTTCTGTAGAGCGACATGAATTTGCGTGGACGTTGCCCACTATATCTCATCTTAATCCCCGTACCGTACAAGTGTGATAAGCAAGCGCAATGAATTCTAGCTTTTAGAATGTTGCTCCAGATGCATTTCTCTGATCTAGCTAAATTGACGAGATCATATACCAGTTGTAAACATGCCTGCAAGGATATACGTACTTAAAAGACGTCGAGTCAACATCCCCGAAGGGTGTGCCGTCTTTGTTGAATGATCTGGTACATTGATGGATAGCCAATCAATCTATCTCATCCTAAAGCATGATAGGTCACTCAGTTCATTAGATTCACTTCCCTAGAAAAGGAAGGTCACAGTTCTTAATCGCTGTCTGAAATCATTTCCATCTCATGAGATTAATCCAGATTACTTTCGAAACTTGAAGTTCTTGGTCCAGTATACTAGTTTAGATAAGATAATGAGATAATGAAATTGGAATGAGATTATCATCAATGATGTTTTCACTTATATGGTAGCTACCGACATAAATGAAAGCGACGATATCGAACCATGTTTTGTTGATTAGTGACAACGTGGAACTGATTGGACAACTGAAATTACAATCCAGGTTAAATTCCTTACCAAAGTGTGTTTAGACCTATCGTTCCTACACTGCCCAAGGTAACCATGTTGTGCTATAAGTGAGAAAGGAAGGGTAATGAGGTGAATGAAATAGTGTGATATGATACACGTCTTACGACGCAAGGTTTCTCTCAAAAGCTATGTGATTGATTGCAGCATTATGAAATGTGGTTAATGTTTTCTCCATGGGGATAATGATACGGAGATTTACATGTAAGTTCCCGAAGAATTACATGGATTGGTTTAAATAGTTCCAAACCACAGAACACCCTTTCTCAACTTGTTTGAGGCATTCACTTACGGATTGAAGCAATCCGACAGATGTGGTATACTTGTCTAAATGATTATTTGATCGATTAGGGATATGAATTATGCCCTTGCGTGTTAAACTATGAAGTCTTATTCCAAATTGCTAGAGTTACAGTTTATGTTGGTGACATAAATCTCACTAAGACTCTAGAAGAGCTTGAGAAAATTGCCTAGCACCTGAAGACGGAATTTGAGATGAAGGATCTTGGAAAAACTCGTTTATACCTTGAACTGAAGTTCAAGCGTTGTTTTGACGGTACGTTGGTCTACTAGTCAAACTACACCCCTGAGTATACCTATGATCTTCCATACGATATATGCAAATGAAACCCTTGAAGAAGTTATGGAATCTGAAATTCCATATCTAAGTTCAACTTTGCGCTTTGTTGTACTTAGCTCATTACGTTAGATAAGACATCTCATTCACTGTTGATCTATTGGTAAAGATGCAGCACTACGCCTATACGCAATCACTGAATTGGTATTGAAGACGTTTTCTGCTACCTTAAAGGTAATCTCAACTCATTTGGAGCGAATTCGACCCCCCTGATCCTCGGAATGATGTTTGCCTTGTTTGTTATGCTGATGATGGTTACTTATCAAACCCGCACAAGGTAAATCCCTGAATGGTTATGTTTTTACTATTAAGGATATCGCAATATCTTGGAGGTCCACGATATGACCTTAGTTGCGAAATCTTTGAATCATTCCAAGACTCACCCTCACTTCACTACGCCACACGTGAAACATGGTTGAGAGCTCTTGTTGAGCATATTCGAAGTACCTGCGATGTTTTTATCCATCGTTGAATCCCAACGATGATCTATGAAGACTATGCCGCATGTATCAACCCGACAAAGACATGATACATCAACGAAGTCAACGCCAAGAAATATTGCGTCTACATCTACATCAGTAAAGCATCAGGAGATTGAAGTATGCAAGCCAATCCCAAGCAACTTTGCCGACCTCTACACGACGTCACTACTGAAGTCAACCTTCTAGAAGCTTGTTTGAGGAATTGGTATGCCTAACTATTCATATGCAATGTTTGTAATTCTCATTTGGAAGTTCTGTTAAACTCAGGTGAGTATCCAGAAGTATACTCACTTAATCTTAATGTACTCTTTTTCCTTACGATTAGGAGCATTTTTCCCACTGGGTTTTTACTACCTAACTAAGTTTTGACGAGGTACCCATTCTGGGCTGGTCATACCCTTGTGAGCTCTTCTAATTGCGTGCATAAGACATATAGTTTTAACTTAATGCAACTTCTCACTTTTCTCCTTAGTTTATGGGTTTTTCTCCTACCTTGGGTTTTATCATAACGAGGTTTTGTGAGTTTTACCTTTTATGCATTCTTTCGTTGATCTGAGACTCGTATTCGCTCATTGTGCCAATGACTTCATCAACTGTACTTACTTCATTGCTGAAGACCTGATGCCCTATTTGTTTGAGTATTTACACACTCAAGTTGGAGTGTTGCAGTCCTATTAGATTAGGAATGTGATTGTGTAAATCCTAGTGTATCTAGGGATATTTTGGATTATTCTCTAGGGTTAGATATTATCCTATTGGAGTTGTAATCCTATTAGGGTAAGGATTTAACCTTTCTTACTACTATAAATAAAGGCACAATGGGGTGATATAACACATACCTCACAATTACACATCTCTCTTTCTCTCTACTATTGTCGTGCCCCCTATCTCTATGTCCTTTATATGATTTAGTAAATTAGGCCTACAATAGAATTAATGATATAGGGCAAAGAGAAATTATTATTGGAAAGTTCAAATTTTTATTTCCAATATGTATTTGTTTGATAAAATTAATAATCAAATCAATTGACATGTCATATTACATCCCAATCATTACAAGTGAGCTAATCTAATGGTCTAAAGTTTGTGTCAAATCTTGTGTAATATGTGTGTAGCTAGTCTAATGGTCTAAAGTTTGTGTCAAATCTTGTGTAATGTGTGTGTGTGTGTTATAATTAGTAATCAACATTAGACTAGGCATTCGTGTCGTTTTCGTGTCATACCTGATATCTTAACGGGTCGTGTCGTGTAACACCCGTTAAAATAAACGGGTAAAATGACCCGACCCGTTACCCGTTAAGGAAAATATATTTTAAACCAATAAATAATCAAATGAAAAACATAATACTAAATAAGTATATACATACCATATTGTCACATCCAAAACATAAAAACGCAATTTTCTTTTAAGTATGTTTTCGCTTACATAAATTGATCGAATGGTAAAATTGGAAAATATTGGAATAGAGAAGGGGGTTTTTCGTCCATAAAAGTTCTAATAATATACGTGAAATAGAATCCAATGGTACAAATTTACTCTCATTTATCTTACGACTGTTATTTAAGTAAAGTCTTTAATAGTTTTTTAATTAATGTAGAAGTGTAAAAAATATAGAAAAAAATATAGAAACGCTCGTAATGACAAGCTTTACAACTTTCATGAAGAGCTTAACTTCGAAATTTGCTACTATAATCATATAAATCATAGATCAAAATTTAACCATTAATTGTTGTTTACATTTACGCTTCATTGTTCTCATCAAATTTTGTTTATTCAGATTTTCTTTTTTGAAAACATGATCTATTAGAGGATGTAGGAATATGAACGGTTTGGATCGTTGATATTATATTCAGAGTTTTTACGGTTAGTGAAAATATTGTTGGATGTTTATAAAGTTTCTACAAACTATATGACATCGACTCATATTTCAGTTAACCGTAAATATCGAAACGTGATATCAAAGATCTGAACCATTCATCTTCTTACATCCACTAGATTGACACACCCCGACCCAGAGGATCAAGGCGTGTTGGCCGTCACGTGAGCGTGACGTAACCAAAAGTGCGACACGGAAGCAAGATATAACAGAATATGAAGGAATTCAAACCAATCTCTAGTAGAACCACCTACTAGAATAAAAGGATGAGTTATAAGGTAAACACAGAAATTCAGAGCATAGGTTTAAGTGCAGTCAAGTAGGACCAAAATAAAATACATCACCCGCAGGTGAGTCCTACATGCAGAACGTCTGTCAAAATGCCGAAAAAAGACCTCGAGAGCCACCAACCGCTAACTAGAACCTGTAGGGGCGCAAAACAAAGATGAGTGGGTTAGTAAAATCAAAGATTTTCCAAAACATTTCATTTAAAACATTTCTAACCCCTCACCGTAAAACCTGTATACTTTCCCAGAAAAATAGTATATAAACATATATATACACATATCATCAAAACTCAGCTCATATCCATCCACATAACATCTCAGAAATAATATGCCACGCCATGCCAAATATAATCAGAAATGCATCAATATCAATCAGGTGAAATAATAAATCAACTGGAGACCCTACAATGGTCCTGTACGGCTGATTCTAAAGCTCAACATCCCACTCAGCCGGAGGCACCATAGTGACCAATACGGCCCTGTCGGAGTCACCAACTGTGACCTGTACGGCACTACACTGCACATCACTCGAAACTACGTATAGTAGTCTGTACAATGAAAGGTGTATAAATACGCTCTAAAAAAACGTTAATTTAAACACATAACCAACAATTCGAAATAACTTCTCATACGATGCTCAATTTGGGTATATGAATATACCACATCGACCTACTCGACGTCACGGACGTCGAGCAATTTTTAAATAAATTTTTGGAGGCCGCACGCGCCCCCACGCGCCAGGACAGGCACGGGGACACGCGTCCCCACGCGCATCATCCCCAACCTTGGTTCGCCGGACTGGTTTTTCCGGCGGCCGGTTTCCGGCCAAACTTTAAATGCCTTGTTCTCATTCGTTTCTCAACCATTTTCTTCGTATTTTATACCAAAATGAAGCCCCAAACATGTAGAGTCACGATACACTATTTTTAAGCTCCAAAAACAACTAAATCTCACAGGAAAAATCCAAGCAAAACCGGCCAAACTCAACCCTCGTGATCCCGACGTCCAAATCCTTCAAACGAAGCACTCCGAGCTTCCTTGGGACCTCACTAAGCTCACTATAAGCTTAGAATTCCCTGAAACACAACATTTCACATGTGCATGAATAGTGACCAAAAATGGGGGGTTCGGGTTCACGTGAAATCGAAGGTTCCACGTCCTAAAACTAGCACCAATCAACTCAAAACATCACGAGGATGAAGATTCTTACCTTGTTTACTTCGATCCACAGAGTTTTGGGGGGTTTTGGGTGTGGCCGTACAATATGGGTGTGAGAGAGAGAGAGTGTCGAGATGGAGGAGAGAGAGAGAGTTACGGGATAGAGAGAAGGTAAGGGTTTAGATGGTCCCTTCAATCCACACCATCCATCATCTAAATCCCTAACCAAAATTAACAAAAACCAAATTTAATAATCCAACTCATCTTATTTATTTTCTTCCAAAACATATCTAAGGTTAAACCAAATAATGTCACACACATACCTTAATACCCGCTAAGGGTAAATCCGTCATTTCACGTCCATAATAAGAAAATCCCAGGACGGGCTGTGACAATCTCCCCTCCTTATAGAATTTCATCCCTGAAATTCCCATAACCAATTAAACCACTTAATACCCATAGAATAATCTTGGGTACATCTCTCTTATACGATCTTCTGTCTCCCAGGTAGCTTTTTGTACGGAATGGTTCATCCACAACACCTTCACCAAACTCACCGTCTTATTTCTTAAAACCTTATCTTTCCAATCCAAGATTGTGACTGGTTCCTCATCATATGTCAAATCCGGATTAATCTCTAGCGGTTGAGGAGGGATCACATGAGAAGGATCAGAAATATAATGTCGAAGCATAGAGACGTGGAACACATTATGGACCTTAGATAACTCCGGAGGCAACTCCAACCGGTAAGCAACTTCACCAACTCTTTCAGTGATCACATAAGGTCCAATGTATCTCGGACTTAGCTTCCCTCTTTTTCCAAATCGTACCACACCTCTCCAAGGTGACAATTTCAAAAATACCCAATCGCCCACATTATACACTCGATCAGTGGCATGTCGATCTGCTAAACTCTTCTGTCGATCCTGGGCTGCTTTCATATTAGACTTAATCACCTGGATATTTTGAGTAGTCTCATCCACAATCTCTGGGCCTTCTAACACTCTTTCACCAACCTCAGACCAACACAATGGCGTACAACACGCCCTACCATAAAGTGCCTCAAATGGTGACATACCAATGCTCGAGTGAAAACTATTATTGTAGGCAAATTCCATCAAGTCCAGCCGATCATGCCAGGAATCACCGAATTGTAATACTGAAGATCTCAACATATCCTCCAACGTCTGAATAGTCCTATCTGATTGCCCATCAGTTTGAGGATGATAAGCAGTGCTATAAAGCAATTGCGTACCAAGAGCTTCCTGAAAAGCTACCCAAAATTTAGAAGTAAATCTTGGGTCTCGATCAGAAATAATATTCACTGGAACTCCATGATACTTCACAATCTTCGTAATGAACAACTTAGCCAATTTATTCAGAGGATACTTCTCCCTCACTGGAATGAAATGCGCTGACTTGGTAAGTCGATCCACAATCACCCAAATACCATCAAATCCGTTTCGTGTACGAGGAAGTTTATACACGAAGTCCATGGTTATATTTTCCCATTTCCACTGGAGAACGGGAAGTGGCTGCATTCGCCCAAAAGGCTTATTTCTTTCTGCTTTAACTTGCTGGCAAACAATACATCTACTCACATACTCAGCAATTTCCCTTTTCATACCCGGCCAATAATAAAATGGTCGAATGGTATGATACATCTTAGTGTCTCCCGGGTGCATCGCATAAGCTGAACAATGCGCTTCATCCAATATTTCCTTATTTAATTCCTCATTATTCGAAACATATATTCTATTTTCCTGCATAAGCATACCATCTGATTCCCGAATCCTGAGGTCTTTCTTTTTCCCTTCACTTCTTAACTGAACCATTTCTTGAATTTCCTCATCCACCATCTGAGCTTCAAGTATACGATCAACCAAAACTGGCCTGACTTGAAAACTAGCAAGAAAGGCTCCACTTCGATCTTCCAACTCCAACTTTACTCCAATTGCCCTCAGTTCAGCAAGAAGAGGAACACGGCTAGCATATAAGGCATTGAGTCAACCTTGAGGTTTCCTACTCAGTGCATCAGCTACCACATTAGCACGACCCGGATGATACTCAATAGTACAGTCATAATCACTTAACAATTCCATCCACCTTCGCTGACGAAGATTAAGATCATGTTGAGTAAACAGATACTGAAGACTCTTGTGATCAGTGAAGATCTTACACTTCTCACCATATAAATAATGCCTCCAAATCTTCAAAGCGAAAACAATGGCTGCCAATTCAAGATCGTGAGTAGGATAATTCCTTTCATGATTTTTCAACTATCGAGAAGCATAAGCAATCACTCTATTATGCTGCATCAAAACACATCCCAAACCATTCAAGGAAGCATCACTATAAATCTCAAAATTACCGCTATCATCAGGAAGTACCAATACTGGAGCATGAGTGAGGCAATATTTCAATTGTTGGAAACTCCGCTCACAATTTTCATCCCACTCAAATTTAACATCCTTCCTGGTCAACTTCGTTAATGGCAAAGCAATCATAGAAAAATCCTGAACAAACCGTCGGTAATAACCTGCCAAACCAAGAAAACTTCGTACCTCAGTGACGGTTCGAGGTTGCTCCCAATTCTCCACCGCTGCTATCTTTTGAGGATCAACTTGGATTCCTTGAGCTGATACAACATGCCCCAAAAATGCCATTTCAGTCAACCAAAACTGACATTTACTGAACTTAGCATACAACTGATGCTCCCTCAATTTCTTTAATACCAAGTTAAGATGTCGGATATGATCTGCTTTAGATTTAGAGTATACCAGAATATCATCAATAAAAACAATAACAAATTTATCAAGATATTGCTAGAATACCTCATTCATCAACCTCATGAAAGCTGCAGGTGCATTAGTCAACCCAAATGGCATAACCAGAAATTCATAATGTCTGTAACGGGTTCGGAAAGCTGTCTTAGGTACATCTTCCTCTTTAATCTTCAACTGATAATAACCGGATCTCAAATCAATCTTAGAAAATACACACGCACCTTTCAGCTGATCAAACAAATCGTCGATGCGAGGCAATGGATAACGGTTTTTAATCGTTACCCGGTTCAATTGCCTATAGTCAATGCATAATCTGAGAGTTCCATCTTTCTTCCTCACAAATAATACTGGAGCTCCCCAAGGTGACGAACTAGGTTGAATGAAACCTTTATCAAGTAATTCTTGCAACTGAATTTTCAATTATCTCAACTCAGCAGGGGCCATTCTATAAGGAGTTAGAGATATAGGGTCAGTACCTGGAAGCAAATCAATAGAGAATTCCACCTCTCTGTCTGGCGGCAGCCCCGACAAATCATCAGGAAATACATCCGGATAATGTCTGACCACACCAACTTCTTCTATACTAGGAGAAACAACATCATTTAACACCACATGTGCTAAATATCCCTGACAACCCTTCGATAATAATTTCATTGCTCTTATGGCAGAAATAACACCATGTCTCACCCCACTTCTTTCGCCCACAAAAGTAACCTCGGGTAGTCCAGAACGATAAAAAGTAACTGATTTACCATAACAATCAATATGGGCACGATTATAATGCAACCAATCAGCCCCTAGAATCACATCAAAATCCACAATATCTAACGGAATAAGATCAGCTGGCATAACTATGCCCTCTACCATCACTGGACACCCAAGATACACACTATCAACATGACATTTATCTCTTCTAGGCATGGCAAACTCTAAATCAAATCCTAGAGGTGAAGGGTGAGGTTGAGTCATTTGAGCAAACGTATGAGAAATCACAGAATGCGTAGCACCATAATCAATCAAAACCTTAGCAAAATGACCAAGAACATTTAACGTACCCATGATCAAGTCCAGATGGTTCTGAGCCTCTTGCAGTGAGATGTGATTAACACGCCATTGAGCTTGCTGTCGTCCACCACAACCTCTACTGCCTTGATTACCTTGCCCCTGGGGAGCACGTCCCTGGCCTGACTAACTAGGCTGCCTAGATGATCCTGCACCACCAGTGGCAACTTCCCCCTGACGGGGCTGACCTCCCTGATGCCACTGAGATCCACCAGCTGGCATAGATGAATAAGAAGAATAACCCCCAAAGTCCTGAGAATACCCTGCCTGAGGATAAGGCTCCTAGGGATACTGATAAGGTCCGGAAGCATACGGAGCAGCATCCCCTGGTAGTGGTAAGCAACACCACGACCCGACTGGCCATAACTACCCGGTCCAAAGCTCTGCTGAATCGGCGCTGGAGGTGGCATAGTCTGCTGCGGTCTCTGCTGACCCTGGGGACACTGAGAAGCCCGATGTCCCATTTGCCCACAAGTAAAACAAGCACCACTACCTCTCCTACACTCACCATGATGACGAAAATTACAACGGCGGCACCACGGAGCGCCAGAACCACCAGCACTACCAGAATCCCTTTGCCTCTGAAATCTAGGCCCACCAGAAAATCTACCACCACCTCTCCTCGGGCCAATAATACTATATCCACCACTAGAAGAACTCGAACTCGTCCCACTCTTCTTAAAATTCTGCGTCTTGCGAGGTCCTGGAATAGAGATACCTTTACCTTTATCATCCTTCTTCTGACCATCATTCTTGTCCTCGTCATCCTCACTCTTACTGGGAAGATTATCAGAGTCCTCCATCCTAACCAAAATCTCAAAAAACTCATGATAATCGGCGCAGAGAAGTGCACTGGCAAAAGTCCGCCACTTTTTCTTAGATCCCAACTTGAAACGTCGAAGCATCTCTCCCTGATTACCAGCTGTATTAGGGTCATAACGAGACAAATCAGTAAACTTTCTGTAGTACTCATGAGCTGTCATATTCTTCTGTTTCAATCGAGTAAATTCCTGTTTCTTGCGATCAATATACTCTGGGGGGACAAATCTTTTCTTGAAATTATCTTTAAATACTTCCCAATTAGATGCCATAGCTGGGGACATAAACTGCGTCTGATTCCTCCACCAACCTGCCGGCTCTCGACCCAAAAACCAGGTAGTGGTCTCAACCCATCTATCAGCCGGAAAGTTCCCCTGACTTTGCATCACCTGAAATGTCTTTTCAATATGATCTAGCCATTTCTCTGCCCCCTCGTGACCTTCATTACCCATAAAACGATCCAGTTTCAAATTGTACATGGTTTCCAGGGGTGTCCTCTGAGGTGGGGGAGGAGGACGAATTACATTCTGAAAAGCCTGAGCCATTGCTTCCCCCAACTGAACGATATCTGGGAAATTAGGGTCAGGAGTACGGCGGGACTCCCTACGCTCTCTACGGGGCGGCATAATTCTGACAGAAAACATCAAAAGATCATTAAAGCATTAACAATTATACAGGACTGCAACCTAGGCTCTGATACCAAACTGACACACCCCGACCCAGAGGATCAAGGCGTGCTGGCCGTCACGTGAGCGTGACGTAACCAAAAGTGCGACACGGAAGCAAGATATAACAGAATATGAAGGAATTCAAACCAATCTCTAGTAGAGCCACCTACTAGAATAAAATGATGAGTTATAAGGTAAACACATAAATTCAGAGCATAGGTTTAAGTGCAGTCAAGTAGGACCAAAATAAAATACATCACCCGCAGGTGAGTCCTACATGCAGAACGTCTGTCAGAATGCCGAAAAAAGACCTCGAGAGCCACCAACCGCTAACTAGAACCTGGAGGGGCGCAAAACAAAGATGAGTGGGTCAGTAAAATCAAAGATTTTCCAAAACATTTCATTTAAAACATTTCTAACCCCTCACCGTAAAACCTGTATACTTTCCCAGAAAAATAGTATATAAACATATATATACACATATCATCAAAACTCAGCTCATATCCATCCATATAACATCTCAGAAATAATATGCCACGCCATGCCAAATATAATCAGAAATGCATCAATATCAATCAGGTGAAATAATAAATCAACCAGAGACCCTACAATGGTCCTGTACGGCTGATTCTAAAGCTCAACATCCCACTCAGCCGGAGTCACCACAGTGACCTATACGGCCCTGCCGGAGTCACCAACTGTGACCTGTACGGCACTACACTGCACATCACTCGGAACTACGTATAGTAGTCTGTACGATGAAAGGTGTATAAATACGCTCTAGTGCTTCTCTCATCAATCATCAGCGCGCATAACTAAGGTCACCCACTAGTCGGAATCACATCTAGTGATCTATACGACTAGCATGTCGGAACCCTCACATGGTCTGTACGACATCCACCTACTTGGATCCAAGACGAGCATGCGGTGTGGTGAATAATAATATAAGCACTAACACCTAGGGTGCAGGTTATGAGCTTTCAATGCAATTCTCATAAAATAACTCATCTGAATAATATAAAAACTCACATGTGCGTCCACCGCGTCAATTAACATATATATGCATCCATTATCAAACTAAATATCTCAACATTTGCATGCATGGCAATTTAAATCATAATTTTCATATAAACGCATTTTCTGGGAAAACCAGTTGTATATAGGTAATACGAAAACAAAACTGCCCACTCACTGCTAAGTCGATGGGTCGTAACCCCCGTGACATCCCTGGATGCGCTCGTCCTCGGGATAAGTGTCACCTATATGCGAAACAACTATAAAAACGTTAATTTAAACACATAACCAACAATTCGAAATAACTTCTCATACGATGCTGAATTTGGGTATATGAATATACCACATCGACCTACTCGACGTCACGAACGTTGAGAAATTTTTAAATAAAATTTTGGAGGCCGTACGCCCCCCCAACGCGCCAGGACAGGCACGGGGACACGCGTCCCCACGCGCATCATCCCCAACCTTGGTTCGCCGGACTGGTTTTTCCGGCGGCCGGTTTCCGGCCAAACTTTAAACGCCTTGTTCTCCTTCGTTTCTCAACCATTTTCTTCGTATTTTATACCAAAATGAAGCCCCAAACATGTAGAGTCACGATACACTATTTTTAAGCTCTAAAAACAACTAAATCTCACCGGAAAAATCCAAGCAAAACCGGCCAAACTCAACCCTCATGATCCCGACGTCCAAATCCTTCAAACGAAGCACTCCGAGCTTCCTTGGGACCTCACTAAGCTCACTATAAGCTTAGAATTCCCTGAAATACAACATTTCACGTGTGCATGAACAGTGACCAAAAATGGGGGGTTCGGGTTCACATGAAATCGAAGGTTCCACGTCCTAAAACTAGCACCAATCAACTCAAAACATCACGAGGATGAAGATTCTTACCTTGTTTACTTCGATCCACAGAGTTTTGGGGGGTTTTGGGTGTGGCCGTACAATATGGGTGAGAGAGAGAGAGAGTGTCGAGATGGAGGAGAGAGAGAAAGCTACGGGATAGAGAGAGGGTAAAGGTTTAGATGGTCCCTTCAATCCACACCATCCATCATCTAAATCCCTAACCAAAATTAACAAAAACCAAATTTAATAATCCAACTCATCTTATTTATTTTCTTCCAAAACATATCTAAGGTTAAACCAAATAATGTCACACACATACCTTAATACCCGCTAAGGGTAAATCCGTCATTTCACGTCCATAATAAGAAAATCCCGGGACGGGCTGTGACAAGATGATCATGTTTTCAAAAAAGAAAATTTAAAAAATGAAATTCAGTAAGAAGAATAAAACATAAATGACAATCGACGGTTAAATATAAATTTAAGGTTTATGGATTATAGTGTTGATTTCGAAGCTGACCCCTTCATCAAAGTTATAAAGCTTGTCACTATGAGTGATTGTATATATATTTTTTTACATTTCTTTTACACTTCTACAATAATTATTATTAATTTTATTAATTTTGCCGTCAAATAAAAACATTATTCATGAGGGTTTGGAGGATTTTAAAAATCTAAACGATAATGTAAGTGTAACCATTATCTACTCGTGGAGGAATAATGATAAATCACAAGTGTTTATATATTCTTTCACATTTTTCATACTTGTATGTATGTCTTCTTCTTGCTATACAAATACTATACTAGTTTATTTTAATTTTGGACAACAACATGTTAAGTAAAATTTATCCTAATAATGATAATAAGGAACTTTCATAATAAAATTTATCCTAATAATTATAATAAATCTTTTAGTAATTAAACTTTAAAATTATCAAAATAATTTTTTTCTTAATGGGTCGAAATGGGTTACCCACGTGTATACCCGTTACGAACTCGTTATTAATGGGTCACCCGATAATAACCCGATTAGTTATCGTGTTGACTCAAAATCTGTTATTTTTGTGTTGTGTCAGAAACTGCCGGGTCTAATCAGCATGATCATAAAACACAAAATACCAATAGACACGTAAAGCCTATATTATGATAAGTTTTTGTGTGTATTTGAAACGTCAATATATATTAGTACTACATACTTGATACTTCGTATTACACACAAGTTCTTTTTAGTAACACTCTACCATAAAGTATAAATTCGCCATGCACTTATATTATTAACTGTAAGGTTTTTTTTTTTTTAAGAGTAATGTTATTCATATCATGTTTTTATGTTACATTTTTATACCACTTTAGTTGACATCTGATGTGGACAATCACATCATTTGAAAAATTTGCAAAACCCAAAGAAATGAAGGGGAAAGACTCCTCGTATACCACAATCATTATTTAATTAACTAATTTTTCTTAATTATTAATATATTAAATAATAAACTAAATTTAAAAATCTAATTAATTCAAATGATGTGATTGTCCACATCAAATACCACCTAAGATGGTATGAAAATATAATATAAAAATATAGTATGAATAACATTATTCTTTTTCTAAACTACTCCTATAGCTATACGTTTCACTTGTTACGTGTGCCCTAGTGATAACCAAACCCTAAACCACTGCTGCATGCACACGTTGTCTTTTACAAATTACTATGAACTGTAAAGGCATCATCTTCAATAATTATTGGTCTTCTTACTTTAAGTAAACCCACCAACGTTGACGGGCGGCCGGATAACTTTGACGAACGGTCAAACCATACGATTACGTAGTTTTCTGTGCACTGTCCAATTTCAGAAGGAGTCACAAAGCTACTATTCATGTGATCCAGCAGCATAAATTCGAGTTAAAAAATAACAAAACAGAAAATATCAAAAGCAAAAGGAAATTATCCTAAAAAAGGTTAAAATAACGCATACAGGATAAAACAACAGAAACAACGAAAACATGCAAATATATAAATAATTCGAAGTTTGCTCTTCGTTCTGTCGCTTTCAGACATGCAAATACAATGCTGGGCCCCATCCGAAAAAAACTAAATATGATCTCTCTCTAGCTAAAGCTAGTTGAGAGTTGAGACCACATTTGCCTGCTGCATCCAGAGGCAGAGCCACAGAGATCCAGCTCCCCCATCATCCTTATCGATCCTTCAGCAAGCATGCGGTCCCCAGCTGACTTTGAATTCATCAACTCGGTGTCCTGATTCAGACTGAGTTTGAATATGTCAACATGAACATTGAGTTTTCGAGAATGACTTACTACACGGCGTTAGCCAGTATTCCGAACTAATACTGCAATGAAATATGCATGAGGACTTACATACAACATTATATTATTCGTCAAGGGAACCATGGTGGTGTCCGTAATGGTGCATATCTTAGTCCTTCCCTGAGTTTTCTGATTAGGACTCTAGTGGTTGCGAGTGAATTGGCTCATTGAAGATGCAAACTTGGCTAGATCTTGTGGAAAAAATATTTGCCTATTGGTATGGGATAACTGATCAATATGTTCTCCTCCTCCTGCTCCTCCCATGCCCAAAAAGTCCCTAGTTAGACTGTTTTGATGATCAATACTTCCGATATTGCTCGGACCCCGTTGAATAGTATTCATTAGCTGCTCAAGTGTAGTAGCACTGGTATTTGATGATGAACTTGTTAATGAACTCAAATTTGCACTACCACCACCTGATTGATGTGCATTTTGTACAACTTGATGAAGCTCGTTCGATCGATTTTGGTTCAAATTCGAGAAGCCCCTGGAAGAAGATGATGAGGACATTACATTTACACCCAAGCTGCTGCCTTGGTTGTTGCTGCTTCTAGTCGAACCCAATTGAGCTGCTTTTTGTAAAAGTGCTGTGGCTGACATTGGGGCAGCCGGTGGCTTGGACACGCCGCTGCCCACCAAATTACTATTTTTCCCAATGAGCTTACTAGTCCCGCTTTCTTGACCCGGTGACAAAGAGAGATTTGCACCACTTGTTGAAGCTCCAAAAGTTGGCATGGAATTAGATGAGCCAAAAAGATTGACATTGTTGGAAGCCGATGGCATTTGCACCATTTCAGGAAAAGCATTAGAGCTTGATGATGTTACATAAAGCGGATGATTAGGATTTGCTTGCATATCATCTATCAGATTAACCTGATTAGAATTACTGGTTGCCTGCTGATTCAACCAAAGTGATAATCTTGGCTTCTCATGTTGATGAAGCTGATCTAAGCCATTGAAATCTTGCCTCATCAAACCTTGCCCATACTGCATGGAAATTTGAGACGCATCTTGAACTACTGCTTGACTATTGTTCATCATTGGATTGTTTAACATTGCATCATTTCCAAAGTTGAGATTTGTATGAACTCCAGTAACTGATGAAGTAGTGAGCCTAGCACTCTCTTCAGTTAGGGCATCACAAAATGCTCTGTGTGTGATGAAGCTATCTTTCCTGTTTAAATTAAGGGAAATTTCAAGTAAAAAAAAAAATAAAAAATGAAACCCCATTTATTACCCAATCATATAATATTGTTGCATTAACTTCAAACCCTATAACTCATTAAACCCTATACACATTGATGAGCATTAAATTCATCTACAACATAAGCAAACATTTAAATTACTCAAAAAAAGAAAAAACTTGGATATTAAGAAGATATGTTACCTGGAAAAGAGGGTTCCACAGTCACACTTGTACTCTCTAGTCCCACAGGTCTTGGAGTGAGCTTTCCAATCCGATTGGACAGCATATTTCTTCGAACACTTCTCACACTTCCACTTTTTCTCTCCATGTTTTCTGCTGAAATGCTTCTTTATTCCGGTGAGGTCTCCAAGAGCTCTCGACGGGTCATGGTGGACGCAGGTCTTCTCGGGGCAAATATAAACCTTCTTCTTCACCTCCTTGTTCAGTCGCTGCTTGAGCTTCCAGGGAAGGTTGTGACCCCTTCTGTGAAGCTGCAAATTCTGGTCTCTCTGGAAACCCTTGTTGCATATTTCGCAGACGAACCGGTTTGTTGCCATTAGGGTTGTCGGAGATAGGGCAATAACCTCAGCATCTGGATCTGTTGAGACAAAGTATGAAACAATAAATTGAGAACAAACCCACCAAGATTAGTACTAGTAAATTGAATATATGATTGTATGGCTTCTGCGGCCGCCCGGAGAATGAAAAGGATAAGTTGGGAAAAATGAAATGGAGGTAACTTGCTTGCCTGGTGTTCCCGGGAGATTTCTCTTTTTTTTGGCGACGGCGTTAGGAGGATTGGGTTTTAGGCCGCCGCTAGGGTTATCATTTAGTTGATGATCTTGAGCAAACCCGTCAATGGCGGATGACATATTAATCGAAAAACCATCACCGGACATCTTTTGCATATCTCTTTTTGTAGTTTAGTCGTTCACAAAAGATCAAAAATAGACTAGTTTTGGAAAGGCTCTAATTAAGGAGGCTAAAAGAAGAACAAAAAAAACAAGTGTTTTGTGTTTAGACACACACTCCAATCGATTCTGCCAAAACCCAAGTCAGGTTGTTTTTTTTAGTAGCACTGTAAATTACAAAAACCCTCTCACAAAAATATAGGACGCTAGAGGTTGATGATGATCTGGTTTTTGCCTCTGTCTGTTTGATTTTCTAAGAGAAAAAACCAAAAACCATGATGCCTAAAAGAGAATATATCATCTTTTATATTTTCCTGGCTAAGCTCTGTCTCTCTTTCTCTATTTTTCTTCTATGCAGTCATAGTCTTACGCGTATAAGTCTCCTTTATCCTCAAAGTCCGTCAGCCATATATTTTGATGGGCCACCACCCTCTCTCTCTCACTCTCTCTCTCTTTCTCTCTCTCTGAGACAGTAGAGTCATACTGAGAGCAATTTACATGAAATAATTTTATCATTATTATGTTTTTTGAGTAATGCTAGATAAATTAAAAATTTAAACTAAATAATGTATCATTAATAAAAACTAGCATTTGCTTACACATTTTGTGTGTAGAAACATATTTTTTTTAGAAAATGAGAAGGAGAGAGGGAGAGAGTGGGAGAGAGAGAATGTGGGGAAAGTGGGAGGTTTTTGTTTTTGAATTTTTTTTTAATTTTAAATATTAAAGATATTTTAACATCACATGTAGGTGAGGTTTCAATAAAAACAGTAAAATTTAGATCTATGAAATTACATTATTGCCCAACATTTTTTTTGTAATAGAAGACTAAGTTGTCTTTTCACCTTCTTTTGATTGACAAAAAAAAATTCATTAATTAATAAAGATAAATACGTTAATTAATATTTAAATAATACATTATCATAAAAAATAAAAAACTTTATTTTACTAAAACTTGATGTAATAGTAAACTCGCTCTACCTAAGTTTTCTTTACACACACGTACACAAAAGTGGAAGTGTGTGAGAGGCAGAGTCATGAGCTTGCTTTAGCTAGGGGGTGCAAGTGAAAGCAGAATGTGTGGGGTAGTGTGCATTTTGTTGTTTTCTCCTTTTCTGAGCTCAAACCCCAATTATGTTTACAAATACATAATTAGTTAAAGGGTTACTCTAATTGAAAATGATTTTGAAGCTAGAGATCGAATAAAAAAAGGTAATTTATTGACCCAAAAAAAAAAGAATAAATAAGGTAATTCTCAGAAAGTTACTTGCCTTTTACGAGACTTTCGAATTTGATCAGCTTTAAAATGATTATTGCTATAATTAAAGTTGGACTCAAATAAATTAATAATTAAGCCGATATATATCAGACATGAGTGTGAAAATGTGTGCGTGAATAATTTTGGGGTTCCCGAGGCATTTGAAAGGACCGTCCGTGATACCTCTGTCTGAGTTTTCTCTGTGGGAAAAAGAGGGGACCCAGAATGCTGGGACTGTGATGCATGATCGATGCATGCATGCTGCACCATCCATCATCATCATGATAATGATCATGATCGTGATCGTATAAGCTGTCATGCTGATAGTACTGATCATCTACCAGACTTACTGTATTTTTAGGTATGGTACCAGGTCACTACTGGAGAATGCAGGCCATATATTTCGATGAATTAAAATCTTGGAAAATGTTAGGATCATCCCACGCGCAGGCGTCTAGATTAATAGTACTTCTCTAAAACCTTCTCTTAATATCTTATGATTATAAGTTATAACTCACTATAATCTATTTTGGCCGCGATTAACTGCATGAAATATTTGTCTACTTAGAGTTAAAATCTTTTATTAATATTTAATTGATTAATAAAAGATTTTAACTCTACTTAGAGTTAAAATCTTTTATTAATATTTAATTGATTATGGACACATCAATTAGTAATGAACTCACTAAATTACTTTCCTCACATAAATTAGTTTCCTCACATGCTTGGTATATAATCTAATCCTTAAGCTATTATGTATAGAGATCGGGAAGAGGATCAATGATGAATTACAATTGGTTTTGACTTGAACGCACCAGACGCGCGAGTTACGGTCTACTTCTGCATTAATGCAGTTTCAAAATGTTAAATAAATAATAATCTTTAAAGATGCATGACTGAAAAAATAAAATGTTCGAACACAAGATCGGATCGGAACAGCATAATGTAGTCATGGTCAATTTGATTAAGTCCTTGAGGTTTTGATTAACGCAATTGAATCTTAGTGTTTGTACGAAGTATAGCCAAATTTAGTCCAATCTTATATACCTTTTTAATTATCCAATCGTTTCATGTTTATATTTAGTTAGTAGCCTAAAATAATGTTAACCACTCTTCTGAGTCAACTTCATTAAATTTCTCATAATTTGAACCGATCATTTTTTAGGTTATCGCTAAAAGATCATCTCTACAAAATTCACTAAAATCGAAAATTGTTTAGTTTTCTAACTACGGTATGATAGACAAACAGTGTTGTCAATATGAAATGCTCACCATAACAAATAAGAAGGATTAAACGATTTCTAATTGATAGAACTTTACAAGATAATCCATGAGTGATGACCTAAAAACTGAACGGCTCGTGTCATGAAATTACTTGGTAGAGTATGTCTAGATAAATAGTTAACGTTACTAATTGGTTAACACTTGAGTTGTCATGAGTATATATTAACTTCTCAATCAGACCTCTATGCTGTATAAGGAGTGAATTAGATTGCATGCAACCCTCTAAGACCATATTAATAATAGGGAGACTTTAGATGCGGTCCTTAGCTATGAATATTCTTTGATTGAAACTGCCACACCCCGACGTAGGATGTCTACTAGGACTCCGAATCGAGCTGTGCTGGCCGACACCTGGAAGGTGACGAAGCCATAAAGTATGATGATGTAGAAAAATGTGAATAAATTTAAACCTAAAAGTGCCTAAATACAAGAGTGCGTCGTGAGTGGAAATGAACTCATTTCACACGTGACGTCAGAGCATAAGTAAGTATAGTAGAGTGGATTGAAAATCGTACCATCGAAGGTAATCTCCAATACCAAGACTTGCCACAAATCCTCGTTGATACGAAAGCTCTGCTACTAGACCTGGAGGGATAAAAACAAGAGTGAGTGGGCTAGAAAAATAAGGCTTTAATAAAAACCTTCTAAACGATATAATCCCTCACAGTAGCACCTATTTAGCTTCCAGAAAATCATACTACGGATAAACATGAAATCTAAAGTATACTAATATTAAATTCAAAAGTATACCACATCACAGCATCTCATTAGCAATATAAATAATCAAGTGCTTAATAACCCATACTAGCACGTAAGTCGAAGTCACCTATGGTGACCTGTATGACTACAACCATGTCTCATCAATCAATGCTAGCTTATAAGTCGGAGTCACCTATAGTGACCTGTACAACTTATCCATATCTCATCACATATGCTAGCTCATAAGTCGGAGTCACCTCTTGTGACCTGTACGACTTATCCATATCTCATCACATATGTTAGCTCATAAGTCGGAGTCACCTATAGTGACCTTATGACTTATCCATATCTCATCACATATGCTAACTCATGAGTTGGAGTCACCTCTTGTGACCTGTACGACTTATCCATATCTTGTCACATATGCTAGCTCATAAGTCGGAGTCACCTCTTGTGACCTGTACGACTTATCCATATCTCATCACATATGCTAGCTCATAAGTCGGAGTCACCTCTTGTGACTTGTACAACTGAATCTATAGCTCAATAAGTATACCTGCACACGAGTCGGAACCACCTAAAGTGGTTTGTACGATAGGACTGGGTGTAAATAAATAAGCTCAAGTGCTACGATCACGTGAAGACTGTGCGAATAATCGCAGGTCACCTATGAGTTGGAACCACCTAAAGTGGTCTGTACGATAGGATTGTGCACCTACCTTGGATCCAAGGTGAGCGTAAGGTGTAAGAGGTGAACATCACGTGAAGGACTATGCCCTGGCCACGGGCAGGAGCACTAACACCGGGGTGCAGGTTTATAAGCTATCAATGCATCTCAACATAACATGTACGACTCATTGGCAACCTGTACGATACTGTCGGAGTTGCCTATCATTGCAACCTGTACGACAATGTCGGAGTTGCCTATTAACATAAATATAGTCATGCCATAACTCGATCCTTTCGAGTAACACCATAAACTCACCTGAACTTACCTGTGCGTCATGCGTTCCTCTTTGCACTTCAAAGCATTTACAGTAATTAAGTGCAAGTAATATACATATGAATATGCCATGATGCAACCTAACTCAACCATGTCATGGCATTATAAAATATATACATACATATAACATGGTGAAATATGCATAATCCATAACGCCCCACTCCCGAATTATCTATTTCGGGGATAATTATCGGGGGCAAGCCCAACTAAACACTAATTTAATGAACTATCATTACTTATGATTCTTTACTTCAATTTCTCAATTCCTCACACATTGCTCAATTCCCCAAACAAGGCTTTTGTCTCGATTATTTAATCTCATTTATTGTATGGCTGCATCTAACATCTTGTTAGACTGCCTACGTACCCTAAACAGTGATCAAGCCAATCGTAGTTCACAATAATTATTTGTAGGTAACATGCATAAATTAATTTAGAAGCGTTTGATGAACTATCAATTATATACATATGATAAAAAGGAAAAAAACCACTCACCTAAGGTCCACGCTACGACTCTCTAGCACGCATACAGAGACATCACGAACCATCGTTGCCTATGACCAAGTCCAATTTGGCCAGGAAAGGCTCCAATTTGTCTCGAACCCGCCGAAACCCTAAAATTTGGGTGTTCTTGATTCGTCCTCAAATCAACTTTGACACTCCAATCACTGATTGGGCACTGTTCTAAGCCTCAAGGGAGGTCTAATGATGGTGGTAATTGAAGAAAAACATTTTGGAATTGGTGGATTTTGGACAAGTCTTTCGCGGCACCCGCGGTGTGCTCTTTGTGAAATCTCCACCAATTTGTGTCAATTTTGGCTAGAATTGGATGTTGGGACATGATGATGAAGTTTGTTGGTGTTGAATGGATGAAAATCGTCTGCAAAATGGGTGAGAATCGCTGGAAATTGCTTCGAACCTAGTGGCACTGTCGTCGGGTACGTGGGTATACGGGTGAGGGGAATAGAGGTTTGGATTGGGTACCACTCACCTCTCTCCTTTCCCCTTATTTCCTTCTCTCTCCATTGGACAGCCTATTCCTCTCTCCTCTTCCGATTCGCCACCATCATCTCCTGCAACTCTCCTCTTCCTCCCAACCCGTTTCTTCATTTCTTATTGTTTTTCCTTCCCAGCCACACACACGTGGCTCCCTAAAACAAACCACAAAAATATTAACCAATTATGAAATTTATCAATTGGTATACGATACTCGATGTTTTGTAAAATTTTAACCATAGCTCCGATTTGGATTTCGATTGCGCCTCCGCGTTTGTACAGTCAAGTACTTCAAGAATATGCTAAAAGAATATTTCGTACATCTCACTATACGTTGGTCAACACAAGTCAATATCCTCGTCTCTAGGGTATTTTCATAAATTCACATTTTAAAATTTATGAAATTGTAAAATTAGGGACGGGTTGTCATAGAAACCTTGCTGGTTTTCAATTTTTTATCAAAGTTCCTGAAATTAATGTGATAATTTATTTCTATGTACATTACTATAAATTAAAAATTAAAAATTTAAGTTGTTTATATAAATGTGATTTTAAATAAAAAACCATAATTTGCGGGATTAAAAATATTAAAATATAAATATACTATTGTGTGTGTGTGTGTGTATGAACATGGGTAGATTCATCAAAATTAACCAAAAAATTATTGTATCAAAACATGGGTACATTCTTCAAAATTACAAAAAAAAAAAAAAAGATATTAGGCTTAATAACATTAGTAAATTTCTTCGATTAAACTTGACATGAATACATTTTTAAATCAAAGAAAAAAGAATGTACCCATATAAGTTTAAAAATAGATTAGAAAAAAATTGAATAGATTTTATATAAAAAAAAAAAGGTACATTTTGCATGTAACAAATTGGTATATTTAAGAATGAGTACATTTTAAGATTAAAATTTTGAAAAAATTACATGTAATTAGCATGGGTACATTTGGCAAAATAAAAAATGGGTACAAATAAATTTTTTATAAAAAAGGTACAAATACAAACAAAACTTTAAAAAATATGGGCCCAAAAAGAATTTAATATATGGGTACAAATTAAATGACACACCCCGACCTAGATCGTGATGGCCAGCATGCCTCGATCTAGGTCGGGGTGGCTCGGGCCCCCACCACATCCTGGGCCGGGATGTGACATTAAAACTGAAATGGAAATTGGTACAAATTAAAAAAGTGTTGCAAATTAAAAATGGGTACAAACTAAAACTAAAAATATATGATAAAAAATTTAATCATAAATATAAATATACTAATTGTAACATTTTTAACACTAAATGAATATATTTAGAAATAAAAAATATTTTATTATTGAAATAATTAATGATGTTATTAATACCCAAAGACCTTGATTAAAAATTAAAAAAGAATAAAATTTTAATTAATAGAGTAGCAAAATGAAGAATGTGAACCTAATTTTTCCTTAATAATATCACTCATTTTGAGATAGCTAGGCCTACAATTAGACGCTCAAGTTTCCATTAAGCCGCCCAAGTTACAGCCTAATTAGTTGGCAAAGTTGACTTCTGCTTGCAGTGGGCTTATAGACTTGGTGACCATGCCACCCTATACATACATCCCAGCCGCTACAAAGCTTTGGATATACTACTCTAGATCCATGCTTTATGGTATGCCCTTTTCAATTGTCACCTATCACCTAAGATATATATATATATATATTAGTTCAGTTAAATCTAGTTTTTGAGAAACAAAAGTTTCTTGCTTTATATTTATAGTTCATAAACCGATCTGGATCTTGAGAAAATTTCTGCATAACCTAAATAGTAGTTTGGAACATCACAAAACATGTATTTACATCCTGACTGTGTCAGAGGAGCTAGAATTTCTTGAACTTGTTTATGTTGACGTCCTTATCTGAGCTGACTTTGAGCAGACCCACGGTTTCGTCTTGATTAATTAAACTAATATGCACATGAAACTAAAGGAGAATATAGTTATAGGAAATCATAAAAATAAGAAATAAATAAAATACACAACTGCTTTTGGCTCCATGCATTCGGAGCTTCCTTACATTTGATGCTATCTCATCCCCATTCGGTATCCAATGTTTAATTTTCTCGATCTCTTTCAAATACTGAATGCACACGTATATAGATAAACAAATACGCAAAACCCAATGTGTTAGTTCTACCGATCAAAACCCTAAATTTCCGGAGGGAGAAACAGGAATTATTTTAAGGGGAGGATGGAACTGAGGTAGATGACGAAGAGGACGAGGTTATCACATACATATATATGTATATGTCTCATAACATCCTTAACCTTTACACATTATTCCTTCACATATCTGATATGTTATATTGTTAAATTAGTTGAGAAAATATTTATTAAAATTATGGAACTCTATAATAAGATTTTAATACACGTAGATTTTATTACTGAAGGCACGTTTATGGAGCAAGTGATGGATTGGTCTTCTGTTTTAATCTATTACATCCTGATTAAACTCTTCTTCCTCTGTTTAGTTTAATTTAGAATAAGAATATCGTTTGTATTCAAACAAACAAACAAAAAAAAACCATGTTTATGGTACCATATCAACATCTTATCAACAAAAAAGATTAACACAATCATCTATGCATAGACGTTATCGATGGATGTACCATTATTTTGATATTATATATCCATGTTGTATACAGAAACAAAATAAAAAATCTGCCTTGGAGCAACAGTAAACATTGATGCCTCGAATATGATCTCCAACCTATACCCTATAATCACAAACTAATAACTAATTAAGTTTTGACAAGTCACCAAGCATGTAGGTTTCTATGAATGTGTTCACAACTGTGAAAAAACACAGTAACCACAAAACATGAATTAAATTGTTGTTTACTTTTACTTCCAATTAAACAAATTAATCCAACATTAAGATGTGTGTTATTTGCTAATTCCCATTCTTCTGAACCAAAAAGGTAGACAATTAATATGTGTATTTGCTTACTACCCATGGCAAAACATCTCATCGAAGACAACCCTCCCTTCTTTGGGAGTAGCCAGCAACACATGGGGTTGTCTCTAGAAAAGAGAAAATATTTAAGTTATTTTTTATGGCTAAGTAATACACATGCAGTACACTTCATTAGGTCTATATTTACAAAATATAAAACCTATAACCTTTTATAAAATTACAGAGAATTGTTAGATATCGAAAAATTATAGTTATAGTGAAATTAAAAGGTTCAGATTGTAGAGCAAAACTAATAACTTTTGAAGTTCAGATTCAGGGCTTTTTTAGATGAAAAAAAAAATTAGGGTATTTAAATTTTATTCCCCACCTGACCCACTTGTGTTCCTCCAGATCGATTTAAATTAAACGTGGAAGAGGGCCAGAGGACCACAGAGATAGTTATCTATATATTTCTATAAAAATAGTTTTTGGTCGGAATTATTGTCTAGAGATTTGTGGTTTCAATTGTTTTTGTTTTGTTAATTCTTGATGCCAATTAAAAATGGAGCTGTGGAGTTGGCTGCAAGCTGTCGGTGTAAGAATCCGAATAATGCGAGGTGCGAGGGAATTTTTCTGTATACTCTATTGGCTCTATTACACAATTTTAAACAAACTACCTCTCCCTTTAGCAAAATATCACATTATATATACAAACCATATTATATGGGGACCCAAAATATACATGTTGATATATATATATATATATATATATATATATATATATATATATATATATATATATGGGTGTGATTAAGCATTGTTCAATTCCATGAACGGTTCGTATTGATAACTTCTAAAAGAAAAAGAAAATGGTATAGAGATGTTTCCCAAAATACGAAATGTAGAACCCACAGGGGAGAAATTGCTGTGGAGGATGAGTTAAGCTACACCAGGTGGTGCAGGCGTATAACAGATTGGTCTTGTCTTTCAATAATTGGGGAAAACGAGAAAAAAAAAAATTCCTTTTGGGGCTTTTAGATTTTAGGGCTTCAAGAAGATTGTTTTTAGATTTTAATCTGAATGGTTTTCAAAATCTAATATAAGTCCCTATTTTAAAATTTTATCATATTTAAGTAATTATAGCACATTTATTATTTATAAACTTACCATTCGAAATTCTTTACCCATCCATAAATTTTTTTTTCGTGCTCCAGTCATATTAATAGATAAAGATTTGTTCAAAATTCAAATTCTTATTATTAAAAAAATTCTACAACAAAATGAAAACAATTTATACATAATTTTCGGTACATTATTTTATTCATAGGTACGGAAGTATTGGTACGAATGTATGGGTACATAATTTTAGGTACCTTATTTTACTCATAGGTACAGAAATATCGGTTCGTAAGTTTCGGTACAAATATATCGGTACAAATGTATCGGTCTGTAATTATAGTATCTAAACATACATATGTACGTAATACGCATATACATGTATATATAGAGAAATTCACACACAATGAAAAATATATGACTTTTCTTATTATGGGAACTTAATAAATAACATTGTTATTATTTATGGGAATCAATATATAAAAATAAAATAAAAACTCAATAATTATTACAACCTATTTAATATTAAAAATTACAATTAAATGTTTTTAATCTTAGACAAGGTTTTTATTCAAAAAGTAATCTTAGACAAGGATTAGAATAGAATTTTCCATTTTTTTTACACAATCCATGAAGTGGGCTAATTTTTTCTTACATGCTATCCAAATTAATGTTCCACGCCTAAGTCAATTTTTTTTCTCTCTCTTGATATCTAAAATATTAAGATGTTCTATTAAAAAGTTTTTATGTAATATCTGTATGTCATTTGTTAATTTGCATGTTATCAATTTAGCATCCACATTGTAAGTATAAGTTAGACCATCTAAATAATACCACGTAAAAAGCCAAAGATGAACTTGAGGAGACAATGGTAAAAAGGTTAGTAATAACTTTAACACTTGTTTTTGCCAACTTTGGAACACAGTGACTAACCGATAACCTATAGTTTAAAATTTGAATTGTAACTATTAGTCAATTATCATTTGCACTTTTGTGGTTCAGGACATCTAATAACTTATAGTTTAATACTTGAATTGTAACTATTAGTCAATTACCATTTACACTTTTGTGATTCAAGACATCCAATTGTTGGAAGTATGCCCACAAAGCCACTCATTTGATGTAATAGCTTTTTGGAATACTTAATGTATTAAACTTTTATATGTTTAATGAAGGGCAAAGCTTATTGTTAATCACTATTTATTGTATCATGTGTTTAAGCAATAAGGGAATCCAAGGGATGTATTTGATCTAAGAGACAAGTGATCTAAGTGAGTTAGATTATCGAGACCATTTTTTTATGTTCATTCCTAAAACGTTCCTAGCCATAGGATTGCCAATTGGGTATTGACAATCCGCTAAGGTTAGTATGTGTTATGTCAACTCAAGCTTGAGTATGACTAGTCTCAAGTCATTTGGTGTTGGACACTAAGACAAACACATAGGTGCTCGAAAGAGTAATCGAGTACACTGAACAACGATCAAAAGAGAGTTCGAACATACATGTCATGTAAGAACTCGAAAGTTGCAATATGCAAAGTAGTCATTTGACCTGAGGCATCATAGATGTTTAATGGTTAGGTCCTTGATCTTTGATCATGTCAACGGCATTCCATCGGAGTGTCCACGGCATTGTTGGGGTCAAGCTATCTAGTCATGTAGGCATATGAATGCACAACAAGGGATCTCTAACCTTCCATGGTGGAAGGAGAATACTCTGAGATATGATTCGTAAGTCTTTGGCCAAAGCAAATGAATATGACTTAGGAAGTTTGTTCCAATTCATATTCAAAGGAATCATATAGAAAAGTATCACATTGGATAGTAGACATGAAACAAACTATCACTTAAACAATGTGATTAAGAGTATTGTATTAGAGAATGACCGTATTGCATTGTAGTTGTAACTGGATAGGTTCTCCAACCTATTCTACTTAGCTTGGGTAACCATGACATACTGCTAGGTGTCACTCATGGTTTGTGGAAGCCCTAATGACTAGCAAACACTAATAAAAAAGGGAGAATTGAAATGTGGTTTCAATTCACAATCGATCGTTAAGAGTAACAATCGCCCACTACCTCGCTAATTGGAACCTAATAGATCGTACACCGAGTAAGGGCGATAGTGAAGAAATTAAATGAAATGGATATGCAATTAAATGGTTTAATTGAAGAATGGTCAAGATTAATTAATTAGTTAATTAATTATACGAAAGGTTCGTATTGGGCCTTTAAGTTGGTTTTGGGTTTTGGGGCCCAAAAGTGTTTTGGTCCATAAGGCCCATTATGTTTAAGTTGTATGACAACTAAAACAAAATGGGCAATAAGCCCAATCACAACATATAGGCCGGCCATGGTGAGGAGATGGTGAAAGTTTGCTTAATTGCAAGTTTGCCACTCACCAAAGAAAAGTGTTATAAAAGCAACTTTATAGCTATTTTCTCATTAGGGTTTTCTTTAAGGCAAAGAGGTGAAACATTTTCTCTCTTTCTCTCTACAAAGAGGCCGGCCACTTAGAGAGATTAATCTAGCAATCTTTTCTTCTCTAAGTCATCCATTTCATCTTCACACTTAACCCTTGGTGTGGAGACTTAGAGACACCAAACCTTTGGTGTTTTTGGAGATCCTTTCCTTACATCCTCAAGGACCAAAGGAGCACAAAAGGAGAAGGAAATCACAAGCAATATCCAAGGAGCTTGGAGGTGACTTGAAGGCCCTCCACTTGGGTGAATCCCTTGTGTAAACAAGGATGAGCTTCAAGGGTAAAGAAACTCTAAATCTTAACTTCTCTTTAATGTTGTTAAAGAGTTTATTGGTTCACCATATACTAAGCTTTGAAAGTCATGAGTTTTATGAATTGTTTTTTAATGCATGCCTACTTTAAAGTGTTAATAGTATACATATATATTCAAATGTTCTTACTTGTTCTTAGCTAGGATAAAATTTTTCCTTCAAGTGGTATCAGAGCCTAGGCCTAGTTTATGGTGAATCCTTTTGGGTTTTGTGATGTTCATATTTTGTGATTTAAATGTTGTAAATGTTACAAGCTTTGTTCTTGCTTTTGAATATATAAATTTTGCTAGAAAATTTAGCATCTTAAATGTTGTAGATGTATTTCATTTAAGCATGAATATTGGAACTAAAATTTGGTGCCATGTATTTTGGGAAATTCGGCCAAATCCAAAGGGTGATTTTTTGGGTTCATGTTTGTCTTGTTAAAATGGTTTTAAAGTGACTTTTGGAACCCCTAAGTACCCTAGGATATTAGCCCTCTTTTGAGTGGTGAAAACAATGAGTTTTGGTGAGTGAAAACATTCATGGAGCTATTATGAGTTTTCATGAGTGTTCTTCAATGTTCTTGAAGTTCTTGCCAAGAACAAAAAGTTTTGAAGTTTTGATTCAAAAGTTTTATGTTTTTCATAAAGTTTTGGTTTAATTTTGATGGGTGATAGTTATTGGTGAAGCATTAATATTGGCTTTAATGTTTGACAAAACTCTTTAATGTTTTACAAAACATTTTCTTACAAACCATCAATTTCACCTTTTCCTCACCCACCAAAATCAACTTGCAAAAACTTTTTAGAAAATTTTTCATTTCTTCTCAAATGGCCGGCCACCCCCTAGTGGGGGTACTTTTGGGGCCTTTTATGCAATTACATAAAGTTTTGATACTTTTGTGTATTTGCACTTTGGCCCAAAAGTTTACGTTTTTACGTTAAGGCCCAAAAACTCTAAAGGACAAATTGTTTTGCTCCTTTAATGATGTTTTTACATTATTAAAATTTTGGGATCTAGTTGTATTTACATGAAGTTGTGGACTATTGTGTTTTTACAAAGTGACCCCAAAAGTTTATGTATTTGCATTGTGGCCCAATTGTTGTGGTCATAGTTTTCTTTTGGCACAAATAAGATGAGAACAAAATGGTTTTGTCTCTTTAATGAGAATTGGATTTTCATTTCATTTAGTTCCATTTAAATCAATTCTATGGATCCAAAAAAACCAATTGTTTAAAGTTGTTTTCTTAGTTAATGTGATTGATTAAGAAAATGGTGATTATGAACCAAATGCCTCGATAATTGAGCTATGTGATTGGCCGATTTACATTATGAATGTTTGGGTTTAGTAGTGTACATTTGAATGTAATTTGATTAGTTCAATTTGTTGTAAATGGACATAAGTCCATCATTTGTGTTGTAAAAGGGCATAAGCCCTTCTTATTATTTCATGTATTCCTTTTTGTTTATATGTATGCAAAATGGAATAGTTGGGTCCAACGCCCAATAGGAAATAACGGTTTAATTGGATTAAACGCGTAACTAAAATCAACAACTACCTACCTTAGACCCAAGGTCCAACACAAGGCTCGTGTTGGATCAAATTAAACGGTTCATAATCATCCTAAAACCTAATATGACTATATAGTCCATATGAGGATTTAATGTATTCGTTAGTAGTTCCATATAGTCTCACTTATTTCTTCGAAATAGTGGGAGTATTATAAACTACTAATTCATATTAAACTTGGACCAATGGTTGTGATAGGCCCAAGTTCTTTTAATAAGATTAAAATGATTTTGATGTAGCCCAACACTACTCCCTTAACAAAACGAATATTAAGTTGATAAGCAAGATATGTTTTAAACATCTCTTCATAGGTCTTCCACCGTGATGGGCTTCAATCGTTTGTGACTCATACACCGTATTCGTCCAGTTCTGGGGTATGCAAAGTATGTGCTTACATTCAGGAGAAGCCCATAAACATATGATGAAATGAAAAGTAGGCAACGAGTATGGCCAATATGATATTCTTCTGAGGCTATTCTTGAACCCCTACTTGAACTAGCATGGTGGGAATGACTTAACTAAGTGCAATGGTGCCAATATGATATTCTTCTGAGGCATCATTCTCTAGAGGCCAAACTAGATGGGTAATTACAAAAGTTGTAAATGGCTAAAGCGTTATCCTCTCATCATTATTGTTGCTAGCCAATATGATATTCTTCTGAGGTGGGCTTGGTAATGGTGAGTCTCCCATACCCCGCTAAGAGTTCAATATAACTCTCGAATTCCATTGAGGGATGTGGAATTTGCCAAAAATAGTGGGTGATACTATTTGATTCAAAGACCTAATCAAATAGTTTTAAACAAACAATCTAATACGATTTCTGTTATGTTATGTAGTTAACGACATGCCTAAAATTATACCCACCATTATACTTGACAAAAGGGGCCTTAAGGGCCAACGTTTCCTTGCTTGGTATCGCCACATTGAGAATGTCTCAAAGGTGAAAGACATATTGTATGTGCTTAAGCAATCCCCTCCTCATGTACCTCCTAAGAAACTAGCTTCAAAGGAGGAGTGTCAAAATTATGTTAGACACTATGAGGATGACTTACAAGCCAAATGCTTAATCTTTACTTCACTTAGTGAGGAGCTTATGAAGCTACATAAGCACATGGACACTTCTTGTGCCATGGTTGAAAGTTTGCATAAGATGCATGACATTGAGACTAGTAATGTACGATTCTCAAATGTTTGTAGTCTAATGAATGCCAAAATGGCAAAGGGGACATCGGTCCATAAACATGGACAAAAGATGGAAATGATCTTTCTAGATCTTCAAAGTTTAGGAACTTCCATCGATGGGAAAATGGCCCAAGACTTTTTCCTTGCATCTCTCTCGGATGATTTCACTAAGTTTATTGTAAACTATAAAGTGAATAGATTCGATCACTCTTTAAACGAGATGATTGACATGTGCTGTAAATTTGAAAAAGGTTTCAAAAGGGACAGTGGGAGTGAGAATGCAAACACAAGGAAAAGGTTGCATAAGAAGAAGGCAAAGAAATCCAAAGGAACATGCTTTCATTGTGGAAAGGATGAACGTTGGAAGAAGAAATACAGGGTGCGCATTGCGAGCCTTATGACACGAACTTTTGAAGAGACTATTTCTGTCATAGAGAGTGCTTTTACAGTGAGCTCCAATTCCTAGATATTTGATTCAGGCGCTAGTCAACATATCTGCAATACGTTGCAGGGACTAGCAGGGAGCAGGTCACTGCGCAATGGGGAGATGGTTGTGCGAGTTGGGAACGGCACTAAAATCTTTGCAAAAGCAATAGGCACCTACATGCTTAAACTACCCTCTGGGGAAGTCCTGTAACTTAAAAATTGTTTATATTTTCCTTCATGTATAAAGAATTTGATTTCTATCTCTAAGCTTTTACGAGATGGGCACTCAGTATTGTTTGACAAAATGAGTTGCACTTTATACTTGAACGGTCGTATTATCTCTCATGGTAATATGATAGAGGGACTTTTTCACCTAGAAACGAATAGTGGGATGCACTGTATTGAAGGCGGGAATACCTCAAAACCCAAAAGGGCTAGAGAAGAAGTTAACCAAGAAAAGATGTGGCATCTTAAACTTGGACATGTGAACCTTGATAAGATTCGCAAGATGTCGAAAGACGGATATATCCGCCCATTAGGTAATGACCAGATGGGTACTTATGAATGTTGCTTGAAAGGGAAGATGACCAAATCTCCATTTACTGGAAAAGGAGAGCGTGCCACTGAAATTCTAGGGTTAATCCACACTGACGTATGTGGACCTATGTCTACTACGTCGAGATGAGGCTTCTCCTACTATATCACATTCACCGACGATCACTCTCGGTTTGGCTATGTGTATCTTATGAAGTACAAGTCAGAATCCTTTGAAAGGTTCAAAGAATTCAAGAATGAAGTTGAGAAGCAAACTGGGAAACAGATAAATACCCTAAGATCGGATCGAGGGGGTGAATATCTGAGTAACGAGTTCCTAGATTATCTCAAAGAGCGTGGAATAGTATCACAGTGGACTCCACCAGGAACTCCTCAGCATAACGGAGTTTCTGAACGGAGAAATCGAACCTTGATGAACATGGTTAATTGTATGATGAGTTCTGCCAATCTACCAGTAACATTCTGGGGATACGCTCTATATACAGCAGCTTACTTGCTTAATAGAGTACCTTCCAAGTCAGTTTCACAAACGCCATATGAGATATGGCATGGCAAAAGCACAAATCTTAATCATATTAGGATTTGGGGTTGTCCGGCTTACGTTAAAAGGCTTGAAGCTGACAAGCTTGAAGCAAGATCTGTTAAGTGCTACTTTGTGGGGTATTCCAAACAGACTTTGGGATACGAATTCTATAACCCTGACGACAAGAAAGTCTTTGTCGCCAGAACTGCTATGTTTCTTGAGGACGAATTCGTTCTCAATGGAAGTAGCGAGAAAACGATAGAATTGAAGGAAATTAATGAGATTAATGATGAACCACAAACAAGCACTCAACAGGTTGACAACCCTGTTCCTGAACCCCTAGCTTCACGTAGATCTGAACGAGTTAGTAAGCCACCTAAGAGGTATGGCTTAGACAATGACTTTGCGGAATTGCACCTTCTAGGTGACAATGACACAAAGGAGGACCCTAGGGACTACACTGAAGCAATGTCCAACATTGATTAAAAAAGATGGCAAGAGGCCATGAAATCCGAGATGGATTCCATGTATCAAAATCAGGTCTGGACTCTTGTAGACCCTCTAGAAGGTATAGTATCTGTTGGAAACAAATGGGTCTTCAAGAGGAAGATAGGCGTTGATGGGAACGTGGAGACTTATAAGGCTAGACTCGTAGCCAAGGGTTATAGGCAACGAGAAGAAACCTTCTCTCCTGTAGCCATGATTAAGTCCATTCGGATTTTGCTTGCTATAGCTGCATACCATGATTATGAGATATGGCAAATGGACATGAAGACGGCATTTCTGAATGGCTACCTAGAGGAAGAGCTCTATATGACTCAACCCGAAGGTTTCGTGTCCAAGTCTGAAAAGACTAAGGTATGCAAGCTTCAAAGGTCCATTTATGAACTTAAGCAAGCCTCCAGGAACTGGAACATTCGTTTTGATACTGAAATCAAATCGTTTGGTTTTACTCAAAACGAAGACGACAATTGTGTTTATCAAAAGGTCGTTAGGGATGCAGTTGTATTCCTAGTGTTATATGTAGATGACATATTACTATTCAGGAATGACACTGCAATACTTTATTCTGTAAAAGTGTGGTTGTCTAAAACCTTCCACATGAAAGATTTAGGAGATGCATCTTATGTACTTGGGTAGGATAAGGCTCTATCGTGATAGATCCAGAAAATTAATTGGATTATCCCAATCTATGTACATTGATAAGGTGCTAAGTAGGTTCCAGATGGAACAGTCTAAGAAAGGTTTTCTTCCTGTTAGACATGGAATTCACCTTTCTAAATCCATGGAACCTAAGACTCCTGAAGAGATACGGAAAATGAATATGATTCCTTATACGGAGTCTCATGTATGCCATGATATGCACAAAGCCTGATATCGCATATGCTGTGAGCATTACTAGTCGATATCAATCTAACCCAGGATTAGAACACTGGGCAGCTGTCAAGACGGTCCTTAAGTACTTAAGAAGAACTAAGGACATGTTCCTCGTATATGGAGGAGCGGCAGAGTTGTGAGTGGAAGCCTATACAGACGCAGATTTCCAATCTGACGTCGATGATAGAAGTTCCAACTCCGGATATGTATTCACTCTGAATGGTGGGGCTGTCAGTTGGAAGAGCAATAAACAGAGTGTAATTGCTGATTCCACAACAGAGGCTGAATATGTCGCTGCAGCTGAAGCCGGCAAAGAAGCGTTCTGGATGAAGAAGTTCATCACTGAACTTGGAGTGGTTCCAACCATTACATCACCAGTAACTTTGTACTGTGATAATAGTGGGGCGATAGCTCAAGCCAAGGAACCCAGGGCACATCAAAAGAACAAGCATTTTGACAGGCGCTTTAATATCATTAGAAGATATGCTGCCGAGGGGAAAGTCAACATCCTCAAAGTTGCTTCAGCCGATAACGTAGCAGATCCACTGACAAAGCCAATGTCTCAAATCCAGCTTGACCGTCATATGGAAAAGATGGGTATTAGATACATGGGAAGATGGCTTTAAGTGCAAGTGGGAGATTGTTGGAAGTATGCCCACAAAGCCACTCATTTGATGTAATAGCTTTTTGGAATACTTAATGTATTAAACTTTTATATGTTTAATGAAGGGCAAAGCTTATTGTTAATCACTATTTATTGTATCATGTGTTTAAGCAATAAGGGAATCCAAGGGATGTATTTGATCTAAGAGACAAGTGATCTAAGTGAGTTAGATTATCGAGACCATTCTCTTATGTTCATTCCTAAAACGTTCCTAGCCATAGGATTGCCAATTGGGTATTGACAATCCGCTAAGGTTAGTATGTGTTATGTCAACTCAAGCTTGAGTATGACTAGTCTCAAGTCATTTGGTGTTGGACACTAAGACAAACACATAGGTGCTCGAAAAAGTAATCGAGTACACTGAACAACGATCAAAAGAGAGTTCGAACATACATGTCATGTAAGAACTCGAAAGTTGCAATATGCAAAGTAGTCCTTTGACCTGAGGCATCATAAATGTTTAATGGTTAGGTCCTTGATCTTTGATCATGTCAACGGCATTCCAACGGAGTGTCCACGACATTGTTGAGGTCAAGCTATCTAGTCATGTAGGCATATGAATGCACAACAAGGGATCTCTAACCTTCCATGGTGGAAGGAGAATACTCTAAGATATGATTCGTAAGTCTTTGGCCAAAGTAAATGAATATGACTTAGGAAGTTTGTTCCAATTCATATTCAAATGAATCATATAGAAAAGTATCACATTGGATAGTAGACATGAAACAAACTATCACTTAAACAATGTGATTAAGAGTATTGTATTAGAGAATGACCGTATTGCATTGTAGTTGTAACTGGATAGGTTCTCCAACCTATTCTATTTAGCTGGGGTAACCATGACATACTGCTAGGTGTCACTCATGGTTTGTGGAAGCCCTAATGACTAGCAAACACTAATCATAAAGGGAGAATTGAAATGTGGTTTCAATTCACAATCGATCGTTAAGAGTAACAATCGCCCACTACCTCGCTAATTGGAACCTAATGGATCGTACACCGAGTAAGGGCGATAGTGAAGAAATTAAATGAAATGGATATGCAATTAAATGGTTTAATTGAAGAATGGTCAAGATTAATTAATTAATTAGTTAATTAATTATACGAAAGGTTCGTATTGGGCCTTTAAGTTGGTTTTGGGTTTCGGGGCCCAAAAGTGTTTTGGTCCATAAGGCCCATTATGTTTAAGTTGTATGACAACCAAAACAAAATGGGCAATAAGCCCAATCACAACATATAGGCCGGCCATGGTGAGGAGATGGTGAAAGTTTGCTTAATTGCAAGTTTGCCACTCACCAAAGAAAAGTGTTATAAAAGCAACTTTATAGCTATTTTCTCATTAGGGTTGTCTTTAAGGCAAAGAGGTGAAACATTTTCTCTCTTTCTCTCTACAAATAGGCCGGCCACTTAGAGAGATTAATCTAGCAATCTTTTCTTCTCTAAGTCATCCATTTCATCTTCACACTTAATCCTTGGTGTGGAGACTTAGAGACACCAAACCTTTGGTGTTTTTGGAGATCCTTTCCTTACATCCTCAAGGACCAAAGGAGCACAAAAGAAGAAGGAAATCACAAGCAATATCCAAGGAGCTTGGAGGTGACTTGAAGGCCCTCCACTTGGGTGAATCCCTTGTGTAAACAAGGATGAGCTTCAAGGGTAAAGAAACTCTAAATCTTAACTTCTCTTTAATGTTGTTAAAGAGTTTATTGGTTCACCATATACTAGGCTTTGAAAGTCATGGGTTTTATGAATTGTTTTTGAAGCATGCCTACTTTAAAGTGTTAATAGTATGCATATGTATTCAAATGTTCTTACTTGTTCTTAGCTAGGACAAAATTTTTCCTTCACCAATAACATTTATATCTAATCGTCGGGCAAGTTAGCATTGACCAACGTGGCCCGACGAACAGCTATTAGCCGACGAAAATATTTCCTTGAGCAAAACTTAAATTTTTTATTAAAAAAATCAGGGAAGTGTTATTGGCACTTCAAAAATTTTATTCTACACTCCTCATAAGTGTATTTTGTTTTCCTAATATAGAAAGTTTAAAGTGTAGAATGAGATTTTTGGAATGCTCATAACAATTCCCAAAAATAAAACCTTAATATTTCCCGACGAAGTTTTTGTCTGGCAAGCTTTATAATTAAACAAAATCTAAAATTTAAAATCTTAACCCGACGAACGGAACAAGGATAAAAGTTATAAAAAAATTTAAAATCTTTTTCCCACATTAGATCTGTCATCCGGCAAGATTTATTTAATTTAAAAAAGTAAATACAATTAAATTTAGAATTAAGTACCTAGAACCCCCTAGTCTTTTAGTATCATTTTAAATTGGTCTCAACATATTTAAACATTCCAAAAAGTAACCAATCTATTGAAAAAGTTATATCTGTTAGGTGCCAGTTAATTTTTTCCATTGAATGCAATGTGGCAACAATGGGTCCCATTTATTTGCTTACTTGACCATAGAATAATAATACAAATAACTTCCAGAAAGACTTGAAGATGAAAAAATAAAAATAAATAAACAAATTCACAAATAAATGGAAAACAAAAATAAAGATCGGAAAATCTCCTAAGAAAAAATAGGGTTAAGAATTTAGATAGGGTTTCAAAGAGCTTGTTTATACTCGTGATTTCCTCATTTGGCGATTTTCTGCTAGTAAAACTTCCAGTTCTTCTATGTGGGTGGTGAAGATGATGGTGGCCGCATCATGGCAGTCCATACCATTTCAGCAACCTCCATAACCTTCTTCTCAATTTTGACGACTTAAGTTGTAGGGTAGAGTTTGTGCTTGTGCTTTGGGTTTTGAGGTGATGGCTTGAATGAGTGGGTGGTGGCCGTTACGTGGTGGAGGCCATGCTTCCATGACCTTTATTGATGTTGCAAACAAAGTAAAGCCTAGTTAATTTAATAGAAATTTAATTGGGCTTAATGGATGTGACATTTTCAATAGGTTAGGTACTTGTTTGGAATGTTTAAAAAGGTTGAGATCAATTTGGAATGACATTAAACGGTTGGGCTGTTTTAGGTACTTAATCATTAATAAAAATATAAAGCTCATGGAATTATATTGAAAATTAAAATTGGTTCCCTCGTCCATCACTCTAGAAGACGTCCATTTTTATAATTTATAAATTCTGAAAATAACTGCAAAGTCAATGACACTCGTTCATCCTATGCTCAAATTCAGGAGGTAGATGGGTCAGAACTTCCTCATGACCTTCAAAACTTATGTAGTGGTTATGCAACTCGTATTTCCACTCCCTGAATTGATCAATCCACAAGTGGTTTATGTAGGCTGTACCCAAGTCTTCCACATCGATCTCGAAATTGATCTGAAGTAGACAAAATATAAGTGTTAGGTATAAAAGTATATTAAGTAATTAAGTTATTACCTAGAATAATTAAAATTATTAAAAATATTGAATTGGAAAAGAAATCATACCAAGAGATTTGCCATCATTTCCTGCTTCACTTTGGGAGAGATATTCCTTCATCTATCGGTAGTCATGAGGTACCTTGCCTGGATGATTCAAAATTGAATGAATACGGAGGTCCCCGGCATGCATATGTCTTGGGTCGTATTCAATCCTCATTTTCCCACCAATACTAATGCTAATGCGGCGCCTAGGCATCTATTAAAAAAATTATAAATAATTTCCAAAATTTCCAAACTTTTCTAATATTTCTAGTATATCATAAAAATTTATAATATACACAAAATTTATTATATTTCCTAGAAAATGTAATATAACAAAATAAAATTATATTTCCCACTCTAACTCGTTCCCCTACCCAACTCGTGTCTCTCCTCAAGCCGCGACCCCTAACTGGTACCCCTTGAATCATTCTCCCACCTCCCAAACCCTTCCCTCAACAATCTCCCCAATTTTTTCCAACCCAAATTCTCATACAAATTAAAACATACATTCACAAACACACAATATCAATTTCACATTCACAATATATATCACAAATTAACAATATAAATCTCAAAATCAAACATATAAATTACAAATTCTAATTGAATAGGGATAAATATCATACCTTTGTGAGAGTTTGAGAGTTGTTGAGATGTTGAAATAGATGGGAAGTGTGAGAGCTTGAGAGATGGAAGGCGATTTTGCAGTGGGGTTGGGGGGTTTTAGAGAGAAAGGAGAGAATCTGTAGGAAGAAGAAGAAGGTCTCGGCATAATATAAGACGTCAGTGCTTTGCACGCCGGACCATTCCGTCGTGCAAGTGCCTTAAATTCTAAACACGAGGCAGAATTAAATTTAGCCCGACGAACCATTATGTCGGCTAAGTATTCCAAAAAAAACTGCAAACTGAAAATTTTGGTGAAAAATAATTGAGGGAAAAACACTTCGCCCAACGAGTTATTGGTGAGTTCATCGAGCAAACCCAAATTTTGGAAGTTCGATTTTCTGGGTAAAATAACAAGGGAATATTTCCCGACGACTTTTGTGGTTTTGCTCGACGAAATCCCTAAACTTTTCCCTACGAAATCATATATATCTGTCGAGCAATATTACAACAACAACAACAACAACAAAGCCTTTTCCCACTAAGTGGGGTCGGCTATATGAATCCTAGAACGCCATTGCGCTCATTTGTGTCATGTCCTCCGTTAGATCCAAGTACTCAAGTCTTTTCTTAGGGTCTCTTCCAAAGTTTTCCTAGGTCTTCCTCTACTCCTTCGGCCCCGAACCTCTGTCCCGTAGTCACATTTTCGAACCGGAGCGTCAATAGGCCTTCTTTGCACATGTCCAAACCACCGGAACCGATTTTCTCTCATATTTCCTTCAATTTTGGCTACTCCTACTTTACCTCGGATATCCTAATTCCCAGTCTTATCCTTTCTCGTGTGCCCATACATCCCACGAAGCATCCTCATCTCCGCTACACCCATTTTGTGTACGTTGATGCTTCACCGCCCAACATTCTGTGCCATACAACATCGCTGGCCTTATTGCTGTCCTATAAAATTTTCCCTTGAGCTTTAGTGGCCTACGACGGTCACACAACACGCCGGATGCACTCTTACACTTCATCCATCCAGCTTGTATTCTATGGTTGAGATCTCCATCTAATTCTCCGTTCTCTTGCAAGATAGATCCTAGGTAGCGAAAACGGTCACTTTTTGTGATCTTCGCTAGATTGCTCCGGTCATTAGTGTGGATAAGTATATAAATGGATAGAGATAGGAAAGCAAACACAAGATGTACGTGGTTCACCCAGATTGGCTACGTCCACGGAATAGAGGAGTTCTCATTAATTGTGAAGGGTTTACACAAGTACATAGGTTCAAGCTCTCCTTTAGTGAGTACAAGTGAATGATTTAGTACAAATGACATTAGGAAATATTGTGGGAGAATGATCTCGTAGCCACGAAACTTCTAAGTACCGGAGTGTGGTATCGTCTTGACTTGCCTTTATCTGTCTCATAGGTAGATGTGGCATCTTCTCTGGAAGTACTCTTCCTCCATCCAGGGGTGGTATCTGTAACTGGTGGAGATGCACAAGGTAATGTATCAATTTCACTTGAAGCTTACTTGTAGTTTCATGCTTGGTCAAGCGAGATACAAACCATGTAGTAGGAGTCCCCCAAGTCGCCGAGCTGGGGGATCTGCTGAAAGAGGTGACAGACAAGGTAAGCAATCAGAGCTCCGGCTGATTGTTCACATTCTCCCTATCTTGCAGGCAGCATGAAGGATAAAGAGAAGAAAAATGAGGAGAGATGATATGGGATACTTTTGCTTTTGAAGAAGTAACTTTCCACAGGCTTATTCTTGAACTGGGCTGGAGGGTTTTCTGGTTTCCTCCAGAGTATAAGGCCGACTGAAGAATTTGAGGGTCAAAACAAGTCCATCAAATCTAGAGTACGTTCGACCCTGCTGATATGGGATACTTTTGCTTTTAATAGAGTAGTGGATGTATCGGCACGTGTGCTGTTACGCTTGTCTCCACATGCTTCCTTGTATCCTTCTCACTTGCCCTATCTGTTCCTCAGGCAGATGCGGTATCTTCCCTGGAAGCATAAGATGTTGAAGATGAGTACTCGAGAGCAATGCCAGGTAAGTAATCAGGTAAGGGGTTCCAGGCAGTCAGTTCCTGGCTGGAAGCTTGATTCCAAGTGCTGACTGATTGCTCTATTTCTCCTTGTCTTGCAGGTAAGAACAAGGCCAAAGGAAAAGACAGGGAAAAAGCATGATATGGGATATTCTTGCTTTTAACCCTGATGATATGAGATATTCTTGCTCTAGTATAGCTTGTTTACAGAGGTATTATCGGGGGGAAAGAAAGCTGAATATTTCGAAAGGCTTTGTTGGGAGTGCCCTCTCAGATAAGAGAAAGGGTTGAGCATTTTTGCAGGTCTGCCTGTCCGTTAGGGATGGAAGTCGACATATATAGGAGTCTCCCTAACATCAAGTAATAATGCTATTCCTTTACCCTGCTTGGTTATAGCACGGTAGTGGGAGCTGCCAGCTTCACATGTTTTAACTCTGTCAGAGCACTTTGAAAAAGTGGTTTGTGGTATCTGGAAAGCTGATGTTGCGTGTGAAGATTACAGACCTGTCGGGGGTCTGGCTCTCGAGATTCGGAGAACGATGCCTCTTCGATTTTTGAGAAAGCAATCCTGCTGGGGGTCTGGCTCTCGAGATTCGGAGAGCGGTGTCTCTTCGATTTTTGAGAAAGTAATCATGTTGAGAGTCTGGCTCTCGAGATTCGGAGGGCCGTGCCTCTTCGATTTTGGAGCAAGCAATCTTGTTGGGAGTGTTTTCTCGAATGTGAGTAAAGGTTGGGCATGTTTGCTAGTCTACCTTGCCACGAAGCACAGAGGTTGACACACAGGGACTTTCCAATTATCCAGCAGTGGTACTGTTCCTTTGCCCTCTCTTCGATTTTGAGAAAGTAATCATGTTGGGAGTCTGGCTCTCGAGATTCGGAGGGCGGTGCCTCTTCAATTTTGGAGCAAGCAATCTTGTTGGGAGTGTTTTCTCGAATGTGAGTAAAGGTTGGGCATGTTTGCTAGTCTACCTTGCCACGAAGCACAAAGGTTGACACACCGGGACTTTCCAATTATCCAGCAGTGGTACTGTTCCTTTACCCTCTCTTCGATTTTTGAGAAAGTAATCATGTTGGGAGTCTGGCTCTCGAGATAGCAAGCAATCTTGTTAAGAGTGTTTTCTCGAATGTGAGTAAAGGTTGGGCATGTTTGCTAGTCTACCTTGCCACGAAGCACAGAGGTTGACACACCGGGACTTTCCAATTATCCAGCAGTGGTACTGTTCCTTTACCCTTGTGGGTAATAATATGGTAGCTAGACCTTCAAAATTTATGTGTCTAAACTTTGTTAGTGTTGTTTCTTTGCAATTCTTTTACCCTTCTTGGTCAGAGCGATGTAGTGGGAGCTGCAAGCTTCACGTGTCTCAACTTTGTCAGAGAACTTTGGCAAAGTTATCTGTGGTACCCATGAGCTACTGTTGCGTGTGGGACGTGGGTGATTGAACAGTACGATTCATGTGCTTTCTACTTCGCCAGAAATCTTCGACAGAATGCCCATAATTTCCGCAAAGCTGAGTATGCGTGTGACAGGTGCTGACAAGGCTGGAAAAGTAGGTGCCTCTTCGATTTCTGAAATCGGCCCTCGTGGTCTCTGATCAGCCCAGCTTTTGAGAAAGCAAGCCTCTTCGATTTCTGAGATCGGCCTTTGTGGTCTTTGAGCAGCCCAGCTTTTGAGAAAGCAAACACCTCTTCGATTTCTGAGATCGACCCTCGTGGTCTCTGAGCAGCCCAGCTTTTGAGAAAGCAAACGCCTCTTCGATTTCTGAGCAGGCGCCTCTTCGATTTCTGAAGCTTCGTCGAGTGCAGATTTTTATAGGGGCTGACATTAAGTTCCAAAGCACACTTAAATATCCACCAGTAGAAGCTCCATTCTTGCACTTCTAAGATCTTGATTTGTCCGACCTCTTCTCTCTTCAACACCTTTGAAAATGTCTGGCCCCTCCGACCGTCGTTTTGACTTGAACCTTGTTGAAGAGGCAGCCCCGCCTTCTCCAGACAACATATGGCGCCCATCCTTCGTCTCCCCTACTGGTCCTCTTACCGTTGGGGATTCCGTGATGAAGAATGATATGACCGCTGCGGTAGTGGCCAGGAACCTTCTCACTCCCAAAGATAACAGACTACTTTCCAAACGGTCTGATGAGTTGTCTGTTAAGGATTCTCTGGCTCTCAGTGTTCAGTGTGCAGGTTCTGTGTCTAATATGGCCCAACGCCTATTTGCTCGAACCCGCCAAGTTGAATCATTGGCGGCTGAAGTGATGAGTCTCAAACAGGAGATTAGAGGGCTCAAGCATGAGAATAAACAGTTGCACCGGCTCGCACATGACTATGCTACAAACATGAAGAGGAAGCTTGACCAGATGAAGGAATCTGATGGTCAGGTTTTACTTGATCATCAGAGATTTGTGGGTTTGTTCCAAAGGCATTTATTGCCTTCGTCTTCTGGGGCTGTACCGCGTAATGAAGCTCCAAATGATCAATCTCTGATGCCTCCTCCTTCTAGGGTTTTGTCCAGTACTGAGACTCCGAATGATCCCCCTCCGGTGCCTTCTCTTTCTGGGGCTCTACCGACTGCTGAGACTTCTCCTAAGCAACCTTTGTGAAGGCTCCCTCTTGTTTGTTTATTTTGACTCAAGTATATGTACATATTTGTAACTTATCGGGGATATCAATAAATAAGCTTTCCTTCATTTCAACGTATTGTGTTAAATACACCAAAGCCTTCTTCGCTAAGTTCTTTGAATTTTCTTTTGTTGAAGCTTGTATGTTGAAGCTTTGTGAGTGGAGCATATAGGTTGAGGTAGTGTTCCCTTAATTTCCCGAGTGAGGAAAACTTCTCGGTTGGAGACTTGGAAAATCCAAGTCACTGAGTGGGATCGGCTATATGAATCTTAGAACGCCATTGTGTTCTGTCCTGTGTCATGTCCTCCGTTAGATCCAAGTACTCTAAGTCTTTTCTTAGGGTCTCTTCCAAAGTTTTCCTAGGTCTTCCTCTGCCCCTTCGGCCCTGAACCTCTGTCCCATAGTCGCATCTAACACAATACGTTGAAATGAAGGAAAGCTTATTTATTGATATCCCCGATAAGTTACAAATATGTACATATACTTGAGTCAAAATAAACAAACAAGAGGGAGCCTTCACAAAGGTTGCTTAGGAGAAGTCTCAGCAGTCGGTAGAGCCCCAGAAAGAGAAGGCACCGGAGGGGGATCATTCGGAGTCTCAGTAAATAAAAAAAAAATCCCCAAAGTTTGAAAACAAATTTGGGACAGTTAAACGATAATCAAATTTGATGATCAGGTGTATTCAATGTGGATTTGAACTCTTCAATAGCATCTTTAGAAAAAATAACCAAAATCAAAAGTGATATGGCTGTTAAATCGTTATGCTAAGTTTGCAACCGTCCAACCTGTTGAATTGATCCCCACTCCCTGCAAGTTTATTTTTGATGATTTCTACGTATGCAATCTCAACTATATTCAAGCAAGTTTGACAATTAGATTGTGGAAAATAATTTCGCAGAGTTCTTATCCCCACAATGGAATTGATTCAAGCAAGACTTCGTATTTTAACCCTTAACCCAATTAGCTTTCATGAATCATTTTGTGATAACCAATATTGTAAGTATTTTTAATTCATGATCGGGTCTGTCCATTGTATTTTTCTAGGGTCAATAAGTGTACTTGTAAACAATCATTAAATTCGAAGCTAAAATAACCGTTAAATATTAAATTTTCGTTTCTAACCGTCAAAATTTTGTCTCGTTACTTGAAGTCCAAATGTTTATTGTGGAGCCAAAAATATTCACTAGGCGACACGTGGACTTTTGGACAAAAGAGGACAAAAATACCATTGAGGCATACCGGGATTCCTACGCGCAAGCAGCAGGAAATTATCTTTCAATCAAGTCAAAAGTGCCCAAAAAAAGGTAACAATTAAAAACCTCTTTCATCAAATCCTTTCTATAAGGTATTTCCCAAAACCTAGTATTTTCTATTTCATTATTTAGCTAATCAATTAGGTAAATAATATATACCTACCATATCTCCTAAAATCATCCTTAATAGTCAATAAAATCACCCAAATTGATAGTCAAAACCGGCCACCACCATTCCCATCCTCACCTTTCCCATTTTCCTTATTAAAATAGTCATTCATTTTTATAACCACCCATTTATTCTTTTCATATTTAATTAGCCAATAAATTGGCTAATTAAACATGAAATTGAACCCCACAAAAAACCTTTAGTGGCTGGTTACTTTTATTCAAAATTGGGCAAGGCCTAACTCTATAAATAGGCACCTATTCTCACCAAAAAATCAATTCCAACACTTTGGCAAAAATCCCAAAATTCTCTAAACACTATTTCTCTCTAAATTCTAACTTTGGCATCGGAGGTTCTTCGACCAAAACCCTCCCATTCATCGTGGGAGCGTGAGGCTCTTGGCCTTAACCTAAGGTGTTAATTGTTTTGTAGGTGCAAAATTGTCCAAGATCAAGGAGGAAGAAATTTGCATCCACATTTATTTTTCATGATTTTTTGCATATAGAATCTCGTGGTATATACCAACTATTGACCGTTGGATTGTGAAACTTAATTTTCCCGACTCTGAAAATTCTCGATGGAATTGGATATGTGAAATATGCCAATATACTTGCCCGATGGACCAAGGGAACCTTGCCCTCGAATACCCTAAACCCTAATGACTTTAGGCGACAAATGTTTGAAGGATTATGTCGGGCTAGGTTTCTTAATTGACGAAATTTAGTTCCGTCGTGCAAGACCCCTTTAAAAGATGAATTGTTTTATTTCATCAGGCAAACTCTAATTTTTTATTTATTTTTGGTTATAGTAATAGAAGTGAGCCTTTGCACTTAGATAAAATCAATAAAATCTTTTATTTAGCACACAATAACATTACATCACTGAACCTCAATTGATGTCGGTATACTCGTCTGCTTCTGATAGGTATTTTTACCACCTGCAAAAGTAGGGATAAAAACACTTAAAAATACTTGTAAGAGTACAAGTTTGTCGTAGTATAGCATCTCAAGCAAGGTCGTTTTCCACAAAGATTGATTGAATAATTTGTATTTAAACTAATCCTTAGCTAATTATTTAGAACAAACTTTCTAAAAGGTTGATTTTGGAATTTAAAATAATAAAAACGAATTTGAAAATAAAACAATTAAAGAAGTTAACAAAGAAAAACTAAAGAAAATAGTTTTGAAAATAAAGTTAAAAACCTAGGGTTCCACCGTCCCCTTTACAATCCTATGTAGTTTTACCAATTACTTATGAATTACACATGCAACTTTGAAGGTTAGGTTTTCCTTATGCATATTCTCCTCGTGATATTCAAGCAAGAACGTATATCTAACACACAATCCGTCTGTGATATTCAGATCAAATATAAACATGCAAGACTCATTAAGTTTTATGAAAACCTTTTGAAAAACCATGCAACCCCTAAGAGCGTGATATTTGCCTTAGATGAAATTACAATTATTAACCACAAGAAGCAATACTCAATCCTCCGGTGATATTCCGACTGAATTGCATCCGATTACTTTTCTAAACATCTTAATGGTAGCTAATCATTAAGACATAGAGACAGTTCAAGCACAATGATTAATAATTCAAAGTATACATGGATAATATCATAAGCAATTGAATAAAGACTACATATTCATGCTAAGGCTCAAGGCTTCGCCCTAGAAATAAAAAATTAGTTACTAACAATCATACAACAAAATATTATTAAAAATAAGGATAGAGAACACCTTGAAAATAAACTTCAAAGTCTCTCTAAATTAGTGCATGCGTTCTCTCCTATGTTCCTCTCCCCTTTTCAACCCTAATGGCTAAAAGTCTTATTTATACTACTACAAAATAAAACCCTAAAAGGTCTTAGAATAAAACTAGGAAACCAAATAAATTGAAATAAAATAGGAAACATAATCCTAAATTAACTAGATAAATTTGCCCAAAATCTGCACAGCCTCAAAACAACCACGTTTCTGGATCTTCAGGGCTCTAAAACAGGTCCAAAATGGCTAGAAATAAAGCTTGAGATGTCCCGAACATAATTGCAGAAGGCTTTGAACCCAAAAGACATCATCTTAGACGCCAAAAAGCCCAAAGAAACCTAATACGTTAGTTTGACAGCACGACGCGCTGCTCCTTTATTCTATCGCCAGAAAATCATCGCTTGGTAGAAAAATCTGATATTTTGATATGATCAAGCCAAGTGACTCACGAACGTCCTCCAACTAGAGTTACTCCCAAAATTCATCCATTTGACCACGTTTTGCTCTAGAAGAAGTCGAAAGTCCTATATCGAAAATACAATTCAAAGTATCAAAATTCTTCCAAAATAAGAACCAAAATATACCAAGAATAGGGTTAAATATATAATATAAAATTCACTTATCAGCGTCCTTATTATCCCTTTCAATGTCACTTTCACTTCTTGATTCATCGTTGTTTTCTTCAACCATGGAATTCCACTGAGTTGGTGGTAGGTGCCTGAGGTCAACATATAATGAATCTATTTCAATTTCGGGGACACCCAACATCTCAAATAATGCTTCAACGATGTGATTACTCCATACTCCATGAACGTTTCGGGTGATTGCAAACAAATCCTCTTGGTGAACATTTTGGTCATCGTCGATATCCTTTTCATCATCCTGCATCGGCAAGCTCCAAACATTTCTATGTAATAGAAATTATACTACATTCCAACCACCCCTTAGCTTTGGATCATTCAGGTACAATATTTGTTTCGCCGTATTGGTGAGGATGTAGGGATCATCCTCAAACCTCTGGGTGTTTATGGTGACAGATAATAAGTACATATTTTCAATGACATTGTCTGCTTTGTCTAGGTTCGTATCATATCATAACAATGACACTTGAAGAAAACGCCTTCCTTTCGGCTTGTGTATAACAATTGAACCACACTTAAAGTTTTTTCAAAAAATAAGTATTCTCATTTACCCCTGGGACAAAATTCCACTGTTTGAGTGCACAATTTATCATCTCGTTCAGCTGTAAAAAATTTAACTCTATTCACGTGACAACCAGCGTACATTTTGACTCTAATGAGACGACATGCCCGTTGGAATAATTCTTTGTCAAAAAGGGCGATTTGTCTTCCCTTAACTGTCGTATCTAATAAAGTGCAATGACCATTGAATATGTAAGTTTTTGCAAAAGATAAAAAATTAATTTTTTTTTAAATAAAAACACTTCCATGCTCGATAAACTAATGTTGAAATATTGTCTATGCATTTCAACCCAAATTAAATGATATCAGATCTTTATCAAACTTGCGCGGATGTTTGTTGTAGAATGTGTCAACATTTTGGAAATACCTCGCACAAAAGGTGAGCGATTCGTGTACACTGACCGCCTTCATTATGGATCATTCGGGTTATGCCATGTTGCAAACGAACTTCTTGTAACCGCCCAACAATCTAAAAATTTATAAAATATTATTATTATTTTTATTTCAAGCATTGGATAAGAATATTAAAAAATTAATGTACTGACAAGATTAACTCTTAATTGGACACATCCAACGATTATGCACTGCCCTAGCAAGTTTTGCCTCATACAACAGATGTAGCATTACGTGAACCATACTCATGAAAAATGCCGGTGGATATATTTGCTCTAGCCGACATAAGATGTACACAGTATCTTTTTCTATATCATCTACGTCAGACTTCCGTAACGTTTTACAACATAATTTCTAGCAGAATTGAGACAAATATACAATTGTCTCAACAACCTCGGAGTCCAAGTACAGCCAAATACCAATCAGAAAGAGCTGCTGCAATAAGACATGACAATCATGACTCTTCAAACAGGACAGTGTCCAAGTGTTCATTTTAACTTGTCTTGCTTTATTGCTTGTGTACTCGTCTGGAAAATTCACACCTTGCAGCCACTTCAAGAACTTCGTCTTGCCTTCCATCTTAAAAGTATAATTGGTGTTTTTTTCTTATATTTACCATTGACGACTGTAGGCCACATGTTAGACCTTATCCTGATTGCTTGCATGCCAATATGAGTTTTCATGGTGTCCTTCGATTTTTCCCCGATAAGCAGAGTCATTCCTACCACATTGTCGCAAACATTCTTCTCAATATCCATAGGATCAACAATGTGTTTGATTTTCAATTGACCAATATTCCAAGTCAAAGGATATACTATTTTTTTGTCAAATTCAGCTGTTCCACTAGTCTCGAGCCTTCCTCAAATTAGAGTGTATTCAACTTGGGCAATATCTTATCTCCGAATAGTTCTCTTGGTACTATATTGTCCCATCAAATGTTTTAGGATTGTCACGCCACTCGTGACCCTAGGGGAGCCAACTCAGGTCACTTAAGTAGCATACCTTTTCAGCGTGCCAAAAGGACGATGTGTCCTCATTGCATGTTGGGCATTCCATATACCCTTTGGTGTTCTAACCCAACAACATACTATAAAAAGGACATTAATAATTGTCCATATAACTATGGCTTTTAAAGCAAGCATTTTTCTCGTGGACATGTCGTATGTTTGTACACTATTTGTCCATCAATCTATCAAACTCATCAATCATCAGCCACAAATAAACATCAATAAAATCACCTAGTGATATTGGCACGGGTATTAAAAAACTCATGACCGTAAATTACTTCTTCACACACTTCCAGGGGGCAAGTTATAAGGAAGAATGATCACCAGCCAAGTGTTGTGCTTATGGGAAACATTTCCAAAAGGATTGAAGTCGTCAGAAACAAGTCATAGTTGATATTTTTTTTGCTTTGCGGCCAAATCGAGATAGATTTTATCAAATTCTTTCCACTCTTTGTCATCGGTCGAATGACGCAGCACATCATCATCAATCCATTCTTCCTTATGCATCCTCATATCATGTGCAGGATAACATGTGCAATCTTTGTAATATTGGTGTAAGGGGAGAATTACACATCTTACTGAAATCTTGCTCTTTCGATATCGTGACTCATTGCACTTGGGACATTTATCTAACTTCTCGCATTCATGGTAAAACAATACACAAATGTTTGTGCATGCATGGGTCATATCCCAACATGATTGCAGACAATGCATTTGGTTTCGGAAACATATGTTTAAAAATCCTTATCATCATATCGTAGTTTCAATTGGTCATATTACACTCTACGTTCATGTACATCAACTCTACAACAATTGCTAGGATGGAAAAATCTTCACAACCTAGGAACAATCCTCACTTGGTTTCTTTCAACAGTTTATCGTACTTTTTGGGGTTTGTGGACGACTCTTCGTCCATATTGAGCAAAGCATCAAAGAAAGCATCATTCAATATGTTCATCACTTGGTCATCATCAACACGGTTAGATGAAGAGGATTCATGCCTAACTATCCCATCAATTGGAGTAAGTGTGTACCATACCATTCATATACAAATGATATCATACTTATTCGAGTGTCGTCCAAACACAGTTGTTACAACTGTCCGAACTGAACAATTCAAGATTAAGTTAGATCACTGAGCAGCATGCTGCGTCTACTCATGAATCTGACAAAATCTCAAATGGGTTTAAGATTTTTTTCAAATTTATTATATGAAGTTAATCAACATAATTAACTTTGTATAAACAATTATGAAATTTTGAAAAATTTCACACCACGATCTCCTTGACTAATGTTGCACAAATTAAAGAGTAATGTTATTCATACCATGTTTTTTTACCACATTTTCATACCACCTTAGGTGGCATTTGATGTGGACAAACACATCATTTGAATTAATCAGATTTTTTAATTTAGTTCATTATTTAATAAACTAATAATTAAGAAAACTAGTTAATTAAATGATGATTGTGGTATACATCAGATGCGACCAAGGTGGTATAGAAATGTGGTATAAAAATATGGTATGAATAACATTAATGCAAATTAAATTCACTTAGTCTACATATATTTCAATAATACACCAACTCAAAATCATATAATACACAACTTTAACATACATGAAAATCATAATTAAAAAAAATTCAAACTTACTGACACAACCCGACCGAAGTCAAGGCATGTTGGCCGTCATGTGAGAGTGACGTAGCCATGTGCATAGTGCGGAAGCGATAAGGATAGCAACTATACGAATAATTAAAAAAAAAACCACATTTACAGAGTACACTACTAATAAGAAATGATAGGAGTTAGTTACAACTGTAAACACTCATAATCAGAGCATAAAGTCTAGGTGCATTCCAGTAGGACAAGTACTAGTTACACAGTACCAGGAATGTCCTACTATAATACAGAATAGTTAGAACAGCTGACGTCCTCGAGCCACCAACAGCAACTTACTTAAAACCTGGAAGGGCGCAAAACAAAAAATGTGAGTGGGCAAAAACAAATGTTTTACAAAATCATTTCATTTATCAATATACTAACCCCTTGCTGTAAAACATGTATAATTTTCCCAGAATCAAGATATAAGCATATACATATATATATCTGAAATCATATCAATTCAGTTCATGCTTCAGATAATCATACTCATAGGTATATATGCCATGCCAAGATATAATAGAGTAAATAATTTAGGTAAGAATAATTTCATAGAATTGTGATATGTTAGCCGGAACTCCTGTGGTAGTTTGTACGGCTGAATTCATAGCTCAAACTCAATCTAGCCGGAGTCACTACTATGACCTATACGGCAATATACTGCACATAAGTCAGAACCACTGAAAAGGGTCTGTACGACAAGATTGGGTGAAATATAATTATGCTCAATTCTATTCTCTCATAATAGCCGAGCGATAAATCGCTAGTCACCTACGGGTCGGAACCATGAATAAGGTCTGTATGACAAGACTGTGCACTTAAGTGGGATCCAATATGAGCATATAGTGCGGGAGGTGACGTAAATAAACAGGCATGTACTTCACATCTCTGGCTAATTCACAATCACCCTAGGTGCAGCTTTATGAGCTCAACATTACTTAATCACATATCACATCATCGATGATTCACACAACCAAACATAACTTACCTGAACTCACCTGTGCCTCTACAGCACCACATTTATATATATATATGCAACCATGCAATGCATATTCAAAATATAGAAGCATTTGGCATATTATTTCAAAGCATACTTTCTTTAAAATGCATTTCTGGGAAATATATCAAGTATATAAATATATACTGAAAACAAAAGCCCACTCACTGATATGTCGAAGGGTTGTAGCCCCCGAGTCGCCCGTGGATACGCTCGTCGTCTGGATAAGCCTCACCTATATGCGAATTAACTATAAAAACGTTATTTTTAAAGCACATAGGCAATACTAGCTAATAACTTCTCATATATTGCTCAAAATAGGTATATGAATATACCACAATGATCTACACAACCTTAGGATCATCCCCATATTTTTAGAAATATTTTTGGACCTTTCACGCGCTGGCATGGGCACGGCAAAACATGCCCCCACGCGCGGCCCAAACCTGATGGATTCCCTAACCACCGTTAGGAAATATTCCGTTAACCCTAACAAATTCCGTTACATTTGACTGACGGCGTGAGAATATTCCTTCATACTTGACGGAATATTCCTTCACCTCCTACCTCCAGCTCCGGTGACCGTTGCTGGCGCCGAAAACTGGGCAAAACTTCAAACTCACTATTCTCTTTCGTTTCATCACCATTTTTCATGCAATTGGTACCAAAATGAAGCTAATAACATGTAGAATCACGTTGTACTACTTTTAAGCCTTGAATTCCACTAGAATCTACCTGAGGAAGCTTGATAATCCGGTCAACTTGAAAAGCTTCGATCTCGGCCCTCCGACGTCCAAACTCTTCCAACGAACTACCCCAAGGTTTGTGAGGACCTCCTTAAGCCTTCTATGTGCTTAGAATTCCTTGAAATGCAAGGTTTTACGTGTGCATGAACAGTGCACACAATCGAGGTTAGTGTTTCTCAGGTTTCCGACGCATTCCCGTCTTAACAAGGGTATCAATAGACTCAGGAGGTTACAATGAACTAGGACCTTACCTTTAAAGCTTCGATCCGTGCTCGAGGGTGAGCTTTGAGCCTTGTCTGTACGTAAGGGAAAGACATAGAGAGTTTGAGAGAGATGAAAGGATACGGGAGAGGAGAGAGAGAGTATTGTGTGTGTGTGAGTTCCATGTGGTCACTAACCAACCAAGGAAAAATATCAAGTCTCCAAAACAAGTCACACACACATTACAGCTTTAACGTTCAAAGGTTAGAACCGTCATTTCGCACTGTCGAAAATCAATTATTCGGAATGGGCTGTGACACTTACTATTTATAATTAAGAGACAAATACATACCTTTCATTTAATTTACTTGCAATCCAATCACAAACCTACATAAATCAATCAACAACGAAAAAGAGCTAACTTTCAATTAATTGGGGGAAGGAAGAGGTGAATGAGAGGGTGTGTGTGTGTGTGTCTGTGAGAGAGAGACTTTGTTTTACAAAAGCAGCGGCGGGGAGCGAGGAGGGGGTGGGGAAGAAGAGAGGAAAGAAAATGGAGGAGAAAGAAGAAGACACGGATCTATTTTATGAATTAGGATTTGCCTAACGGAAAAGTTCATCGGGCAACCACAAGGACATCATTGGGTCAAGAATTTACCGCTGGTTTTTAACGCGTCATCGTCATCCCTTGCCTAATAAACTGTAATTATAATGTTACTTAGCCGACGAATAATGCTTTCGTCCCGCAAACCACAATTGGACCATTTGTCCTTTAAACTCACAAGCTAACTGCTATCTTATTTTTTGCTCAATTTCACGAGTTTGTCAATAATAAAGCCGGTAAATACGTCTGTTATTGATCCCGATACAAAATTTCAATGTCAACGTCAATGCCAATGCAAAATTTCAACATCAATTTCAATACCAATTATGCAAATTCTAATAAGCCAATGTCAATACAAACGTCGAAGTCCATCCACCAAGCATGAGTGGTCAATCTTTGTTCAAAAATCAACAACCATCATAGACCTAGCATTCGCGACCAATGTTTGTCTAGACCAACATTATTTGGAAAATGCTAGGTAAACTTTTATTAGACCATATTTTGTAACTATATGATATGGTGGTTGATGATTAGATTCCATTTTTAATGATTAAAGAAAGAATCAAACCATCAACCGCTATTTCATGACACCACCCATATTATTTTGTTTTTCTCCTTTTACAAACAAGGGCTAATTAAGAACTTCATCGAAACATGCAACTATGAAGACCAGTGGCGAAGCCACGTGAGGGCGAGGAGTGGCGGCCGTCACTCCCCTCACCAAGAAACACCACTGGAGAGCTGGGTTCGCCACTCCCCTCGCTGGAAAACCTACTGGTTCATCCTCTGTTTGGGTTGGGTGATCTGTTCTGCTATGTGCAGCAGTAGCAGATAGCCAATCAGAGACAGAGAGGTCCCTCAGCTGCTCCCAAAATCCCAGCAGCTAAGAGCGGTGGTTCTGCCGCTCTGGTCCCGTTGAAAGTGAGCAATTCCATCTAGTTCTTTGGTTTTTGGTGCTCTACAACAGAGCCCAGTGCTGTTGTGTTTCTGTTTCCAATTTTTCAAACCCAAGGCAAACGATGTCGTTTGGGACTTGGGCAAAGAATTTTTATTTATTTTTTATTTTTTTAAGTAGAACGGTGCGTTTAGTTTCTACTAAAAAATTGATAGCAGGAGACCATGCTTTATTTGTCATTTAGTAGCACGTGATCATCGAAGACTTATAATTAACAATTAACATCCTTCTAGTCTTCTTTCCAGTGGGATTTTTTAAAGATTTCAAGGCTAGAATATTCCTAATAATTTCGATATGGAATAAGAGCTGATTTCAAGGCTTTGATTTTTCCTTTTGAGTCGGAACTGATTTCATTCTAATTTTTTTTTATGATTCTCTAACTCTTATGCATGAGTGCTAGCATTTTAGAATTGGAACTGACAGTTAGCACAAGAGTTAGAGAATTATGAAAGGTTTCAAGGCTTTGATTTTTCAAGGTCTTCTGTTTGGCTATGTTGTTCTCGTATCCTCCTCTGTTAATAAGAAAGGTTAATTAATTATTAATTAGTACATGCAGTCTTCTTTTCTTTATGTATGCTAGCTAGTTAAATATTAGTTTACGCTTTGTTAGATGAGGTATTTTTTGTTTTCAACCCACTATGTGTCTCAATTTTAAACAATTGCAAATTAACAATATGGTTACAATTTTACACATTCGATGTACCTATGCACCCATTATATATGTACAGTCAACCAAACCACATGTATGTGCTCAATTATTAAATTCGTCATAGAGAATTTGTTTTCACTAAATTCGTCCTAGTGTCACAATTCGTAATTAATATTGATAAATTATGAACATCATTAATATTTTCTACTATGTAAATGATTTGGTTATCTTCATAATTTTTTAACCTTGCACCCTTTTAAATCTGCCCCTCTCCTCGCCAATTCCTAGCTTTGCCACTGATGAAGACAATCGAGAAAAGAAGAAGGGCATAACTTCAGCCTAAGCAAAAACTACCGTTGAGAACTCCAAATCTTTTTTTATTTACCAAAAAAAGAAGCAGCATATATATAAGACAACAAGAAAAGAAAATAGGAAAGTAAGGTCGACATGCAAAACAAGAATAAAGAAAGAAAGCGGAAGCCCAAAAAAAGAAAAAAATCTATGATATATGTAAAACGATAACTGATAAAATTTCAAAAAAGGAATCAAATTTGATAGAGAGAACAAAGTATTCATCAAGGCTGTGGAGATAAAAATAATAAAGAAAATTATGGAGGCGACACGTGAACTTTTGGATGAGATGGACAAAATTACCCTCGAAGCATACTAGGATTCCCATGTACATGCAACGAACAATAAGGGCTCAATCAAGGAAGAGAAAGGTGATCAAAATGGTACTTATTCAAATATCTCTCATCACTCCTCATGAAATTCTTATTCGAAAGTTAACTCTCAATTTTCCTATTTAATTTAGGATTAATTGCCATGTTAATTGCAAGATATTATTTCATATAATATCTTGCAATTATTCACACAATTCCACCATATATGGCCGACCACTATTCTCCAAATAGGGCCAGTCACTCCCCTATAAATAGCCATATTCCCTCACTAAAAAGTTAAGTCATTTGCTACCCACAAACTCTTAAACAAATTCTTTTCAGAATTCTAACTTTGGCATCGGAGATTCTTCAGTCAAAGCCTCCTGCCCCCTTCATCATGGGCGCGTGAGGCTTTTGACCTTAATCTTACGTGTTAATATTTTGCAAGTACATTTTCGTCAAAGAAGAAGACGGTGAAAATTTGCATGTACAGGGGGCATATCGAACCCTTTACAGAGGGATCAAACTCGCTACCATGTTAATAAATCAAATGACGAGGAAAGAAAAGTTGATTGCAAACTCTGATTCTTATTGGAATGACTAAAACAAAGAGACTACAATTTGTCAAGACCTCTTGCTAAAACTTTATTCCTAATTCTTAACTAACAAGAACACTGTCGTTACCCTAGGTAAAAATAGGAAAGTAATTATCCTAAACCTTCAATTTTATCGGATAGCCCCCGAATGCCTAAAGAGGCTACGGCAATTCTAATCTTTTTTTTTCCTATATTAAGCGGGAGGGAGTGTGCTAGCAATAATAGGGTTCAAATTCGTATTTTGCGATAATCGAACCTAAAACCTCTCATTTACAGGTGAAGACGAATACCACTAGACCGTACTAAGTGGCTAATCTTTACTCTACTGAAAAACCCTAGTACATAAAATACCAAAGATAACCTAACATAAAAAATAAAACAAATTGCTAACTTGTTATACAAACCCTCTTTTTGTCACTTCCAATGGGTTATTTCCATATACAGCTGTAAATCATATTCTTAACAGTTATAGTTATTTATATTTTATATATGGCTTACAGTTTCATATCAATCTCCATTCACCGAATTGAGTAAATCTGTTTGCGGGATCCATCATCCAAACCAGTGAAAACGATTCTAGTAAGTTATGTTCACACGTTGATCATTTAACTTATAGTTATCTGAACCTCTTAACAAGAGAACAAAGCATAGTTTAAGATGTATATACCTTCTCAATCTCTTTCAATCTCTTGGTCACTTCGTTACCTTCTCAATTAAAATGACCTTATGCTTTCTAGATGTGACTCTAATAAGCATAGTGACAAATAAATTAATAGAAATTTTAATTAACTTAATATATATTTATAGCACACATGGATTGAATGGACTGACAGTAGAGAGGAAGAGGAAGAGGGTCAAAGTATGTCACATTTAATTGGGATCTTTGTCCTCCAAGAGTGATGTTGGCCATGTTTTTCTCCATTTATTTTTGGAAATATCAGGCCAGTAGGAAAGGTTTGAAGCTTGAAAACAAATAAGCTCCTCAAAGTTAACGTTCTGAAATCTGGTCAACATAAACGATGAACTAGAAACCTCGGTTCATCAGACTGATCATGTAAAAAGAATGTTAATTTCTTGTCTTTTCAATGGAAGTACTTTAAATTGTTATGTATGTACTTAATTAACATATGATTAGTTTTACATTTTGGGTTTGTGTTTGTATATAGTACAGGTACGGCTATATATGTGTGTTAATTTAATCAGAAGGTAGTATGAATATATATATATATATATATATATATATATATATATATATATATATATATATGTGTGTGTGTGTGTGTGTGTGTGTGTATACATTAGGTCTGGCAAACGGGTCGTGTATGTCGTGTTCGTGTCGTTTTGTGTAACACTTGTTATCTTAACGTGTCGTGTTGTATCACACCCGTTATCTTAATGGGTCCTTAAGAGGTTGGGTCATTTTACCCAACAGATAAAGTGACCCGACCTGTTAAAAAAAATATATTTTTTGCTTCTTAAATTTGCACATACCACACATTGCGACATAAATATTACTTCAAAACATTAAAACACATATGTCGTTTAAGTGCTACATCTACACTCGAAAATAAGAGCCTAATAAAAAAAGCATCCATACACTACTAGTCTATTACAAAATATTAAATGTGCAAGGATATGCAAATTGAAAGAGTTTTTGTTTTCAAGGTTGTGAAGCCCTTCTCAAAAGTTTAAACCTTGCCAATGAAACTCAAAACTTGCATGTTATTCCTTATACAAAATCCTCAATTTTCATCGATCATCATGAGGAAATTGTATTGGAACTTTGGCTTGATCTATTGCCTTCAAGAGTTATGTTGATGATGTTTTCAGTAAGGTTTTCCACGTCAAACTCTCTTCTGCATAAATTAAGTATAGAAAGACCAAACATTAAAAGCCATTCAAATTATGAGAAGTTTACCAAAATAATTATGAAAAGAAATAAAACAATAGTACTATACCATATAAAAATATATTAGCCTCCAACCTAATGCACAATGGACGGCTGAGATTTAATCTTAGCCGATCCAATGGTCACTAATTTTTTAAATTTAATTTAATATATACATATAATTATTATAGTTTTTAGGGGTATAAAATTATTAAATTAATATATAAAATTATTATAGTATTTTTTTAGGGTTATAAAATTATAAAATTAATATTTTGCTTATCGTGTATCGTGTTACCCACGTGTATACCCGAACCAACCCGTTATCTTAACAGGTGCTTATCGGGTTACCCGATAACAACCCGATTCGTTATCGTGTCGATCCGAACACCTGTTAATTTTGTGTCGTGTCTTGTCGGATTATCGGGTCGTGTCAAGAATTGTCAGGCCTAGTATACATACATACATACATACATTATTCAATTGCATGAAAATTCAATGGAGAAATAATTGCGCATGCAATTTCTGAAATTTCAAAGAAAAATAAAAGACAGGAGGAGAAGTGTTGAAAGAGACTCCAAAATGTGGACAGAGAAAAATGCATGGTGACAAAGTGATTCCATGGAGGAAAAGACATGCAATCGAATCTTGGGGATCAAGTTGGCCTTATTCTGTCTTCTCCTTTTTTTCTATATTATTGTTCTATTTCTTGGAGTTTTGTTAAGATGGAGATCTGTGGTATATGGGATGGAAGGACTGAAGCCAAAGGCACCATCCCCTGACAAATTTTGCCATCAAACTTCAATATGATTGTATACGTACCTTGACTATATGACTATATGTACAAATAAGTCATCTCTATTGAGGGTATTCTTTGGCGATTTATGCATCAGTGTGAAACAAAATTCACCAGTGATGACTTTATTATACTATACATGCATTGCACACATGAAAGAAGTCTAAACAAGACTTAAAGCAGAAGATATATACTGCAGAGTTGAGAATATGGCCGACTTATATATTTTTCCTAATTGAATGTCCCTTGTTACATTTCTCATTCTCAAGTGCAAAATATATGATATATATATAGTTGGATAAAAAATGGAAAATGTTCAGTCGCGAGGGCAATATAAATTTTTTATGTTTTCAAACTATGACTTTGAACTATTTTTTAATCTTTAATTAGTTGTTGTCCAAGAGTAAAATTCATATTGAGAATCCAACAATATAAAGGTCCGTTTGATAACTATTTTATTTTTAATTTTAATTTTTACTTTTTGTACTTGAAATATGAGGAAAACATATGGAGAAAATGAGGATGCAGAAGGTTGATGGAAGAAAGGGGAGAGGTAAAGAATAATGAATGAAAAAAAATCTTGAAAAAATAAAACAATTCAAAATAGTTTTTTATATTTTGTGTTCGGTTTACATTTTGTGTTCTTTTTATTACGCATTTCTTCTATATTTTTCACACCGTTGGTCCTCTACTCTTATACATCTCTTATTTATCCCATATATTCTTCCTCTATTAACATAAAAATTAAAACTAAACTCTAAAAACAAAATGCTTATTAAACGACCGTAAATGTGTGTCTAACAAGACTAGTCATTGCTAGCTATGGAGAGAAGAGGCTAGCATGAGGATTGCTAGGCATTGCATGTCAAGAGGGAAATTAAAGGACATCTGTAATGTAATGCAGTAGAGTGCAAGCATGCAGTGCAGTGTGGCACAAAATAAAGTGCTTAATGATTTGGGGGACAAGACAACAATCACTCGCTACGGGCCATGCTCCCTCCCAAAAGAAGAAATGTTGCTGATAATGTTTTCCGCATTGATTGAACTATATATGCCATTGGTGTTCCACATTGCCAACAATATCACCACATGATATGCTTTGTGATGCCCAAAATAGTTAAACAAATTAAAACACAATAAGAAATATATTTGCTAGCAATAGAAGAAATCAGAAGTAAGAAATTGTTTGATTTAGTTGCAAGAATTTTGAAAACATTTCATACTTTGATACCATGAATTTTTTGTTGTTAATTCAGTTATTAAAATTTTATCATATTGTAGATGATGCTTTATTTTAACGGTGAAAATCAAGCAAGCCTATAAATCTTAGTGCCGTTTGATCTTCACCGACTCATTTCCCTGGCAACTAACTATTTAAACACCAACTATTATTGTACTCTTAACGCATCTCCATTTTAAATTTTAATTAAACTCTTAAATAAAGTCCACTAGGGTTTTTACTATGAAAGGTATCCAAAGTGAAGATCTTATCTCAATGATAGCCTTTTATTATATGTATTAATTGTTTATATGATCAAATATAGGAGCTGAATTTATATGATCAAATTCAATACCCTCAAATGGCCAAATATTTGGACGTAAATGGAGTATATCTCGTCTCTCTTTAATTACGTGCCTATTTTTTGAAATGATAAAAACATTACATCATTGATCAGATAAAGGATGTGATATCCAACGGTTGGGATAAAACAAAACAATCAGTTTTCTTTTTTTTTTCCAATCTCTTGCTATGAACCTACAACTTGAAATTAATATATTTTATATTGATAGATGAATTATATGTTGACAATATGTCCTCTTCTGCATGAGAGTAATCTCCCTATAAAACTAGTGCACAGTACAACCAAACTTACAAACCATTTGGTCGATAATTTCAGTGGCTCATTCGATTCCTAGTTTCCTCCACCACCAAGGAACAATCCCTCCTCCATCCAACAATGGAGAGGGAAAACCAAGCCACCGAAAACATCCAGCTTCCTGCTGGATTCCGTTTTCACCCATCCGACGAAGAACTCATCGTTCATTATCTGAAAAACAAAGTCACTTCAAGTCCTCTACCGGCAACCATCATCACTGAACTGGATCTGTATAAGTACAACCCGTGGGAGCTACCACCAAAAGCCTCCTTCGGGGAAGAAGAGTGGTATTTTTTCACCCCAAGGGATCGGAAGTACCCGAATGGAAGCAGGCCTAATAGAGCAGCTGGTTTGGGTTACTGGAAGGCCACGGGAACTGATAAGCATATTTTTAGTTCTTGTGGAACAAAAAGCATTGGGGTTAAAAAAGCACTTGTGTTCTACACTGGACACCCTCCGAAAGGTGTTAAGACGGAGTGGATCATGAACGAGTACAGATTGCTTGACACAACCATGTGGACTTCAAAGCAAAAAGGGTCGATGAGGGTAAGTTGTTTCATCACTTCCTATCCTGACAAATATGCAGGTAGGTACGAGTAAGTTTCTTTTGCCGGTTTTGACAGGTGATGGTATGGATCCGGACCATTGATTACGTGAAATTATTACCAAAATATTGTTAGTTATGACTCGTGATTGGATATGCACGTTGTTCATAATTCACTCAAACAACACAACAAGCTAGTGACTAGCTAACTAGCGTCGTTTCTCTTCCACCTTTGTAATTAAAAAGTTGTTTGCTATGTTGATATTGTTGTTTATGTTCAAAACTGTCGAATAGATTTCATTTAATTAGGCTTAATTAATCTTAGGCGATGTTTTGGACATAACTTAGACAAGCACGGAAAAAAAGATAGAGCAGAGTCCTAGCATGTTTCAACATTGTTAAAACCTAATCTCTTCTTCTTCTTTGTACAACAGTTGGATGATTGGGTGTTATGTCGGGTTCGACAAAAGTGCAACAACACCAGGAGCATTTGGGAAGATCAAAACAGCCCTCCTAGCTATAAACTAGGTGCCTACACTAAGCAAGTGGATGGGCCCTGCTCGAATGATACAAACCCTAGCATCGAAATGGTCCGGAACTATCTGTACAAAGATTGTCCAATGCTACCCTACATTTTTGCCTCTCCCGAACTTCCTTACGCTAAAACCGCTTCAAGCATAAGCTTTCAGGGAACTGGAAACACGAAATCTTGCAGTACTTCCCTTCACGAGAACAATTCAAACGAAACCAATGAGCTGCTTTTAGTTTATTCCCTTGATGATTTGATTAACCCTTTGAAGAGAAAACCTACAGAAGGAAATGGGTACAAGAGTTTTGCCACACCAAGCAAGAGGATATGTAGCAGAGATTACAAGGAGGAGGAAGTTAATTCCTCGACCAGCCGGGACTGTCGAGCGATGAACTTGTGGGGTGTAGACCAGTCTGGCTCAGCTGATAATAATTTGAATGCAGATCAAGGGAGTTCCATGATCCAGTATCAAGAACTTAGCCAATTAATTGGCTTTCAGGTGTGAGTGGCTAGCTACAAGCAGTGATGAGAAGTGCGTATGTGGATGTATATATCTATTATTCTGGAGATAAAGGTACGTATTCGAGATCACAAACAGACGTGTCTGACAAAGAGAAACTTACGTGCAAACAAGGCTCTCTACGATGGTGATTTTTATGTAAATTAGTGTGTATGGTTAAATTTGTTTTACATAGGGATGAACAAAGCATGTACATGAGTTTGGTGTTGCAAGTTGTAATTAGCTACATCATATTAAGATCCCAAATAGAGACAGAAACTTCCGTGCAAACGGAACTCTACGATGGTGATTTTTATGCAAAATAGTGTGTATTGTTGAATTTGTTATACCTAGGGGCGAATAAAGCAAGTAAATAAGTTTGGTGTTGCTGGTTGTAATTAGCTACATCATTTAAGGAGTAATCATTGTATCACCAAACTCATTTACAATCAAGGCATTTAAATGAATTTGTATGTATATTCTTAATACGTGGTATCGTAGTATTGGTAAGTGTGAATATTATACATGGTATCGTAGTATTGGTTTCACAAGGTCATATCGCTTATAACAAATTACAAACTTCAAAATTACCACTAATCAACTATCTTTAGCTCAATCGATGATTAGGCGACAGAAAAACTCGAGCAGGCCCAAAAATAACACACCAATTCCATGAGAGGATTCATATAAGATCGAAATGAAGCTGTCAATCCTGTCTACCAACTACAATGGCCAACAACAGTCTTTTAACAATTTGAAGTATTCAAACTCGCCTCACCGACTAGCAACGGACACACATTAGGGGACTCAATCAACTTCCACATAAAAGTATGATCATACAGCATGACTGATGTATACAAAAAATACATTCATGGAAGTGAGAATAGACACAATTAATCATGAGACAAACGATCAAATAATATGTATCAAGCACCAAAGTGAGTCCTTAAATTGCAAAACAATACCCTACAAGCCAACACTTGGAATCTGGCCAAACCACCCTCTATATCAAACCTCACTTCTTCAGTACACTGCAAATGTAAGTGCCACATCAGAATACGAAAAATGACACATCTTCACAAGAATGCAGATGTTCAAATGATCAAGTTCAACTCTACTCCATTAAACCAATAATTCAGAGAACGTAAGGTCCTATATCTAGTTGTTCAAGTAGCAGTAAAGTCTTCTCATGTATAATCATAGTCTGAACAGTGCAGAGGGGCAGAAGTACAGAGGGACTACTGAACTAGTGTATTAATCTGCACCCACTTCAATTCTTTTATAGTTTGAATTGATCTAAATGATACAACTAATTATTCAAGCAATATTACTTTTTATTTTTGATAAACCTTAAGCCCCCACTGAACTCAATTAAAGACCACTCTCCACTTCAGTTCAAACCCCAAATCCCACTACTATTACAATAACAGAAAATGGCAAAAAAGCAACGACGTACTCTAAGGCAGAAAGAAAAAGTTATTTTACATGTGTTTTGCTTATTTTCCCAAATATCTAGACCCTAGTGCACCCAAAAATGGGAGAACTTGCACAGAATAATTTGTGAGCTCACAATCTTCAAGTTTCAAATTTCAACTGGTTTTGCAAGCTGAAAGCCAAAAAAATGATCTTGCAACCTTTGTTTTTCATTTATGTATTTTCTGTGATTACTTGGTTGCATATTCTGAGGATGACATATTCAATAAACTAAAAAGTTTTTTATTCAATGTTCAAACAAGAAATGTTATTGAGGACAAGTATAAAATATACTCATTGGAAATGTACTCAAATATTCAATTCAAGTTTTGTACTTAACTACGTATTGGCTAGTTTTTTTAATGCCCCCACATGTCAATCCTGGCTCCGCTAAAGAGTGCAATGACATCAAGTTATCTCTTTGGCCCTCTAATAGTACTAACCCAAACTTCTCAATATTTTTCACATATGTACAACCAAATTACACGGAAACACATCTAGACGTTTATCTATCTCAACATGTAGGTTCATTTAAATGGATATGAGCTTACTTGTACAAATACGCAGCAATGCCCAAAATTATACACAGCAATACAATATCAATACAGAAATTTCGGCTAGACCTCAGCTGTAACCAAAACAAAACTTGCATTAGATCTATAAACAAAAACAAAAGAAAAATCTCTAATGTGCAATCATAAACTCAAAAAAGCTGCAATTACACTCACCTGGTTGACTGTGTCCTTCAGTCTAACATTGGTATTCTTAAGGTCCGCAGATGCCTTGTCCACCTATTAAAAAGGGAAGGAACATTTAGTAATTAAATTTGAGAATTCAACTGAACATCTTGAGAGAAATACTAGGAGACGGCAATGTTTTTCACCTTGCAGTCAATCTCATCCATCAAAGGAACTTGCCTATCGAATTCCTACGCATAGCACATGATAAAGTCAGCTGACATATGCATGTTTATTGCAAATGAGCAAGTAGAACCACACAAAAAACAACTAACCTCGTTCATATCCTGAGCCATATTTTTCAACGTATCCAAACCATCTGATATCATATCCAAACCTTGATCCTGTGAGCATGTCAAAATACATAAATACAAACCCACATCCATAAGACTCGCAGTATCTAACTAGCAAGCATGCAATTTCCATTTTTCAAAAAGAAATCCCCAGTGTAAACAAAAAACAACTCTATATGTATATGACTTGCCTGTTTCATTTTCCGCATTTCATACTCTTGCCTGAAATTACTTGACTCCTCAGACTGTTGGAAGAATTCATTATCAAACCGTCCCTCTACAGGTATACATGAAATATATAAGAAAATTTAACCAAAATTAATCAAATAGAATTCAGCTGCCCATATATTATATTCATAGGCACCACAAAATCTTAATAAAATGTAAGAAATTACCAGAATCAAATTTGATTTCTGTACGAGAAGCTGAAGCTGCCCAACCTCCTCCAGTTTGTTTGGGTGCAGCTGGAGTCCCATCTGGAATATCCTGGATCCTATCTGGCAACGCAAGGACCAAATCATTACGAGCAGCAAAATCTTGGGATGAAAGCCCCTTAACCTGCCAAAAAATAGCATCAATTATGAAACACAATAACCAAAACCGCAAAGTAAGCATTCTTTGTATACTATCCGGTCAACATTGGCAATTCAACTACACACAAACACAGAGGCATCCCACACACAAACCCTTCGACATACTCTCACTAAACAAGTACTAAAATCCACATATACGAGCACAATCGTCTTCCAATTTTCAATTTTGAATAGAATGTGCCCCTCTAAATACAAAAATTATGAAATGCACAATTCTGAAATACGAAAACTAACGAATTTCATTAAATCAGTGAAATGCTGACCTTCTTTACAGCCAACCTCTGCAATTTGGGAACCTCCTCGAGCAATCGAGCCTTGGTCCTACGAATCTCGGCATTCAGCGCAACAGCCGATGCCCTATTTTTCTCTTTCGAAGCAATTTCCGCTTTCTGCAGATCAGAAAATACTCAAATTCAGTTCAACACACCAAAAGAAGAAAAGACCCTAACTTCACCCTAAAATTGTCGAGAATTTCGACCGGATCAGCTACTAGTTTCTCCAATTTTTCCAAGTTTTCTCAGAAACCAAACAGAGATCGAATTGAGTGAAAATCGCGTGTGTATGTGCGTTTCTGAGAGAGAGAGAGAGAGGGGGGGGGGGGAGGGACCTGGAGGAGGGCTTCAATGTCGGATTCGACGGAGCCGTAGAGGCGAGCAAAGGCGTCGTCGCCGGAGACATTGAGATCCTTCTGCTTTTCGACGTCGTAACGGTCGTACTTCTGGCAGATCGCCTCTACTCTCGTCAAGATTTCGATGACGCTCATCTCTTCTGGTACCTTTCTTCTTCTCGATTACAGAGTTGAAAGTTGGGATTGCAGAGTTTCAAAGCTTGAGTTTGTGGGTGGAGAACCGGAAGAGGAAAGCGGTTTCAAAGAAGAAGCAACACAGCAGCAGGCTACAGCCTGTACCAACTTCAAAAATCTCAGAAAAAATATTTTTCCTATAAAATATAATTATTTATTTTCACGAAATTATATTTAGCTCTGAAAAAAGCACTAGTTTATTGACCAAAAAAAAAAAAAAAGCACTAGTTTAACCCAATTTACTGGTCTCCACTAAAATTTTTCGAATTATACAAGTTTTTCTTTTTATGAAGTGAATTGTTTCTTTTTTTAAGACAAGGTGATATTTTAAGAGGAGAATTCAAATGTAGAACCTCGAATTTTATTGTGATAATAAGAATTACTGTTCATTGAGAATTCAACATATAAACAAGGAGCTTGAGTTGATAAAAATATGCTCAAGTCAACGCTTGGATTCACATTAAATGGTAGAGAGGTGGCCTCGATAATCTTGCTTAATAAAAGAGACATTTTAGAGTTCATTTGGTAAGTCGGATGAGATTGGGTTTGTTAGGTAGGATAGGTTAAGATTGGATTGGAGTGGTTAGGATGTGACTCTTGTCAAGTGTTTGCGTAGAGGTTGGCTCGAACTGGGTCGACCCAAAATTGAAAGGTCTGGACTAAACCTATTTGAAAATAAAAAACTGGGCAAGCGAGGCCGGGTAATAGAAAATTAAAATTGGAACTAGACCTAACCTATTTGAAACAGGTTGGTTTCTACGAGTCTATGGGTCTATTTTTTTTGTCACCACAGAAGGTAACAACATCGTTCACGTCGCCTTCCTCCTTTTGCTCATTGTTCCTCAATTGTACTGAAGACCACCATGCCAGCAGCCTTATATCTTCATTGCTCTTCAGTGATGGCCGACCATGGCTATGGAGCTAGAAATAATCCAAAAAATCCAGAAGATGGCACGTGGATTTTTCCTCAAAAAGGACAAGATTACCCTTATTAAATGGGCAGGGCACCCAAATACTCTCACGCACAGCTCAGCATCCCAATCCAAACAACCAATGACGCCTGCTCAAGGCTCCCCTGCTCGTGGCATGGAAAAGTCAAAAGGCATTAATGATAAGAATTAATTACTAAATCATATCTTTAATACATTCTCAATTGAAGATCAACTTCGTCAAGAAAGTAATCCCTACACAATCAATTAGGGATACTTCCACCATTATCCCAAAATATTTTCTCCTAATTAGTATCTTGGGAATATTCTTTTCTCATTCATTCAACAGATGACACACTTTGGCCAATAGGATTCCGCCATGTGTAGGGCAAAACTCTAACCCCATGGTCGACCACCTCCTCCTGTAAATGTCTCCATCTCCACCAAATTTTGGTAAGCTTTTAGCTATGCATACAAGCCCTAAACACTCACTCTTTTTAGAGGCATTAACTTAGGCATTAGAGATCCATTAGATAAACCCCACATCTTCATGGGCACGTGAGGTTTTGGTCTTTGATCAAAGTTATTAATTATTTTGTAGTTACAAATTTGTCAAAGTTGAAGATGGCGAATTTTTGTTACCACAAATTGATGCTTTCATTAAAAGCTTGATTCAAATAATCAAAGAAGACTCTCGCTTATTTTGGAATTTTCTGTTACGTTGAATTTCTCGTAAACTCCTAGTCACTTGAATTTTTCCTAGAAAAATTCTATGATTAGTCCATGGAGAAAGGATACAGTGGTAGAAAATTTCGAAATCATGATGAATAGAACACCATACGTCTAAGGATACAAACCGAAGGGTTGGAAACCAAGACGTGGACCAACACTGACGATCTTCAAGGTCAACGCGATGGCGGCATGTGTAATGACCCATACTTGAATTTTACGGTTTTATAATTTTTAAAGTGTGAATTTACAGAAATACCCTTTTAGGCCAAAAACGTTGACTTTTATTGACCACCTTCTC